>NW_020454094.1:660396-826144 GCF_003342845.1 Nothoprocta perdicaria
AACACCACTAAAGGCTCAAATCCAGCATCAAGCATAAGCTTTTAGGACAACACACATGCCCTTGATTTAAGCTTTCTCTAAACTTGGAGTTTTTTTTCTCTAAACTTGGAGTTTTTTTTCTCTAAACAGCGAGCTTTAGTCTTCTTAGCAGCACAGAAAATCAAGCAAACAAAATAGTGGAAACACTGGAGGACCACGCTGCCCTGAACACTGCGGCGGGCACGGTCTCCAGCCCCACCTGCACAAGTCATACCCCAAACCTCATTTTTCAATACCTAGAAGCTTGCAAAGGCAAATAACCTTCTCGGAAGTTACCAATCTTTGTCATAACACAGCAACATAATATATAAGACTGCTGTTTTCAGCACCAGGTCCCCATACGAAGGGACGTAACATCCCCTCAGCTGGAAGGTCAAGAGTGGCTTACAAATTCATACAGCGGAACATCTACTCCTTCCAAATGGCTGTTAGGTGAACCTGAAATTCATCTATTGCCACCGCCCRCCTGTGTGACACTTGGCTGCCTGGCACCGTTTGCAAAGATCTAGGGGCGTATTTAGAAAGCAAACAGGGAGCCCAGCTCTTGTTCTATTAAAATCAAAAGCACTCCCATTGATTTTCCTCTGAACTCGCAGAATGATGCAGCAATAGCTCTTCATCTCATATGTTAAAATCTAGATAAGCCCTGACAACATACCCGAGGCAGAATTTCAATCTGAATCCATGTAGCACATAAGCAATACGTTGATTGCCCTAGCTGGTAATTTCTTCGCCATCATTGAACAAGACGATGGACTGGATCATAATTTGTCATGGGATGCTCTGCAAACTAGGCTGTAAAGCGGCAGGTTATTTGCCATTCCATGAATAGGTCGGGCATTTTTTTTCCAATAAAAAATTCATCCGAGGCAATCGGTTCCCAGAACTGCCTTGCCCTGCTAGTATCCGCAGAACTTGTTGGGTTTGTGCTCAGCAGAGAACCACSTTACTCCCAAAGGACTAGGAGTGGCCAACTGCAAGGAGACACCATCAAACCGGTCACCAACCCTGTCCTCCCCTGCTCCACACAACCGGCCATCGGTCATGGATTGTTGGCTACCAACCAAACGGCACCATCACGGGCTTCTCCTCCCATCAATGCTGAGACTGGAGCCATTTCCCACTTCTCCAGCATCTCTGGTCAAAGAATTCCCCATTCTGCAAAGCCAACGCACAAGGACTCAAAGGAAGATCATCACTTAAGTGATGAAAAGTTGGACTATGGTATTTTTACGGTTATCTGCGCCCTCCGCTGTCACGCTGCTCTCTGCTCCCCAGAACACACCACAAAACAATTGCCTTTGGCTCTGGGGACTCTTCTTAAATC
This sequence comes from Nothoprocta perdicaria, assembly GCF_003342845.1. Classification (NCBI taxonomy): domain Eukaryota; kingdom Metazoa; phylum Chordata; class Aves; order Tinamiformes; family Tinamidae; genus Nothoprocta; species Nothoprocta perdicaria. The sequence continues at coordinate 661,763 of NW_020454094.1, forward strand.
ATTCCTTATCAAACCAAATGAGAAAAGACAACTGTCCTTGGGGACATAAAATAATTTAATTCAACGTATTAACAAATCTTTCTGTTATACCGTGACCTGATGACAAATCTCCTATGGTAAAGAGCCGATGTATTGAACATTTAGATCAAACAAAAAAATCAGAGCTGGTAGCTTTTAGGATTCCCTTTAGGACAAATATTCTTTAAGGGAGCTTTTCCCCACCCCAGACCGAGGGGGGTCACTGGATTACTCAGAACAGATCTGCACACAGACCACAACTATGAGCCATTTCTTTAAGTTTTCCAGGAGTTTTTGGCTCAAGCTGGCCAAAAATGCAAAAGAAAAAAGGTATCGGTAGAAGACAGAAGTCGCTCAAGGGATCAAACCCATGGAGGGAAACTGCACTTCCCCCCAGGAAAGGCATTTCCAAGGAGGAACCGGAGCCAAGGATGGGCCAAAAAGTCTGTTGGGAAGAGAAGGATTAACGGAACGAACCAAGTGCCCCRGCATCTTCACTGCAGCAGTAGGACAGGGCAGGACGTTGAAAGAGAGCAACGGAGAYGTCCTCATGCACAGCATTCAAAGCAAGTAAAAACTCCCCTTTTCATCTGAAAAATGATGCAATTCCATTGGAGTTGCCCAAAAAGATGAAGAATACACCCAAGCGCTGGTCCTGGTAGGTGGTGTGGAAGGCGCCTTGCAGGCAGCTGCACCTTTGGGGCTTCTCCTGATGGTGCTAATGAGCAGCGTGGGCTTCTTTCACACTGACGACTCCAGAACCAGCGGGAATCCAGACTCGGAAGCCACATCAAAATTAAATTCCCATTGGAAGAGCCGTGTAGATCAAAGACAACAAAGGTTGCAACTCAGGAGATTAAAAGTAGGAAAATTATTAGTTTTTGTAATCACATCAAGAAAGACCCTTTTAAGACAAGTATGTGGAAAATYGTGTTTTTTCCCTCCAATTTTCCCTTCTTAAAAAAAAACACACAGACGATTAAGCAGCCCTGTGCTGTCACCTGCTCTAGGTGACCCTGCGTGTGCAGGGGGATTGGACTGGATGATCTCTAGCGGCCCCTTCCAACCGGAACCATCCTGGGACTGTGTGACAGTGTGATTCCCTCCTCTGCGGGAGCAGAGAGCCCAGGTCAACGCAGGTGCTGCCACCACTTGTGTCCATGACTGCCCCCGGCTTCTGCACAACCCTGCACTCTAGAAATTTCTCCTCCCYACAGTGGTGGTCACGACACCGGAGAGGGGAAGCCGGGAAAGTCGTCACCTTCCCAAGCCCTTCCATCAAGCTGAGGATGCTCTGCATGGGTTTAGTGACACGCAGCAGATCTAAGCTTATGTTCTGGTCCTAAAATCCAAGAATCTGATGTGACTTTACTATCCTGATAGTCAACACCAATGAAARGAAAAGCTTTAAAGACTTTTTCTAAAAGAAATTCAAAAAAACCCACCAAAGTTCAGTCAATGGATGCAAACTATCGGTGCAAGACGAGAGCAAACCTCACTGTGCACGGTTGTTCTGCACAGAGGTACGGGCTGCAACAGGCCATTGCTCAGGTACTATTTTTGACCTGACTATCATGCTAGAAGTAACACTATATGCAATGAATCCTCAGTGTACTACAATTAAAAAAAAAAAAATAGAGGCAATATGGATTTGATCTCCAGCTACTATGGAAAACATCCCTGGGGATTCAAAGCAGATTGAACAAAGCCAACAGTTCTTACTCAGGCAAAAGCTCCCGTTAAACATCCAAAAGCCACCCTGTTGCTAACGGGCTTTTGGATGTTTGAGATGTTCCCCACGTGTGGGATGGTAGAGCTCAACACTGACAGCCACCTGTGCAGAGCGTGCAGGAGGGTGCAGCAGACACTCCTGAGCTCAGCTTTTCAAGGGGATCCATGGACACATCACACACGCACCTCTCACCCTGCCATGGTTCTTCCTATGGGATATTTGCAGTGGGTTTTACACAATCAACTTGTCCAAAAGGGGCAGCTTTAGGTGCTGCAATTCGATACGGAGCAAACAAAACCAGGCCGGGACCACTCATTGCAGCGGTGGAAAATCCAGCACAGGAGGCAGTGAAAAACGACCAGTCATTTCTTTTCCCCCAGCTGATACGTATCTTATTTATTCCTTCTCGCACTATGTGAATGCTGCGCCATGCTCTATTTTGTCTTTCGCCTCAATTAAAATGTAAATTTCTGCAGCCCATCTCTGTAATTCCACCCTGCTCCAGGCAGGGGAATTTAAACTGCTTTTAATAAAACCAACTACAGATGCTGCAATAAGATTCATTTCAGGCCGTTTGAAATCTATATTTTTAATAGTGTTCCGTGGACTACAGTTATGTCATTGCTGGGAATGTTCGCACAAAAGCAATCCATGGAAAAGCCACATGGAGCCTGATAAAAAATGGGCAGCCCCTGGCCACYAACACAGACCTGTGTGCCAAAACACACATATGGGCCTCCCTTCTTGCTGATTTTTTTATACCAATTGCCTCTTTTTCTGCTCTCAGGAGCTGCAATACAATAACTGGCTTGGATGCTTGAGCTGGACATTTCGGAGACTCCCAAAACCTTTTCACCAGCCCATGTCTGCAACTAATCTGGAGGAAATGAAGTTTTCAATAAGGAACCTGGGAGCCTGCGTTGACACRAAGATGCCCTGGATAGTCACTAATTCTCTTTCTTCCCTCTTCTGTATGTTCTGTGGTGTCGTAAAGTTCAAATGTACCCTGCTGAGTTAATGACTGAAAGGGAAAAGTCACATTTGCTTTTCCAATAATGAGAGGTGAACTCTCCAAGGGTTTATTTCTGASAGCATCATCTTCCCCGAGATCTGCTCCTCCGATGACAGAGCTGACGGTCCCGACTTGGCAGAGACCCCTATCCATCACGCTGCTGGGGAACACTCCTGCCTTCCTCCCTGTGCTCCTGTGCTTGGGGACACGGAGAAGATGTCACATTTACAGGACTGGTTACACGGGAAAAAGAAGCTCCACGGGTCCTAGGGACCAGATGAGGAGAGGGTTTCTTAGGAGCAATGTCAAGCACAGGGGTTAGCAAGAGAACACGGCTGCTTGCATGTCCTGGCCAAAACCCTACAAAACAAGCACCAAAGTACTGAAATACATATACAGACCAGCAAAACACAACTCTGTTTCTGCAGCTTTTTCTACTATTCACCAGGTTTTCTCCAGACAAATATCAAGAAGTGGGGGGTGAAAAGGGAAACCTACCCCAAACCTGAAGGAGCTCTCCCCGATTCTGCCAGGCCAGCAGCTAAGGGCAGAGACACCCTCCGCCTGGTTCCCCCGTGGGAGAAGCCCATATACTGGTGGGAGAAGCCCATATACCATGAGGGCAAGGTAACTGCTGCCCCGGTGCCTCGATGGGCAGAACAAACCGGTGCGCGTGGGCAGGACGGCAACGCTTCCCCGGGCCGCCTCCACGCTGCTCAGACAGCGAGTTGCCCTCCTGCCCGCGTCGCTGCCCCCACGTGCCCTCCCTCGCCCCTTGCCAGCCTCACAACGGCCACTGCAGCAGCCGCTCGCGCTATTTGGGTTGATTAAGGAGAGGATTGATGCCCGCGCGCCGCTATTTCTACAGCGGGAGCTGGCCCGCTGCTGCAAAAGGGCACTTGCTGCTCATGATTTATACAGAAAGCCGCTTCCAAGCACTGCAAGAGGAACACGGTGCCTGCAAAATTTATTTTGGTCAACTTCCCTAATTGAAATGGTATTTTCACAGCGGCTCGCTGCGGATGAAAAATTTAACACTTCCTTTTTCTTCCCGTGGAGAAACGCGGGGTCAGAGCGCGTTTCGCTCCTCGCTCCATCGTGCGCCCGGGCAGCCCTGGGCAGAAGGGACGTCCTGGTGAGTGCAGAGCGGCCGCGCGGCCGGAGCCCACGGCCTGCAACGCGGCTCCTGCCGCGGGAAGGAGAGATAAGGGCCCTTTCCAAGGCGGGAAAACCACTGGAGGAAAAGACAAGACCTTCCAAGCACGTTTATTTATTAGGCTAAAGGGGAAAAAAATGGGAGGGTTGAGAAAACACTCTCAAGAAAATAATTTCCCTCTATCTTTGTTATTGCAAAAGTTTTTTTTTCAGGTCTAGTAAATATGCTGATGTTATAATGTCATATTAATTATTTGTGTGATTTTAGAAAAAAAGTAATTATCTTTTTTTAAAGGTTAAGGACTTGCTAATTAGGTTTAATTTTCTTATAGCACCTTGAGGTCCTTGAACCAAAYATGGAGCATTAGAAAAACACAGGGCATTTGAACTTTTCAAGCACAGTTTGTCATATACAGATACTATAACATTTTTTACCTTGTATGTCCCAGTTTCATGGTAATAATCTGCCTCTGTGTTACAACTGATGGAGCTAAAAAAMACTATGGCGATCCTCAACTTTTCTGTGCTTAGTTATGTAAAATTAAAAAAAAAAAAAGGAAAAAAAGTTTGCTTTGAAGAATTTGCTTTTGCTGGAGAAGGAGGGGGTATTTTGATGCTACTGAAGCCTTTATGCACCAGCCATTTTCCATATCCAGCCTAATGCAGACACAGGCGGGAGCTCAGAGCGTGAGCTCTGCTCAGGTACTCAGCTGTTCTAACAACTAAGAAGTGATGACTCCAACTCATTCCCTTTTGGGGCGAATTATTTCTATTAATAACAAGAAAATATTGTTTCTGTTCCCCTCTGCTGGGAACCCTTCCCATGTGCAGCACTGGCACCGCACAAGTTAGGGCATCCAAAGCTTTCCTGCATTAGGAGCAGGGTATGAGCCTAAAATTCTCCTCTCATGCCCGTGCCTTCTCTGAAGYGTCTCCACCACCAAAACGTGGTGCTTTGCATGAAACACATCCCCATTCTCTGCTGCAGAGGAGAAAGGCTGCAGCCTGCTAGTCGGGACATCAGCATGGCAGATCCAGGTGCCACACCAGTGAACAGGTAATTTTATATAAAAACTGAAGATCTGGACAAAGGAAAAAGGTCCAAGCCTCACTGGCCTGCAATGGCAGGTTGTCCTTGTGCCCATTTTCAGTGCGGCTCCACAGGCAGCACTTCTCCATGCTCAGTGGCTGTCTGGGGGATGAACAACGTGCTGGGCCAAATACTCTTTGCTGACACAGCACCCTTCTCGTTCCTCCAGCCATGATCCACCACTGCCATCTCCTCGGAGCAAAGCCAGAGCCAGAGCCCACATGAAGGGACTGACACCCCTCGCTGCTCCCCAGAATCAAAAAGGAATTCTGCCCCACCAGCACACCGCAGACAAGGGAAACACATCCAAGGTGCTCAGCTCTTCTCCTCCTGCTACCTGGGATATTTAGCTCCTGTTCTTCCCCGTTTTCTCATGGAGTGACACCACAAACGCAGGAGAAGTGCCGAGCGTTGAGCACCGCGCCACTCACTAACCTGTCTGCACCATCCCTCCTCCTCCTCCTCCCTTTCCTTTGGCTCTCAATGCAGACGAGCAAAGTTACCAGTCTGCTGGACAGCCAAAGAGACCCTCCACRCTGCCCTCAATGATGCATTTGAGGATAACGTGGCACAACCCGATGCAGAGCAGACTCAGCTACAAACGCTGGATAAATATCACACCGGCTCTTAAAAMGGCACCCGGGGCCGAAGGCGAATGCAACGAGGATGCCGTGAGAGGGGGAAATGGAACGAAAGAGGCAACACAGCGGGAAGGGAGAGAACGATGCGTTTTGGGTGCCTCCGAACAAGAGCTGGGGCCTTCCCCCGGCACTGGTATCGCTGGGCCTCTTAGGTGTGTTTATTTTTAATAAGGCTGCTATCAATAGCAATATTAGCAGAAGCTGGCAGCATGTGAGGCTCTCTCGCGTGCTGCTCGCCAGCACGTAGCTGATGCCAGGGATGCTGTGACAAGCGCTGCGCTCGGCTCCCGTCCCAGGGCACCACGAATTAGCAGCCTGCTCGGCAGGCGTGGCCCTGTCTTCTACTTCCCAGGCTGCCAAATGTTCTCATTACCCCAGAAATATGCCAAACTCTGCAGTATAACACAGCACTGCTGATCTCAGTGTCGCACGTGGGTAGCTAATACCACAGGTCAATAAAACACTGCTAAAGAAGACAGACAAACCCCCCGAACAGCTTGGGCAGCTCCCCGGGGCTGGGGCGGCAGCACGGCCGCCCGCTCACGCGTTCCGCCCGTCTCAAAGGTCCTCAGCTCTGACCTGAGAGTCTCGACCCAGCGAAGGTGACGCATGCAGGGCTCCTCGTGCTCGGCTGGGCTCTTTCCCACAGCTCCCGGCGGGACAGGGAACCCACGAGGGCGCCCGGCGCGTTCGCACGTCGGAGCCGCAGCGCCAAGGCCCGGGGCCCCCTTCAGTCCAGGCTCTCTGCTCACCAGCCAGGCCCCATTTTCAGCTTCCAGATCAAACAAAGCCCCTGGCTGGAAAAATTAACACTCTGGGATGAACTAAAGGGTACCCTCAGTAACGTTATTTTCCCAGCTGCAGGTTTCACAGCGGCATCCCCATTAACCCTGCGTGAACACAGCATGCCCCCCGCCCGGCACCACGCAACAGTAGGTAAATGATTTCCAAAGGCCCCATTTCAGCTTCAATCACGGAGCATTCATTTCAAACGTCATCTGAAAGAATAAAGTATTTTTCCTAGATAGAGAATAACTGCTCCCGTGAAGCCATTAAGCCCTATTGATTATGTAATACCTTTTTTAAATTCTCTAAATAAGAGGGAGTGAACATGGAAGGAGCTATTGATCCCTCCAGCTCCTCCGTCTGAAGGCCTGGATCGCGGGCGGGCCGGCCCRGTCTCGCCGGCAGCCCCAGCCTTGGCGCTTCCCCTGTTCCGCTCCACGCCGGGCGTCCATCCCAGATCCCAGGGAAAAAGCCTGGAGGAGGCGCAGGGATGGAAACAGGTTCAACATTCAAAGTCATCCCTGGAAGAAGTAAAATGAATGACACCCAGATTTTCATTTACGTTGAACGATACGGCTGCAATTGGAAACTATATGGAAGTGCATATGTGAGTGCTCCGTAAAAGTCAGGAACACCAGTGCAAACACTGCCTTTTAGATCCGCTTTTTCCTTTTTGCTTTTGCTCCTGCTCAGCGAGATCCCATCCATAGGTCTAAGGCTTGGAAAACTTCCACATGGTTTTACCTCATTTATGGGCCATTTCAGGAGTTGGGCCGGGGGGTGGGTCTCCTTTCCTAAAATCTCACTTAAAACATAAACCAAGCAAAACCTATATSAGCACTCCCCCCCATCCAACAGGCCCAAATATGCTTCTGAAAACTAGGAAATACATAGAAAGAAATTGTAAATGACACTGGTTAACATATCTAATAACTCTCCAATGTCTCTTCAAGATAAAGCCCTTTAATACTAACTAATCTCTGTTGGATCTTTTAATTTTCATTACACAAGGAGGAGTTGCTAAAACATTGCCAAGAGTCTGTATGTGTGAAATTGGAAAAAAAAAAATTGATTATTTCTTCTTGCAAACTGATTAACCTCTCGCAATTTTAGACCTATATCCACCACAGTAGTCTTTATTTTCAGCTCTTTCAATGCACTAACAGCAACTCCATAACAAAACACGGAATTTCTTGCCAACAGCTTCATCACTTCCAAGATCAAACGTGTCCTGCCACCACGTGATGTGACTGCCTCTGACCCAACCTTGTCCACCCGTACAGGTTTCGGGAGAGCATCACGGACCTCACGGACCTGCGTGGGGTTTTTCTGCTCCCACTGCACTCCAGCCCACTGGCAGTCAAACAATTATGTGAAACAACGCAAGCCCTGCAACAAAACACTGATCAGCAATTTACTCTATTAGCCAGATTAACTCCAAGGAAACACACACACACATTTACATATATTAATTTGTATTGCATAAAAAGGAAATAAATTAAACAGTTAATTGTTGTGTTTATAGGACAGATTGATTAAACGTGGGATTTCAGCACATTTGAGTTTTCTCCTGGTAAGGATGGAGTCAGCAAATAAGAATAGTTAGAGAAAGCGGAACACCTTGCAGCACTACTGAGGCAAGAGGTACCAGCCCATTTCTGCCACCATCTCTGGAGCTTTACTCATGCAATTCCTTCTGAAAGCTCCGCACCAGTTCCGTACCTAACACAAACATAACTGAAGAACAACAAAACATGTTGAGGGAAGCGCTGCCAACAAGCAATCTCCTCCTGAAACTACGCATTACTCTTCCAAAAGGCTGGCAAAGGGCTTGGCTGCAGAATTCCCATTAATTTTCAAGGAACTGTGTGGTCAGAGACAACCTGTGTGGCAGCTTCTGCAATGATCCTCCAGCCAGCATTGCTCATACCAAGAGACTGGCATTTGGGGAGGAATATTAATGTGATTTGTCCCTGCTTCTCAATCAACAATTAGTCACCCACAGCAGACTACACTGGAAAACATCTTTCAACAAAGCGTATAAAACATACTACTCAAGAGGTTAACTTCTATTTCAATATTTCATTCATTACAATGAAAACAATTTCATGATAAATGAAGCGAACTTCTGCAATTATAAAACCACATTTTTATTTTTACCCAGTAAAACAATGCATTACATCAACGTACCTAAAGAAGTAGAACTGAAGCCACCATCATGAGCAATTATTGTATTTTGTTATAGCTTCATAAAAGGATATTGTTATACAAGCACCGAATATCCTATAATCCAAATTAAGGCTCTATTCACTAATGAAAGTATTTTTTACGCATAAGCTTTAAAGCCAGAATGCAAAATGAACAGTGCACTGAAATATGCTATTGTTTGACTAAGTATTAACTGTGCAGTTCTTTAGATCTTACTGAATACCACTAATGTAATTTGCTATTGTTCAATCCCTTAGCTAAAGAAAAGAGGGGGGAGAAAAGCAGCTCTCAGATTTTCACATATTTCTGATTCCATTAATATCTGACACAAGAAAGGAATTTGCAATTTATGGTACCTGAGAAAGCACCTCCCGCCAACCATGCTCTTTTCCACGAGGATGTGAGCAATGGAAAGCCTTGGAGCATCACAGCTGACCGTGCATCTCCACAAATTGACTTTGACTTTTACTATTCTGGGGATCTTTTTCCATTGATGACATTGAGAAAAAACAAACCTCAGAAGGAACCCTGTTCCGCYGGTCCGAACCCCACCTCTGAACCCCACGGCAGCCACTCACTGTGCACAAAAGCGATACTCGTTTCAATGTTAGAATCAGGAATGCAGGATGGAGAAGGGAAGGACATGCCCATTTCCAGACTGCAGTAACAATTAGCAWCTGATACCCGAAGCTGTTTGGCAGCAGCAAGACTATCTGGCACTGTAGGAGGTATTAAAAGATTTAAGGGACTTGCGCAAAAAAAATAGATCAAAGCAGCAAGGGAACTGCACAATTTGCAATTATTTGAGCTCTGAAAATAAAAGTTGTTGTAAAAAGCGATCAAAAGAATTCTTGGAAGAGCAAAGCGGACGCAGCTCGTGGAAACCTCTACTCACCCATCACCGACAGCTCCGCAGAGCCACTGCTGTTCTCGTTCTTGTAGGTGACGAGGCAAGTGTAGGTCCCAGAATCGTCATCRGTCACGTTAGAGATGAGTAAGTTACTGCCAGCCAGTAGCGAGTACTTTCTGGACCTGAAACAGAGAGAACATGTTAGGATGGTTTATCTCTCTTCCCAGAAGATAGTTCTCACAATACATTATCCACAAACTACTCCCAAACAGTTCTCAGCTGTGATTTTACTGCTAACAACTTCACCCTCCCACTTTAAAGGCCAGCCCGAAGGTCTCTCCTGGCAGCTGCTATTTCTGCCCCAAACCTGCTGGCAGCGGGTACCTGAGGGGCAGCACTTGGTCCCCGCGCAGCCACGTGAAGGTGGGATGGGGCGAGCCCGAGACGCAGCACTCCAGCACGGCGTCCCTGCCCGCCACGGCCACGACGCTCGACGGGCGCTGYAGGAAGAACTGCTGCCGCTGCAAACCCGGATCTGCAAGAGCCAAGAGGGACAGGGTCGGCCAACACGGACCAGCACAGCGAGCCCCACGCRCTTTTATTCCCTGGGAAATACAAAACTGCGGATCGGTAACGGGCCCGGGAGGCTGCAGCTTTCACAGATCCTTCCTGATGGGGGAAAAATAGGAARTTATAGCAGAGGGATGTAAAACGCGCATCAAGTGGCAATCTCACAGAGCCGCTTACGGATCAAACCCAAGGGAGCACTCGGAGGCAGAGCAGCACCAGCTTTCTTCAAGGGGAGGAAGGAGTGTTTAAACACCAGGAGGAAAACCAGCTCTCGGCAAGCCCCAGGAAAAGGCACGGTCCCAGCAGAAGAAGGCAAAGGCAGATGCACTTGTAAGGGTGAGACAGGGACGGGGTTAATGGCACCGCTTTGGAGCAGGGAGAGGGAAGTTCATAAATATGAAAGGTGAGAAAAGGAAAGTGCCAAGTGAGGCCGAGGAAAACAAATGTGAAAAATGAAATAACTCAAAAAATCTAAATTGAAAAGGAACAAGGAGAGAGATGAATGGCCCAAATTCTCCTTTGCATTAGAGGGAAAAGGCAGGAAGCATCAAAGCCTGGAGAAAAGGGGACAACCCTGTTCCGCAGCCCATGTGCAACGCAGCAGAGCTCGTTTGGTTGTACTGGGGACTAAAGCGTACCTGTGCTATTATTCTATTCTCTGTGATGATTACATCTAGACTAACGACGCCTCTTGAGCTAAACCATTTACATTTTCAGCTCGACGCCCGAGAAGCCTCTGTGTGGCCACATGAACGTCGCTGTACTTTTCAATGCTTTGTGCCACTGAACCAGTAATTTTCAGCTTCAAAAAAACCCAGCCTTCCACGTGTGACATTTTCACATTGAATGAGTAGATTTTAAGCACGGGGACGCACGGCGAGCTCCGTGACAGGCGTCTGAATGAAGGACACCCCGGGGAAGGCTCGCGGTCCCGATGACAGCACATGGACCTTCTCCTCACGCCCTTCTCCACTTGATTAAAGACCGCTCAGTACGTTCCCCCTGAAAAGGCTCTCGTAAGCCATAATCAAGCCACATAATCACCCAGCAATGGATGAGCTTTAGTAATCAAGAGGTATTAAGCAAAATCCTGCTTCCATCCTAGTCATCGATCCGGTTGAGCCACCACCTCCTCTCTTACACGTTGTGCCCGACGTCCAGGGCATCTTTTGGCCCTGGACTTCAGTGTTGGTCCATCGTGAAGCAAACTGTGAGTCGATGCGTGACGAGCTGCCTCTCTGAGCAAGCGGCCCGGGACCCTCTGTTCCCGAGCGTCCCAGGCAGCACAGAAGTCATCGTCAGCGTGAGCCTTGCCATGTGAAATACAGAGCCGCACTCTCCCCCCACAAAACTGCAATTTAATTAATGTTTAAGAACAAGTACGGACTAAAACCAATTACAACCAAAGCAGCGAATGAACTAATTTCCTGAACAAAGCAGAAATTCTCACTTCTTAGCTAGGATTCTTCCCAAACACAACAGCCAGTACTGCTCTTACCACTATGCATCCACCTGCCGTAGTCCCTAAACTGATGGCACACAGGATGGCTGAGGTTGGAAGGGATCCCTAGGGATCACCCAGAGCTCGGGGCACCCGGTCACATCCCGGCGGGTTGGCAGATCTGCAGAGCAGGAGCCTCCGCAGCCTCCCTGGGCAGCCTGGGCCAGGGCTGGGCACCCTCAGAGGGAAGAAATTTCACATACAGTTAAAATTCAAAACGACAACTAGGATTTGTGTTTGATTTTGATACTCTCCACTAACAGTGAGTTCTGTGAATATGGTGCTATTTGTATAAAAAATACCTATTCTCATAAAGCCGTATTATTGTCTCCTTTTTCTAGATGGCAATGGGCTGAGATGTTCTGTGACACAGCTAAGATATATGGGTAAATATACATACATGTATATGTAGGCCCAGGCATGGAAATTAGCTTCTGCCCATTTTTATGGGGAAGACATAGCTTCTATTACACCTTATGGACATAATTAGTTAATGATAGTTCTCTAATGATTGTTCTCTAAGACAGACAGACACTCAGCTTTGCATGAGCATACACTGATAGAAGCTGAGAACATATTTACTCTCTTATTAAATCAGTCTCAAACAAGTGTAAGTCAAGAAGGAGCAAGTGTTTTCTGCCAAAAGAAAATGCCATTGCAAGTTGCCTCGGATTCAGCCCGGGAGATGCAGCACTTGAGCACGGACAAGAAAAAATGTTTCTGCAGTATTTTAGCAATACGGTGCATTAGGAAAAAAGAAGAAAATGCTCACATAAAAAATGAGCCGAGTCCTGGAGTATTGCTTTGCACTGCACCACGCGACTTTGGGCATTTGGAAACGTTGCTCACTTGACAAAAGGCTCCCACATTACGCCCATGAAATTTTTCTGAACACACTCGATAATACCGTACTCGGCCAGCACAATTTATTTTTTATTGCAGCAGTTTTTATATTGCAAATTACAGAACCGAGCTGCCGTTAATACGACACTGATGTGATGGAATATCTTTAAGTGTTCATAGCCACATTTCCAAATTTGATTAAAAGAGATAAGGATTTATACCAACTAAAACCCAATTTTGCTCTCTGCTGTCAGCGAAGAAAGGGCAGCAAAACTCCCCGACCTGATCTCCCCATCATGCCTGAAGGCTGAACACTTAATCCCAATGAGAAAGCAAGGGTTATGTGTGAACAGGGTTAGAAAAATCTGCCATTAAAGCGATACTGATCTCTCAATATACAGAATGCATTAAAATGTATAACCCGACTGCGAGGGGATTTGCTTCCCTCCCCGCAGCCCCCTTGCAGGCTGCCTCCTGCTCCGTCCCTTCCCAGGAAAGGCCCTCCTGGCTATGGGATGTGGCACGTCCCGGAGCACACAACCAGGAGCACATGGGGCGCTCTTCCTGCTGGAGTCACTTCCAAACACATTAGCTAAAGTGGGAGGAAAGCGGTGCCAAGGCACTACGGGAAATTACTGCCATACATCAGGGGTCCTCTTCCCAGCGTTAACGACGGCTTGTTGTGCCGCTTCCCGAGCCATAATGAGGACAAAATATTTACAGGCCTTTCAGCTTGTTCTTTGGGGTCCTTAGATAAAAGGATAATGCAAAATTTATTACGGATGCAGCTGCACAAGTAGGGAAGGGACCCTGGTGTTTTGTTTTGCCTGTTTTTTACAAGACAAGACAAAGTCGTCTCTTCTGTGACCATTAAAGTTTTAAGAGGCGAAAACGCAACAGACTGAGGAGCTGCAGCACAATCACGTTATCTTATATCCTTAAACCGGGGATGGGAGCTGAGGGGGGCTCCCTTGGATGCAGGGAGGCGAGGAAGGGAGCGGGGCCTTCATCCAGCCAGGACCCGCAGCGACAGCGGGGCTGAGAGGGATTTCTGATGTGGCCACATGAATATAACTTCAGCAAGAGAGAAATGAGAGAATTCAAATTAGTTTTGCATACTCCCAAGTCCTTGTTTGAGTTGGAAAGTTCAAGAACAGGCTTAAATCAACCCTTAAAAAGCATGGTAGCAACCCCGGGCTGATTCATAGCTTTTAACTGGTGAATGGGAKGAGCTTTTAAACCATCCTCCAATCCTTCTCCAGCCCCCAACAACACTGCTGGATAGTGGTCTCCCAGGTAGACCCATATTCCGGCAGGTCCAACACAAGCCCCTCAAGTTGGGGAGCGATGGAGCTGCCGCCCAGCAGCCACTTGTGGTGGTACCTGCAAATCTTCTCAACAGCAGCTTTGTTTTCTTCCCATTCGTGCACAGAGCTGCTACAGGCTACGTGAGATGATGCAGGATGAAGTCTACATCTCAGGCTCTTAGTGCGACTCCCCTAAAGATCCACCTGCTCTGATCATTTGTAGTTGGAGACTTAACGTGATTTTCTAATTTCTTAGTTAAGAGGTATAGCCAGATCCCTACCGAGGTCTCCTGTGGTGTTTGCATACAGGGACTTTGGCTTATTTTAACTGCTCCAACGATTCTGTTTCTGTGACCTTCCAAGACGCTGGCCTGATAAACCAGTAACTACTCAAAGGGGATTTTGGGGTGGATGATGAGGGAAGGAGGTTGATTTGATTCTAGTATCGGTAGCCCCAAAATGTTTCTTCCAAACTTACCAAAAACAAAAAAGAAACAGTCTTCAAAACTTGTGGTCAACAACTAATGGTGTCGAGAATATTTTGGATCCCTTAGAACTCTGTTTTTTCCCTCTGGATATGATGAACTTAAAACATYTGATTTTGGACAAGATTTTTAAGTCACTATCTAGACAGCACTGGAATAAGAAAAAAACAGGTATTATCATTAAATATCCAATGCCATAATACAAGCACCTTTTTCCCCCCAAAATTATGATTTTTTTATTGAACATTTCTGCCCTGCAACCGTAATTACTGAAACCTGCTCTAGCACTTTCATCCTTTTAGAATAAACTCACAAGAAAATGGTTTCAGGTATATTTAAAAAACAGACTTGCACTTTTCTAATTCTCAGCATCTTCCACGTCTTTAATTCCCTCACCTCCAACAATTCCTTCAATGCCTCCAAAGTCTAGTCCCATACTTTAATCTGCAATCACTACTGCCAGACTTGGTCCCAATGTTCAGAGCTGTCCTTTGTTCCTTTCTAGCCCMTTTGTTGGGGACAGGACTTGGGTTTCCACCAAGATGGCCAAGATTTGGGTTTCCATCAAGGTTGCCTCTTCTCTCTGTGTCACAGCAGCACTGGGGGCATACATAAAATACGTTTCATTTCCACAATATCCATTCAAAGTATTTCACTTTAAGTCTCCCTGCCTGCTCTTCTGACTCTTGCATGGGGCACTTCTCCTCTGCTTTGAAGAGAGCACCTTCCAAATGGTTGTGCACATCAGAGCGCCATGCGCTTGGCTAGCAAACCAGGTCCATGGCCAAGGGAAAGCARAGCTTTGTGTACTGAAACACATTTAAAAACTGCGAGTTCGTAACATGGAATCATTTATAAGAGGTTTAGGAGCATCCAAAATTCTCAGCATTCACGCACTCCAGAAATCGAGGCGGAAGGAGATGAGGCCCATTCTGTTCTGCCYCAACAAGCCAAAACCTGGGACAAAGGGGAGGATGCATCGCTTGGCGCTCGCTCTTCAGTCAAGCAGCTTAATCCAGCTTTTAGATCCATCTCCCCTGGAAAATAAAGGGATCGCTCTAGCACATCATCAACCTCCCAAGGCTCTTCCAGGGCTAGAGAATTCTCGTTTTTGTTTGCAGTTTTTGGACTGCATGTGGAGAGCGGATGCAGTGACAAATCCCAGCTGAAGAGGAGCACCGGCTCTTCTCCCGCGTGCCTGGATTAGCAAGGCAGCCTCCGGCGCCCCGGCTCACGGCATCAGCACCCTCAGGGAGCTCTGCTTCACAAGGGCAGTAACACATTGGGAACCTGCACCCAGCCACGCAGGCCTTCAAACCCTACAGAGAGAAAACACAGCATACTCCTAAGGCTCCTGCTCTGCCCTAAACCYGGCTTTCAATATCCTAAGCACTGAAACCAGCTCCACCTCAATGCTCRCTGAAACCTGTCCAGAATTAATAAAGCTGGACTTGGCAACTAGCCCAAGACCATCAAGCAGACAACAGGGTTTCTGTAGATATTAGTTACTGTGCATATGGTTGCAGTGATCTCGGGAAGAGCTCGCACTACACGAGCACACCAAGCACCAGCACGACAGCCCTGCTTGTTTTTCCTTCCACCTACCTACATCTCTATACATGGCCAACTGTGGTATTTGCATGTTTTTATAAGATATATACTGTTACTATAGAAGATTTGCATATTTYAATGATAAAATATATGTTTAAGTGAATGGTTTAACCTGTTGAGAACACCAAGCTGTCCTGTTCTGTAATCAGATCACTTTATTGAGCACTAACCGGATTCATCTGGGTTGGGGTCACTGCTCCCTATGGTCAATAACATTTGAAACTCAACCAATTTTGGTTGAGGGTTAGAATATAAGTAGCTTATAAAAAGAACTCAGAAATGCAATTAATTTGGGCAGCAGAATATTGGAACCGCCCAGGGCAGTTTATCAAATAAATGTTTTGCAAGGAGGGATTTCCCATTTGGGATACACATGGGAAGACGACAGCCCTTGTCTGTGCATCTGTGCAAACACCTTGCACCTCCTGCTTTGAGATTCGACTTTAATGGATGGCATCTTAGAAGATGATATTTAGCAAATAAATTGTTTGCCCCCAAGCCATTCTCAATCCTAACAATAAAAAAACACCATAAACATAAAAAACATACATTCCTATCAAAAAAGGGCAACCGGAACCATGCAAGGTAACATTTTAGGTGGCAAGAAATCCCTTGGCAGTCGACAGAAGCCTCACCAGCCAAGGGGGGCTCTCCCGATAGGATAAACCCCCAGTTTTGGAGCACCAACGGCGGGCGCTGATCCAGGCTTCACCATCAAGCCCAGCTCTGGAAGCGCGTCACGCGAGCGGACAGCACGCTGCTTATTTTCCAGCAAGAAATCCAATGCCCTTTTAAATGCAATTGATGGAAACCCCCTCACATCCTTAAATTAACAGCTCCAATGGCTATTACTGGGTTTAAGGTATAATTTTCTCCTGCATGCAAGAATGCAGCTTCAGGTTTCCGGTCATTAGGATTTTTTATACCCTTGTCCTGCAGATTAAAGAGCCTTCTCCCCCAGGTAAGCACTTGCAGACCGCAATAACACGAGCTCTGTTAAAATCTCCTGGATAAAGCACAGAAATCTCAACTGCTCACCAAAAGACAGGCTTTGCACAAGAAATATTCTTCTTCTTCTTCCTCAACTGCTTTTCATTTGTCAGGGTTTGCTGCCTCAGCTCCTGCTGCTGGCTGGACACTTGTGCTCCCCTGCTGCCCATGTCTCCCTTGGGCTGAGAGAGACACCCACCAGTGCAGGGACATGGGGACCTCATTGGCACAGGAGATGAGCAGAAATCTTCAAGCTAAGGTGGCACCTGCTACAACCTCAACGTGTTGCATGGCTGAGCTTCAAGGCCATCAGGGCCTTAAGATTAAGCTGATCTTTCTCCAAAATATGCGTAATTGTAAAATTTCTATCATACAGCAGCATTCGCATACAGAGCACTACCAAACGAGTTACCCCCAGGCACGCTGCCTAACACATTCAGATTGYTATTCAAGATTCAGCCAAAAATTGTGACTGCTGATTGAAACACAGAAGAAATTCATAAACCCTGTCCATCCTGCAACAGCATATGTAAATAAGCCTCACATTTAGTTCCTCATCTTTTAAGAGTCACTTAAGCCTCAGCGCAGGCCTTAAGCTCAGGAAGCAAACGTGTGGGCTGCTACTTAAACACAAGCCTTCAACCTTCCCTCTTTCCACCAACACGAGCATCAACCTTCCCTCTTTCCACCACCTCCTGGGATCCACATGGACTCGCTCTGTCCACAGACACCTCAAAGAATCTTACTAATTACTTTACAGAAGCAATGAATTTGGTCAACAATTCCTTAGTGCTAAGCAGTGTAAAACTTAAACTAAAACCTGAGGGATTTTTGGTACAGTAATGTTATTCCCTCTAAAATAATTAGAAAAGGTTGAGGAATTATTTGAATATGCTTTTTTTTCTCTCTCTCTTTTCCTCATGTTTTCAGTATTTGCTGCAACTTTTCACTTGAGATTAAATTTCGAGACCCCAAGGAAAAGAAGAGGCATTTCCATTAGGAAGGTGAGAAAATGTACACTCAAAACAAACTTTCTCTGAAAAGCTGTGATGGCAGCTCAGAAAACTGAGAAATGGATACGAATCCTTCAGAAAGCTTTTGAGCAGGTTTTTTAGGGATTTTTATACTAGCTCCTCCTCTATATCTGCTCTCATATGGCTCTTTTCTGCTACCAACACCCAACTCCTACCAGGACAACCTACTCCAGGTAGTGGTCAGCACTGCTTGAACAAACWGAAGTGTCACTCTGGATCAACTAAAACTATTCACAGGTTTCTATTAAAGCTGAAGTATATATATGCAGAAGTATTAAAAACTTGCCAGAGGAGTAACGGCATTTATATCAAATACTTCTTTTTCAGATGAATTTGTGCACATTTAATTGTAAAGCCCAAAAAAAAGAAAAAAAAAAAAAAAAGCCCCATTAATTTCCTGATAGTCTCGTGTTTTTTGGTATAAGTGATGACCAAGGAAAGCAATTGTTCATCCATAACTCAGCTGCCCAAAACTATGATAAAATACAATAGTTTGGCTGTGAAATAATTAAAAACTGCTCTGACTTGCAAGTATTCAATATATTCCTGCGGAAAGAAATTTCTTGGCACTCTCACACATTCAACAATGCAAAACACAAGATTCAAATGTGCAAAAACAAAATGGTAATTGCAGTGTTTCTATTCTTGGCCGAATGAACCTATCTTTGTTTAAATATATAGAGAAAAGGATAAATATAGTCTTTTGTCAATCAACATGTCTTGGGAATGCTACCAGCTAGACATCTCCGAAAGCAAGGAGCCAACTTACAGAAACATATAGGAAAGAACAAAGAACAGACTCAAAGACGTGAGGTACATTTGCTAACAGCTTTTTCTTGTGCAGAAGCACAAACTCAACACTGCTGGTTTCACATGAGAAACTTCCAGTGAAAGCCTGTACAAGTGGAGATGAGCCAGCACACACTGAATGGCTAGAAAGCATTGACGCTTGACAAGATACTGGAATGCGGGCAGCCTCGTGCAGAGGGAGCTACTTGGGGTTTATCATCCKGTCTGGGAAGGCTGAAATTGGTAAATGCAGTTACATAAAGCTTCTTTCTGATTAAGCTAAAAACGTCCTGCCTAGTGCCCTGGTACCCTCTCCCATCTGCTAAGCTTTGCATTCAGTAGTTTACACGGCAACTTAAACTACACATTTTGTGCTGCTAAAGCGTACTTTTTTTGATTGCTTTGTCCAGAAGGGCACTAATTACTTCATCCAAGTAGTCTTAGGTCCTCCTCCTAATTTTTTTGATGATGTATGAAGACTTTTTCTACTGAGAGGAGAGACAGATCTCCAGATCCACCATAACAAACCATCCACCATCAAACCACCAGCCACCCAGATCCACCATCTGGATCCAGATCTGGAACCACCCAGATCCAACATCAAACCATCAGCTTTTCAGCCAAAGAAGTAAAAGCAGCATTCATGCTTCTTCACTGTTGTCCCTCACGCCCTGTTTAGAAGATGCACAAAAGATTAGAAAATACCATTTTCTATACCATATACTAGCAAACACCATTTATTGCTTTAGGAACTAGTGGATGTTCCAGTACTTCAGAATTCACAACCAGGTGAAACGAGGGCTCCTAGATGGTGCGTGTTGGTGTGTGTTGCATGGGCTGCACATAGAGAAGCGCCACTTTGGGATATGAGAGCTTAACTTTGGCTGTTGCCTTTGCTCTTGGTGCAGGTCCTGACAGTTCTGCTGAGGGGTCAGATAGATCACAACTGYTACGCCAGCAATGTTTGTTAAAATAGAGAAGCACCATACACTACCTAAGGCTCTTCTTGTGGTGCCTACTCCTTTAAACAGAATTTAAGAGATTTTTTTTCTTTTTTTCTCATTAAAAAGGAGAAAGATCAACAATGATATGTTGYCTAGTAAAGGCTAGCTGTGCAAGACAAGAATTGCATCCAAAAACAGATTTTTGCCAACAAATAAAATTAGGAAAKCAAGCTTAACAGCACAGAGTTGAACCAAAGGGTGAATGTGAGATCAAAATTCCCAATAGGCTCAATAATATCCAAACTTCTGTCTCGGCAGCACCGTTCACTTCTCTTAATAGCCACATCTGTTCACATCTGCCTGGAAGGAGCTCTCACTACTTGCCATAAGCCCATGTCTGACTGACTCCACTAGTTCCTTGTGGCGTACGTCTCACATGATGTGGTCTGGTGTTGCCCTAGTATAAGTTTTCCTGGGAAAAGATAAATGAATTCCCTTCCCTCCTATGAACAACCTAACAGAGGCCATTTAGCCAGAATGTTAATGACCAAAACTGGAGAAAGGGAGGCACCCATCTGTCTACAGCAAGGCAGTAAAGTGGATGAACAGCAAAGCAGTAATTCCGTGAGGAGTCTGAGAGATATTCTTCAGGTTTAAGTGAAAATTTGCAGTTTTGTGGTACTCTTAATTTTCATTAATGAAATTCCTCTCCCCTCCATCCCATCAGTGGATCTTAGATCACTGTGGTCCAGGGAAAGTCTAGGTTTGTCTACAAGCATAAGAAACAACCCACGTCCGTGAGGCTCCCGGGAGCCCCAGCAAGACCAGCTCTGTGGCAGCCCATCACACAAACCACCAAGCGAGGGCCAGCTCTGTACCATAGAGGTCTGGCTCAAACGCTTGGTGCCAAGAAGTGTAACAACTCCAGAGCTAGAGACCTCTCCTAGGAGGGAAGATCAACCAGTCTCATCAGGCTTCACATGGGCAARGAGCAATTTTCCTCAGGAGCACTTCTGGCCATACCCATTTCCAAAGCATCCAGGCTTCAYCCACAAAGTCTGGGAATCTTGCGTAGTTCTCTCTCACTGAATGAAAATAAATGCATGCAATCTAACAGCATGTGGTTAGAAAAGCATTTCCAAAGCAAGTCTCAGAGCTGAGTAACTGAAAGCATCCCCACTGAATTACAGGTTGCATATTGGCAAGCAAGACTAAAAAGAAAGGGGATTTTGCAGGAGTACCTTCTTGAGACCTCTCTTTCGCTGCTCTGTTCTTGATAACATTTCTAGAAACACACTGCAGCATTAAGTGTTGACTTAGCACATAATTTTATTAAGAGGCGGAGCAAGATGCTCATTTGGCCATGGACTGTTAAACTGTGGTCTGGGAAAACTGGCAGATCACATCAGGCACTGAAGTATCCAGGTAGCCTAACTCTGAGTACAAATTGAGCAGCTAGGCCCACGTTAATCTTCCAGTCAATGSAGCGAGAGGAACACTTCCAGGGAGTACTTTGGGACAGCAAGCCCCAGTACAGTAACATAGGAAGTACCTGTCTCTCACCATTGACTACACACTGAGAGCAGCTTCACACATCTCTGAACTAAGTACTCAGAGTTAGGCAGCCTGAACACTTCCCTATGGTGTCAGCCCCTCACCTTCGCATCCAGCTGCTTCTAAAGGCCTCCAGGCTCTTCCATGTGAAGAAGAACTTGGAAGCTTGTAAAAGTAACTGGAAAGAAAGTGGGGTAAATCATCCTAGTTGCCTCGGAAGGAGTGACTGCTGTAACAGGGAGAAAAGGAGCATGAACAGGCAACAGAGAAGCAGAGTGAAAACGTGTGCTTCCTACCTGCCAAAACTCGGACTTCGGCGTCGTTGCCAATCCTTGAGCTCGCTGGGTTCTTTGCAAGGCACCTGTAGATCCCACTGTCCCCCGGCTGGATCCTGCTGATCTGCAGYGCTCCGGAGGGCAGCACGGCCAGGCGCGTGTCCGCCGGGCCCGGGAGCAGGTCCTCCTGGTTCCTCTGCCAGTGCACCACGGGCATGGGCTCGCCGACCACCTCGCACTTCAGCAAAACCGTGTCGCCCGCAAACGCCGTGACGGACTCTGTCTGCGACAGGAACCTCAGCGGCCCTGCAAGCACAAGCAAAGGAGGCAATTACACAGCTGCCGGAAACAGGCGCCGCGCGCTCCCACGCTGCTCCGCACTCCCTGAGCAATCCAGGCTTGCAAGAGAGACACTCTGAAAACTACTTGGAGATGGCAATAATGGCTGGGTGACTAACACTCTTTCCTCTGTAAATTACGCTCATTAGCGGCAAAGAAAAGATGTGTCATCAACAYAGAAAGCAACAAATTGCAACCTGTTCCTGGCGAACCCGCTCAGCAACAACTCGAACAGAGCACAAATACACCACAAGGCAACCCAAACTGTTCAGCACGGGCTGACAATCAAAGGAAAGCAAAACCAAGCTGGCGTTAGGGTCAGGAAAACGTTACGGTCGCATCTTTCTGTGTGATGGAGCCTTTTGTCTCAGCCGTGCACCAACCTGTCTGAGCGACACGTGCTCCAGGGCTTTGCAGGAGCGACCCGGGAACCGCTGGTCCCACGTGAGAGGCGGCAAAGGGGGAGCACGGGGGGCACGGAGCCCCCCGAGGCTACAAGGCACTTGCTGCTAAAGAGAACCCTTGAAATGCATCTTTCCTCGGCACAGAGCTTGGCCCCCTGCGTCCGCCTCTCCTAAGGAGGGAGGCTGGGGCTCAGCGCAGCTATTGGACACTCACCGGAAATTTCGGTCGAGTGCAGAGAGCTGAAAGCCAAACAAGCCAGTTGCGACTTCAAACTCTGCAGGCACAAGATGCTCAGGAAAGGGAGAAAAATAAGTCAACTGGGGGCCAGGTCTTCCACATGCTACAGAAGAAAAAATCTGCAAGAACAGGGGACAACCCACAGGATACAGATATGACCACGGACTCGATTAGCTGGGCATCTGCTCCAAGAAACAAGTCTTTGATAGCGCAGGAAACTCAAAGGCACGAGAAGCATCTAAACCTGATGAGCGAGCACAGGCTTTCGGGAAGCAGCTGTCAGCAGAGAGGAGAGGAAACCGAGCTAGAGAAGAGCAGAGATCCTGAGCGCCCGACACTGAAACGCTACCGCACCATTCACCAGAAGCAGTTTACAGGGAACAGAAAAGGCTTCGAGCGGGAGTCCCAGGCTCCTTCCCTGCCCAAAACACCCACTTCCCCAAGGCACTTCCCATGCGGGAAAACCCACCAAGCAGGACATTCCCGGAGCCCACTGTGGATGCTGGCATCTCATTCCCGACACGCTTACCACGGTTATCTGGCCAGCAAAGCACTGGCTTGCAGCCAGAGCTCTGCTAGGAGCCCTGGACATGTCTGATGCTTCACCTGCAAAATACAGGTATTCAACACGTCCAGCTTTCCATAGGGAAAAACCCAGAGGAGCAGAGCAGCRCGAGCAGCGGGGAAAGGCTGTTAAGAACTGCAGCCCCACGCACAGAYAGGGATTTTTCTTGGTAATATCTCAGTCTGAAAATCCAGCTGCCTTCATTCGGAGAGCACAGAAGAAAAGCAGCAAAACCTTTTTCCTCTTTCAAGCTCAAAAAACCACACACAATAAAGTTCAGGGCTCAGCATTTCAGGACCTTAGCRAAAGGTTTTGCTTTGTTGCAGGGAACAGGCAGTAACCAGCTCTTCTCCTGGACCCGTTGAGAACCCGCCTCTGCAGGAGAACAACCCTAAGGCTTCTGCTGGCTTCCTGCTTTACACTCCTTGATTTGGAAGGCAGTTTTTGAAGCCACACAGATGATGGGATCACCAGGAGCCAGCTCCGGGGATCGGACAAGGGAACGAGCTCCAAGCAGGTCATTTGTGGGAGGAAGCACCACACACAGACAGACACTCTTGGCTCCACAAGCCAACACTGARTGTGCCGGCTGCTCCAGACCCACGTCCTCTTAAAAATCCCAGTTAGGAGCAGTGCCCAGCTCCCCTTTGCCATGCAAGCTGCTTGGCAGCCTATCAGGATGCCCTTTCCTTCCAGGAGACCCAATTACTAGGCAATTAAAGTTCACTTAATAAAAAGGCTTATCATGATTCGGGGGACAGACCGCAGGGTTTGGAGCAGGTCTGGCTATCAAATATTTAGCAGCACTCGGCACAACCCCCAGAGAAGCGGCGCTTCAAATGCCTTGATGGTCTCCAATTAAAGCTGCAAGGTTGCTTAGCATCAAGACAAGCCCTTTTTCACTTCCAATTCACACAGTAGCTGCCAGGCAGGAAACCGAAGTAATGAAAAAGCACAATTTCCTTCAGAACACAGGGAAGAGCAAAAGCACGGGGGAGCGAGTCTGGAAATACAAGTGTTTTAAGAGCTGCTACTCATTCCCTCTCCTGCCTGGCTGGCTTCCCAGAGGCTCCTGCTCTGCAGCCGCTGCCTTCGCCTTCCCCTGCTCCCAGCTCCGGCAGAGCCCGCTGGGCGCGGCACATTCTGGCCGGGAACATCCAGCGCCGCTTCCATGAGGGCTCGCCAGCCAGGAAGCCCTGCAGCCAGGTGGCCTAAGGGGAAAAATTCAAACGCAASACTAATATTCTAATAAAATTAATATTAATGCAATTTTAGCCTTCTTTGCAATTCTTTTGCATAAAACTTGGGCAGTTATAGTTTATATGGGGGAAACTTGTCACCATGAAGGGCAGCTCGCAGGCAAGCGAAGGAGAGGGACTGCAGAGGACAGAGCATGGGGTTCCCAGGACCGAGGAGGCCACAAGAAGAGCTGCTGGAGTGGAAGGGCACCCAAGCTCCAGTGCTGTGCTGTGGAAACACCTTCGCCTCTAAGCGAGGTTCCGAGAACCTGCGGGGAACGAAGGAGGGAAAACATCACCTTCCGAGCGAGGCGCCCCAGAAGCCTCCTCCAACACCATTAATTTCCTCCCGGGGCAGAGCCCATTATAAATATTACAGGGGCAGTTCCTGGCGGCAGCCTAACTCCGTCAGGAACGGCTAACGCAGGAGAGATGGAGTCAGCACCTGCCCTTTTGTGCCTCTTGCCCATCACAGGAAATAAATGAACTTATTATTCCGAAAAAGACTTTTCTCTAACCCGTATTACCCATGTCAGCTCAGATTATCAAAACTGCAACAATTTTAAAATCTAATTTACTTGTCAGCTTTTATGCCGCTTGCTCGCCTGCTGCTTTCCTCTCAGCACCACACTCGGGGAAGGAACCTGTATTTTCCACCCATGGATTGATGCTGCGGGGGGGTTTTCATTGCAGACTCAGTGTCCTTATGGTCACTTCCACTTACTCTTCGTAGGTCTCTCTGATTCAAAACACTGAATTCAATCCTGGGCCTGAATGTCTCACCCACGTGGGGCACCCTCCAAACAAGAAAAACTTCCATTTCAGCCCAATCAAACAGCGGTCTCCGGGCGGCATTTCTCTTCTTCCTACAGCTCCATCAGCAGGTTTCGAAGTGCCAAGTTGGTCGTTGCCCAAGATCCCTGCAGGATCCGCGGCCTCCTCGCAACCAAGGCAGAGGCGCCTCYGTGGATTCCCGTGCCGGGAGCTCTCCCGTTCTCAGCACCTGCACCAGCTCCTCGCTCGCCCTTTGGAGCCTTTGCCGCAAGACTGCCTTAAAACAGAGCCACCACGCCAGCTTAGGGTATCTCCAAGGAGTATTTCCCAAAGAACAGGAAAAGAACAGTAGATCCGGGGAGCTGGAAACCGTTGGTGTTTGCTAACCTGCTCCCTTCGCGCCGCGGCCCCGGAGCGCGACTYGCGCCGCCCCGAGCAGCCTGCGGTGACAACGCACCTGCGCCGGCAGCAGAGACACTACTCTTAATCTTTAGCATTCGCCGRCAAGCCCCCGTAGGGCTTTGCCCCCGTTGGCACGGAAATCAGCGGGTGTAAATCTCCTCGTGTCCCTGTCAGCGCCTCCTGCCAGCTCCGCTGGCTCACAGCCAGGCACCGCCGAACAACTCCAACCTGCTCCTCCGGCAGCAAGTAAACAGCAAGAGAGGCCTTCTCCTGGCGGGAGGGGAAAAGAGCGACGGGTGCCACAATCTGCAATTAAAACACGCACAAACCCGGGGGCTCTGTAATCCACGGGCGGCAGCACCGGGGAGGCCGCTGCCTTGAAGCGCGGGGTCTCGGGGCAGGGAGCGCACGCAGCGAGCGTCGCCGCGGGCTCCGCAGCTACCTGTGCCCGTCTCCACCACCCGCGCCTCGTTCCCCGGGGCTTCCGCGGCCGGTTGTCATCTCGGGCCGGCAGCTCCGCGGGACACACAGTGCCCGGCGCGACGTGCGCGGTGGCCACTCTGCAGCGAGGGCAGATGATGCTCCGCATGCGACAGAGCAGTCCTGACACGCGGGAGGTCAAACCGCTCAGGGGAAGGCAGGGCAGGGTTGTGCTCCACAAACAACCTCCACAGCAGGGAGAATGTGCATGCACATCCCTTCCCTCTCCCCGCTCAGCTCAGTGGCTGTGGATAAGAACAGAAGCTGCATCGGTCACTCCCAGCACCTCGCAGCAATGAGCTGCTGCTCTGCTCCCTCCCCTGCCCACCTCCCATGAAAGCTCCAAGCAAGTTCCAAGCATTGAGTTTAAGGCACCATGGCACAGCTTCTTGATACCTGCTTAAAAAAACACCCTTCAGAACTCACAAGTGTCAAACAGCCCCTGTTTTCAGCAGYGCTGGAGCCCGTTTGTGCTGCACGTGGGACTCGCTAAGGGCCCGGGACAGGGTGCGCAACCAGCTCTTGCAAGAACGAAGGCAGCTCGTGCTCCTGGGGCCGCTGCCAGCGGTGTCCGTCTGCAGGGCTTTGCCTGGGGAAACGTCTCTGAACAGCGGAGCTCACGGCGCGTCCGCGGGGAGCCGAGACGTCACTGCGGATCAGCGGCAGGCTGCGAGCCGGCAGCCGCGGCTGGACAGGCTGCCAGCGGCAGGAGCATCAAGCCCGTGACTCTGCAAACGTCGCGTGTCGGTACGGATCCGGCGGCAGGCTGCTCCAGCAGGCTGATCCGGCAGCACTCGTCCTCTCAATGCTGCAACGGCGTGCAAGAGAGAAGGGAAAGAGGAGAACGTTCCTTCTCTCTAGGCACACTGCACRAAAACCTGCTTCTATTTTACCTCGTCCTTTTCCCCAAGTCAGGAAGGTTCAAGGACCATCCACCAGCTACTTGGCCTGCAGCCTTCTTGACAGATTGTGCACCAACGTGACTGCATTTTATCCCTGGAAACCCCTGAGGGTGGGAACTCCTCTCACCGCCCATTCGGGATGATGGATCAGCATCCCAGGGGAATCTGCAATAGATCTGGAGTCACCAGCAAGCGAGTCCCACTGCGGACATCCCGCCAAGMAGCGGCCGATGGCCTCAGGGACCCAACTGCGCTCTTGCTCCCGCCGTGGCCATGGACACGCAGCGTGTCACGGGGGATATAAGCCCAGTGCTCAAATATTCAATGCTAAAAGGGGTGTTTAATTCATGTATTTTTTAGTCTGGGTCACTTTTGAACTTMAGAGGTCTTATCTTTAAGATTATGATCTTCTGTCTCCACTTAAGGCCTTGTGTTTTCTAATAGTTCYAACAATACCCAAAACTAAAGATCATGGAAAAACAGACCCCAGGTTATGCAGCAGTTCCCTTAACTATTTTAAATATTATTATTAATATTAATTGTTAATAGTTGTTATTATTATTAGCATATTAAAAATAGCAGCAGGTACTCCAGAGTTGAGCACATACAAACCCAACCATAATTATATCATCACTACAGGTTGCATTATCTTTATAAGATGATCAATTGCTCATATGCCCCCAGCATGTATTTATTTATGGGAGATGTACTTTTGAAGTACTTTGCACACCGCAGGACTCTGCCCCTACGCCACTCTCCAAAGCCACCATTAGCTGACAAAACTATTGCCCCCGTCCCCACGAAATTAGCATCTCCTTTGGGAAAGCAGCTGAAATGGGCCAGTGATTGGGACCCGCTGGATTTGCTGATGCACCTGTGGCCACAAGCATCTCATCACAAGCAGCACATYGTTTTATGAGACACAGGATAAAAGTCCATCAAGGGGAACGCTGAAACACGGCCCAGGAACGGGGGGTGCGCAGCGCCCTTGGCACGGCCCTTAATGAGGAGAAACGGAGGCCGAGCCAAGGAACGGCTGAAGAACCACGGCCTCCACRGGCGCTTCATTGAGCATTAGCGGGMGGCCCTAAATCGCCATCGAGGGCTGCGGAGCAGCAGCACTAAAGCAGCGACACGTCGGGTCACGGCCTGCAGAGCCGCTGCCTCGAGGACAAGCCGAGGGTTTTTRCAAGGAGATGGAAACGGCTCTGCAATCCCAGGGGTTTGGGGGAAGTATTAACACTGGCCTGGGGGCTGCYGAGGCTCCCTAACCCCTCGTGATTTAGTGCGAAGCAGAGCAGCAAGGAGCAGGCRTCCAAGGAGGGCAGCACACGCGCCACGTACCTTTTGGTGCCCCGGTACAGAAACCTGTCTCACGAGATCAAACCAGCACACACGAAAAGCCACTGGTTACTCCCGAAAATCCTGGTGCAAGAAGTCAAATCCTGCCATTCTCATGTAAAAACTCCTGATGACTTAAGTGCTGCTGGCTTTAATGGGACGCTCGTCTCCATCACGGCCCCATTCCTTGCCTACAGCACCAAAGCTCTGCTGATAAAAYGGTCTGTACCAGCAGGGCTTAGCTCTGCTCTTGAACAAAGAGATTGTAACAGGAATAGCACCCCTGGAAGCGCAGGTCTGCTGAAACGCAGCATCCTGCGAGCCCTGTCCTGGCGGAGCACCATCACACCGTCCCGCAAGCCCTCGACACAGCAGCCGCAGCCCTCGGCGCCCATAAGCAACGTGACTGTTTCACGGCGCGGCGTGCCCGCCGTCACGCGCGGCTCTCCTCAGCTGTGCGGGAGGGCCGGCACCAGGCTCGGGCCCGGGGCTGTGCGCGGCTCCCGCGGGGACACCCGCTCCAAGGCCGCTCTGCTCCCGCTGCCGCCGCACTGCCAGGGCCAGGCGCGCACACACGGACACGCGGAGCACAAGGGGCAAGGAGCCCTCGGCTGCGCCTTGGGCAGCCTTGCCGGCCCCAAAAGGAGCCTGTTGTGTGCGAAGCGACTTCCTCCTTCATTCCCCGAGTGGGGGTATCGGTATTTTGGGAGAGGCTGCTCAAACTCGGCCTTCCAGCTTGGGGGAGGAAACTGGGCAGAGATCAATCAACCCTGGGAGAAACTCCCAGGATGGGAGCAGTTCTAAAGAGGAGTTGGTAACATCTTGGCTTTGGCAGGTAACACAGAGCGGCACTTCGACACGAGCCTGCTTCCCCACTGATCTCAGAGTAATTTATGAAGTGTTAATTGATTCCCGAGGCTTCACAACTTTCCCTATGACAAAGTCAGAAAGCATCATTTCTGCTGCAGAAGCACCCACAGCCACACGCCGCGGCAGGAGGAGACAGAACAAGATCACAGAATGACAGAATCACTACGGTCAGAAAAGACCTTTGAGATCATTGAGTCCAACCGAAGGCCCCTCAACACCCTGCCTGTTAAATGATGTCCCTAAGCTCCTCTCCACACATTTCTTGAGCACAGCCAGGGATGGTGGCTCCACCACTTCCCTGGGCAGCCTCTTCCAAGGCTTGACCACTCTTTCCATGCAGAAATTCTTCCTGATGTCTGACCTGAATCTCCCTGGGACAACTTGAGGCCATTTCCTCTCATCCTACGAGTAGTTATTCTGGAGAAGAGATTGACCCCGTCTAACTACAACCTCTTTCCAGGTCCTTGTAGAGAGCGATAAGGTCTCCCCTGAGCCCCCTCCTCTGCACACTAAATAACCCAGCTCCCCCAGCCGCTCCTCATGAGCCCTGGGCTCCAGCCCCTTCCCCAGCTTCGCTGCCCTCCTCTGGACACACTCCAGCACCTCCACATCCTTCCTGCAGCGAGGGGCCCAGACCGAACACAGGATTCGCGGTGCAGCCTCAGCAGCACCGAGCATAGGGGCACTTCAATAGCGCCCAGGAAACCCAAAGAAAACCTGAGCCTTTATCTGCTGAGCTGACTTTAAATTTCTGAATCCATCTGGCTGAGGGGAAGGTGCTGCTCCTAAAACCACTGACACCCTTGAGAAATGTATTAAAATGCTCTTGGCTGTACTGGAGTCTACAAAACCACCCACTGGAAGTCCACAGCCCAASGCAGGTGCCCAATCTGAGCTCTCTCAACTAACCAGGGCACATTAGGAGGACGTCAACTAAAACCCCATCAAGGACTGCACTGTTCAATAGAAAGGGAACAGTGAGGAATGACACCAGGAAAACAGACTGATTTTGTCCCTCTGAYACCAAGGACCAGAACCCCCTCGAACGTGATGATCACCACCTATCTCTACAACCCAATAAAAAGCAGTAGCAGTTTCCTGATATTGAAACCTCCACCTTCTGTCAAGTTGGGTTTAAATCAGACAAGAGGTTCAAAAGCCTCCATGATGAATTAAAATCACCCCCCTGGGGTGTAAGTCATCACCTTGGGAAAGATAAAAATGAAAACGGGCCATTCAGCAACGCCCCGGATGACACACTCCTCGCCTCAGAACTTTCTTTCCAGGACCTCTCTGTATTTCACTGGGTATAATTGAGCAGATTGGGCCATTTTAAAATGTTAGCTTAGTTTTTAGCATTCTAAGCTAATTCTTTCCTGAAAGAAAAAAAGCTAGCATGCTACAGACTTCCCTCTTCCCAATTGTACCTTACAAGATATAGAAGTGTGTACCAAAGATTAGCCGAGGATTTAGTTATTTAAGGTCAGAGTTTTGTTCCCCAATTGTTCTCCAATTACTCCAGGGTTACTCTTTCCTTACTGCTGGTGATTTGGCTCATTAGAGCTCTAATCACTTCCCTGCAGCCCAGAGAGCTGGTTACCTTTCGGAGGCTTTGCTAGGAGGATTTACCACACAGCTTCCACGGCAAGACCTGCCCCGCTCCTGAGGGCCGCCCGGCTCCTCTGCCATCCAGAAATGGTCCCAGACAAGGAACTATCCCAGCTCCTCTGCCATCTAGGACTGGTCCCGGACAAGGAGCCCCAGCAGACCCTGAGGTGGAGCGACTCATCCATCATGGSACACTCAACAGGAGCCTGCAAGCAAACCACAGTCATTGTGCTGTGACAACCCCTGGTGACTGTGCGGGACACCTACCACCCTCCATACCTGCAGATATCCATATCCGCAGACCAACCACCCTCCATATCTGCAGATATCCATATCTGCAGACCAACCACCCTGCAGATCTTTACGATCAAAGGACCTGGATTACGGTTTACTTAGGACTTATGGTTTAATTATGCAGTATCTCAGTGGAGCATCGAGCAAGAAGAGCCTAAGGGCAGCCAGCTTCTATCTTCTCAAAGCCTCCAGCCACACAATCACCAGGACAGCAGAACTCTGCCGTGGGGGCTTAAATATTTTAAGAGGCAGCAAATCATACGCTGCAGCCTTTGCAAGAGTGTGTTAAGATTATGACACCTGTTATTCCAAAAACAGAGAGCACCATAGTTATGATCCCAGTATTCGGTGAGGAAAGGCACTGAACGCAGCTTCCCTGCTCCATCTCTACCAACGTTAYTACACATCCATGCGCTGCAGGGCCTCAAATCATCACCCCAGCTCACGGCGAGGGGCGGCTGCTCTGCTTTACCCAAGACCTGTTTACGTCCCTGTAGCTGTTTACAACACAGCATCGGTTTTTCACCTTTCTCACAAATTTTCCTWTTTAAATCAGCATTCTTTGGGAAGAAGGCAGGGAATATATTACTTAAACACTGAAGCAAAACACGTTCAGAGCTTTACACAAGACAGCAATGCGGCGGCAACCTGCGCTACTCCTCATGGTTAACACAGTTTCTGCCATCCTTATACACACYTAGCATAATTCCATTTAGTAGCTCCTGCCACTGAGGCTACTGAGGGAAGAATCAGCCCTCAGGGAAACAAAGCTGGTAGCAGCTCTGAGGAAACACAGCAAATGCTCTAAGCTTGTTTTCCGTAAGCCAGAACTAGCAGAAGCTGCTCCGCATTAGGCGGTGGAATAAAAGAGCCCCTCGTGTCAGCTCCGAGGTAGCAGGGGTCGTTTTGTTCCTCAGCGGCCACTCGTTGAGGCAGCCCCACAGCAGGAGTCCTGGGTGGTCTCTGCACCCCCCGATGGAGGTGGGACTCAGGGCTGACCCCCACGGCACGAAATCTCTGGTCTCACTTGTCTCCCCCAGACACTGCTGTGCGAGACGGACTGAATGAACCCACCCTGGAAGCAAAGCTGATAACCACAGGGAGCGAGGAACACACGGTTCACCCAACGTGACCCATTCCAGGGCCAAAGCTGCGTGGAGCATTTAAAGAGCGCTGACACCTCCCATAAGCAGCATTCCTCCTATCTCTATTACAGGGATACCTTCAGACCTGTCTTTGCTCACAGATACATTGTGGTATTGGAGAAAACATCCGAGCTTCAGATACTAAGACCACTAAGCCCATCTCCACCAGATTGCTTTGGAGAGCCTAGATACCACAGAACAAGCACAGGAGTCACCAGGAGCATTTCCGTAAGTGGGCAAAGGAGAGGAAGAGGAAGAATTCAAGCTGAACAGTACGGCTGCGACCTGCCAGTTCAACAGGTGCTTCAAGGAAACGCCCTGCMAACACTGCTGGCCCGGGCTGTGGACCCGGCGGCGCGCTGCACGCGTGCTCTGCCTCGGGACTTCAACAGACCTGTCAAGTACTCGTTTTATGGGGATGTGAATTTGCCTGAATTTGAGTTATCAAATTTTGGAAGCTTCCAGTATTCAAGGGCTAGTAGCTATTCCACACATGGATCCTTGCAAACAGCATCCCCTACACCCCCACGTACAGGATCCCCTAGGCCTCCCACACACAGGAGCACCTACACCGCCGCGTACAGCAGCTCCTACACTTCCACATAGAGCACCACCCGCACCTCCCCCTGCCGCAGCACCTACAACCCTGTGTACAGCCGCACCTACACCCCCATGTGCGGCGGTACCAACACATCCACTCCCTTCCCCTTGGCAGCAGCCGCTCGCCCTMAACAAGCGCTAATTTACTGCTTGTGCATTAGGCAAAACTCAAATCCTCTCTTTCTGGAATCATCCTAATGAAATGCCTTCTATTTAAAGATATTTACTGAAAGTGATTTAGAAAAAGTCTATTGATGCACTCTTCAAATCATCATTTGACAGCGAATAACCTGTTAAAATACTATTAGGAGCATCATTTCCAAACAGTTTTTAAAGACTAATTCAAAGACTAATTATATTTAGGAATTATATAAATGGTGAGTGCCTAGATTAATTAACTTCTCCGCTAAGAACTGGGAGTACCTCCAGATTTTGGATGAAAAATGACTGCACTTCCACGGAAAATACAACTCGAGGTCCTGCCTTGACCAGTGATAGCAGAGCGGCCTTCAGAAGATAGGTTTAAACAGAAAAATAAACCCCAGCCGCAGCTGTCTCACATTACTACCCAATAGCTGCAAATTAACCCAGATGCAGCAAAGCAAAATATCAACTGTGGTGAGAGGGGCCTTCTGAAAGCCCAAAGAAGAATTCAATTCTTCATAAAAATGGGAATTGAGAAGCACGGAGATATTAAGTGTACCTTGCCACGCAGTTACACGCGCACATAAGCTATAGAGGAGAAAAGCCATAAACAGCTGTATGATCCTCATGCCCACGTGCAATTTTCTAATAAAATACCATGCTTTAATGAAAGGAACAAAAAGGGGCAGGAATGGACTTTTCAGTGCCTCATCAAGGCATAACAGCACCATTTACGAGCCAGCGCGCAAAAAGCAATAYACTATATTGCCTGTAATGCTTTGGGTGATTTAAACGTCAGTCACAGTATTCAACTCATTTATATTTAAGTGCATTATTTTGTTCAGTCATTAGGAAAATGTTTGCACGGGCTGCTTTATGYTCGTGGTTGCTGGGTTTAATAGCTGGGTCCTGGAGAGCATCCGTGAGCGCTGCAGAATTTGTCCCGGGGGTGAGGAGCAGGAAGGCAGCAGATCACTTAGGGAGGCGTATGGAAGAAACAAGACAGGCCTACAGGTACGGTTTTAAGGCTAATCAGGAGATATACACGTGTAATTAGACTGAAGTGCCTCAGCATGGGCAGCGGGGACGCGGGCCCGGGGCAGGGCTGCCTGCTGAACCACAAAACCAGCGCCGTGCAGCAGGGCTTTTAACGCAGCGCTGTGAGCTCCGAGTGAAATTCCCACTGGGAACCAAACAAACCTCTCTCCCATTTGGGTCTGGAAGGGGAGATGGGATGCTTTAGCCTCTCCAGCTGACAAGACAATTATTTTCCCCTTGTCCTAAGAAAACAACTTAGGAGTCACTTGTAACTCAGCCAAAAATGCTGTCTGGGTATGCAGCTATGTGGCTACAGTGTAATCAACAGAGGAAAATTAGAATCTGTAATTTTTTCCAAACTTAACTTTTGAAACTCAGGTAAGCTAGGTGGGCATGAACCCTATTTATATTTTCATTTTTGGATACAGTTTGAATGAAGTTCCTGAACAGCCCAGGCTTCTTCCCACTGTGCGCAGTAGTAACCAGCATCAGTCACCACTGAAAGCAGCAGTGAGAGGAAGCTCCATCTAATGCAATTTCTGACCTTCTTTTCAGGATCAGGATACCCTGAACGGCAGCATGAGGGCACAGCATCCGCCTGCTTTGAAGGATATAAGGAGATGGACGGACACCCTTGTGCTCCATCAGCCAAACCATCTAGAGAACAACACAAGCACGCAGCACACATGTGAGCAGGGTAGGAATATGGTAAATTAGGTGTGAATTGGGAAGAAAAGTCCTCTCTGCTGAGCTGAAGCTGGCACTTTGGAAGGGCTCAGTCAGCCTGGACTTAAGTCCGCTGGTCTGTGGCCTGTGTCTGTCCCCAGCTTGACCAGCCCTCGGCGTCAACACCCCCACTTGGCCAGCAGCAGCACAGAGACACCGGCACCTTTATGAGACACTCAGCCTTTGCAATCCATTGAGAGAGCTGTAGACCATCCACCCACTTGCTCCAAAGACTGACTCTCAGTGACCATGCGGGTCCTGAGATGCCAAAACGTCCTCTGCTATGGAGTCCAGACCGGAGCGACAGTGCTGTGCTCTTCAGCAGCCGCTCCAGAACCCAAACTGAATGCAACGTGTCAAACCTGCTAAATTACAAGGCAGATCTGAGGCTAAGACACAAAGCCCGGATTTCTATGGACTGCCTTCATCAGCAACAAGGCTGGAAACCCTGCAGGCAGCAGCGTGGGACTGTGCCTGGGTACGAGGAACACTTCTACATGCCTTCAGCTTAAGGATATGCATTTTGTCAGCTATCTAGGTCTGTTCTCCATCACAGCTTCATAAATAAATAGACCTCTTATAGCTCCAGGGAATCACAAAGAGGAAAAGGAAGAGATGTGGGTATCAGTTCATAAAACTATTTATAAAGTGGTGTGTAAAAATACAGATGGGATTAAAAGTATCTGAAGGCTGAGAATTACAAAAGGTAAAAGAAGCAGTAAGAGACAACCAAAGAAGACCTGAAACAGGTGGGGAAAGTGCTTCTCTGCTCCTGTGGTCTGTGAAGARCAGCTCAAGAGCATTTTCAGTGCAGAGGACTGAAAATACAGGTGGCCACGGAGACATAGAAGACTGGAGAAAGGTTTGGATGGAGTTAGTAGCTCTGTGGAACATGAGAAACATGTAACATTTCGAAAGAATTTCGAGGACCCAGCAGCAAAATCAGGATGCAGGGAGCAGAAGGAAGGTGAAACGTGATCCCAAACTGACTCTCGTATCAGCAGAGCAGAGCAGATGACAGCGGCTGGAG
Source organism: Nothoprocta perdicaria (assembly GCF_003342845.1). Classification (NCBI taxonomy): domain Eukaryota; kingdom Metazoa; phylum Chordata; class Aves; order Tinamiformes; family Tinamidae; genus Nothoprocta; species Nothoprocta perdicaria. The sequence goes on from NW_020454094.1 coordinate 697,296, forward strand.
CTGGGGCCTCATCAGAAGGCTCCAACCCCAACACAGCCAGTAGAACAGACCCTTCCTCCTCGCCGGGGCTTCTCAGGCTCCTATCTCTGCAACAGAGACATCACCACAAATAAGTCTACCTCTCAGCTCTTCCGCCTGCCCCTCTCAGCCGCTCCCTGACCCGGAGCCCACGGCTTCATTAACAGGCCATGACAAATCTGTAGAGGGTCACGGCGAGCGTGGCCRCGAGCAGGGCCCAGCAGCAGGGCCCCACTGCAGCTGAGTCTCAAAGCAACCTGTTCRAGAAACTTCCTTCCACGCTGGGCACCAAAAGGTGCTTTCCCTGTCAGCTTACTAAGCTGTGCTTTGGAAGTCTGAATTGCGTGCTGGTATTCTTCACCAGAACAGTATCTGCATGCAACACTTAGGGCTGTTTTAAAGTCTACAATAGCACTAATGCAGATTTTATTTACTTTTTTTCTCCCTGTGGTTTCCGACTGCACTTCAACCTATTGAAGTGATGCTGGCACCGAGGTACAAAACCCAAAGTGCTGATTCCAGCTTCCAGTTGCCTGCTAAAGGAGGAAGAACGTGGAGCAGATGACACTAAAATCCGACACTCAGAKGCAGTGCAGATGGTTACGAGCATCTGGGTAGTGTGCGAGACTCCAACAGTCTAACAGCCAATTAACTGTTCATTAAAGAACTGTTAACTCTTCATTAACCCTTTGCGAACAGTCTTAATGCACCGTGTTGGCAGCTCCTCCATCCCCAAGGAGCTCTCAACAGGATCCAGAGCTGCTTGGGTTGTTCACAGGTATGTTCTGAGTATGGAACCCAAATGAACTGGACTCTCTGTCTGCCTGGCCATGGCATTTTGAAGGATCCACTCTGTCTGATTTGACACGCACAGGTATTTACTTAGACACCTCTTTCACCTCCCCTGTCACCTGCCAATATTTTGGATTTTCTGAGGTCTCAAACAAGAAAAGCATCAACAAAGGCCTAGTTCCGAGCTACCAGTGTGCCCTGCACTGCCCTACGCATCCCGAGAACCAGGGCATGGAGGGATGTCCAAAGGGAAGAGGAAAGAGCGAGTTGGAGTGTCCCAACGGAACACAGACCTCTTGTGCTGATGGTTCGGAGCTTCTCTCACCAACGCACTGGGAATTCGTYCGGCACCTTCCATTAACTGTTACCATTAAGACCCCGTTCTTCATCTCCACATATTTGTCCCCAAGGAATTTAAAGCTGCTCTCACCAGCTCTTAAGCTGCCTGGTAATGGGGTTCTCAGACCTTGGCAGCCTTACAAAGGTTACACGGATGAACAGTTTCTTCCAGAGCCTTAAAGACCAAAACACCTACTCCCCGGGCCCTCCCAGCTTGTCTTCACATCGAAGCTTTCCTCCAAGCCCACGGCTATTGCCAGCAATACCAGGCAACCTCCTTGACATTTAAGTTTCAACATAAATAGCAAAATGATCCCATGACCTGGTTGACAAATAGAGCTGTCAGAGATGGACAACGCCACGGGGTTGTGGGGCACGAGAAACCCTGACTGCTTTGTTAAAATGGTCTATTTTATCACAGAAGCGTTTTGGAAAGACACTGCTATTCTGGCAAAGATTTAGGGCGGGGTTAGGTCTAAAAACCAGGAAAAGTATGAAAATACATTGAAGTCTGGTCTGAGAATCAGGAAAAGTTACCAAGCATGTGGCAGCAGGCCCTAACCCAGAAAACGCCAGTGCACTCCCCTTGGCAGCATCGGAGCCCCAAGGAGAGGGGCAGCACGGGAAGCAGGGCAAGAACGGGCCTTTGGACCGGGGCAGGAGCCAGCAGGAGCAGCTGCTGGGCTGGGAGCAGAGAGCTGACAGGCACGTCACCAACACGGACAGGGGAGAGGGAGGAGATGCAAGCAAAGAAAAAAGGAAAAATCAGACAAGCGGGTTCTGAGCCGGCGCTGCTGAACGCTCTCAACTACTCCTAGCGCTGCATTATATAGATTGCATCACGCCTCCAATTTTCTCCCATATTGTCCTCATCTGCAGCTTGATGATAACGCGCCAAGAAATATTCACATCAGTATTCCCTTCGCAGTGCAATTTCCAGGGCTCCCAGGCTGTGACATTAACAGGAGGGAACAGGGACTCAGTGGAATGAGGCGAAACTTTCCCCTTGGATCTGCAGGCGCCTCCTGCGCGCCAGGCTCGGGGACAGGAGCAGGAGCTGCCCGCCGGACTCCACAGCCTGCCCATTCCTGCACACGACGCCCAGGTTCCAAGTGTGGAAAATTCCACGTTTTCCAGGAGTTTTCGCCAAACAGCAGCAGCTTTCCCGCACATGTAGGATGGGTATTGGTCACAGCTCCGTCGTCCAACGTGGCCTTTGAAACTGCCTGCTCATAGTTGTGTGTTTTAACCATGCAGGCAATACTTGCAGGAAGAAAAGCAGCAAGATTCATTTTCCATGTGTCTTCGTTTTGTACCATTTGGGGATTTAGATGAGAAATTATGGTTAAAATCCCTGGTAACTGCAAAAGCTGCAGAAGAAACATATAACTAAGGATACATTTCAGGAATTCCTGTCTTACGGTAAGGACCGTTTGCCYGAGTGCCCGGGGGCTGCAGCCTGCCCTGTATCTAAGTCTTCCCAGTGGAGAACGAGGGGCGATTCTCCACAGGGAAATAATGAGACCAAACTCTGAGAGCTACCAAAACCACAACAGAACAGAGGCAGCTCCTCTGCTTTCAAACACCACAACTTACACAAGGAACCTACCTCTGGGATTTCAATAAAGCCCATGTTTGCTGGTGGTTTTGCTGTTTTATCTTTCACAGCCTCCTGGGCTCCATCAGAAGCGCCGACACTGCAGGCAGCTCTACAGAAGCCAGGAGGATAATCGGTGCYGGAGAAGGATTTCCAAAAGTAAAGTCTCATCTTCAGATAGCCAAGGCTTTGACTAAATATAGCGTGAGACCATGTGCCAATTCGCTCAGAAAACAGGAGCAAAATATTTCTGATCCCTGCTCRGCTACTAGATGCCCACGGCCCCATCCACGCAGACTCTGGGCGATGCCCACAGGATTTATTTTTGCTTCATCATCCTGTAATGGGGCCATCTCTGCTGAACTCTACGATTCTCCAACTAGGACAACCACCTGTCCAAAGCAGGTGATATCCCAGGATGGCTGAGGTTGGAAGGGACCTCTAGGGATCACCCATTCCAGCCCCCTGCTCCAGCAGGGACACCCAGAGCTSGGGGCACCCGGTCCCATCCCGGCGGGTTGGCAGATCTGCAGAGCAGGAGCCTCCGCAGCCTCCCTGGGCAGCCTGGGCCAGGGCTGGGCACCCTCACCCCAAACAAGCTCTTCCTCACGGCCACATGGAGCTGCCTGCGCTGCAACTGGCACCCACTGCCCCTTGKCCTGSCACTGGCCACCACYGAGAAGAGCTYGGCCCCTTYCTCCCTACCCTCCCCTTCATGTACTTATACATATTAGTCAGATCTCCTCTCAGCCTTCTCTTTGGACACAGCACGTCAGGGAACCTCCTGAGCAGCACATGCTAAGGAGCGAAGTACTCTTTCTTAGCTAAAATATTTCCATTAAACTAGAAGATCTCCTGCTCYGTGGGCGTGTGCAGTTTTCCAGCCCAAGCAGCGCTGTGCCTCTCGCCCCCGTCGCCCGGAGCATCGCTGACTCTGGGGCAGGCGGCGACGGCCCCTCCGCAGCCGGGAGCTCGTGGGGCACCACGGCCCTCGCCGAGCGCGGCTCTGCCCCGCGCGCGGGCCGGCACCCCAGCTGCGGGAGCTCCTCCCTGAGCGCCCGTTAACAGGGCTGCAGCTTCAGAAGCCTGAGCTGAAGCTGGCATCATCAGCCCCGGTTCTGAGGTGCCAGGTCACCTTCTTGCTTGTGATCCACAGCCCCGAAGTCTGGATTCCAATTCAATACAGAATCATTCACAATCAACTTTTCAGTCGTATCTGTTTCTTCACTGCTGTTTTTATGCTACCAAATCGCTGGCTCCAGTTCCAGACTCACCCTCCTCTCATTCTAGTGGCACCAAAATCCCCATCTTGTTTATAAACTTAATCTTCCCCAAATAAGACAGGGCCAAAAGCCACTTTCTAAGCACAACACATCGGGGAGAGGGTCAGCGATACCCAGCATCAGTGGCCATGGCAACTGCAGGCAGTGACTTGCCTTTTTTCTTCTCTTCTTCCCTCMAAGACAGCAATCAATATTGCTGCTTCAAAGGAGAACTTGGGGCAGGCCCATATTGACCTAGAAGAGAGCATCCAAGAGCAGAACAATTTTTTTTCCATACTAAGGAGGATTAGAAATAATTTTTATACAAYGGGATGAGCTCTTAGCCACTAACGAATAAAAATCCGTATCAGAAAGCAGACTGCACTGGAATCATACCTGCAGGYGCGGGAAAAGCCGGCGGCGCCTGCCAGGGCTCGGGCCGAGCGCTGCTCACGACGCTGGGTTAAATCACACTGTCCCGGGTCATTAGGGGTGTCCCCAAAGCCACTCCAGCGGCACACGGAGGGTKAGAGCCCAACTTACTGTCTCCGAGGGATGTGCGTGATGGGTCATCCTCTTATGATGGATCCTCCCCTCTTCTCTGGAGCTAAGAGCCCTCTCTGGGCTTTTCGGCCCCACATGGGTTATTTTGATCGAAGGACAGTTTAATCAAATCTGGACAGTTTCACCAAAATCAATGTCATCATAGTCACAAGTTTGTTTTCAACAACACCAATATAAAAACTATCCAAAAAATCCAATCTTGGATTGGCCCCACGCCAATCTAAYGAAGACTGCCACTTATCAAGCAGGCACCGACATTTGGAAAAAGCCTTTTATCCAAATGCTACTTCATACACTTTCATAGTTTAAAAAAGCATTTGCACCCCAGCAAAACAACCAAAAACATTGTGGCAAGGACAGAAACCAAGAGAGCGCGATGCTCTCCATTCACATGGGCACGAGGTCCCTCCTTCCAGGGGACACCCGCAGTAAAGGACCGAGCACTGATTTTTCCCGGTGTGTCSTGACGGTCCAGGCTCCAAGCGCACGTTTTAGGCTGCAAGACCAAACTGCAACCCCTGGGTCACTGCTGAGCACGAACAAGCAGCCCACAGCGATGCCTCTAACGGGGTCCTTGGCGAAACAAACCGCTCCTCGCCACGTCCAGGCCTCTCGTTATCGTCCTCCTGATATCCACATTTTACCGGTTGGTTTTAATTATAGGAAAATGAAACACTGTGGAAGCAACAGCCCTGCACACGGACCTGCCGAGCTGGGAAGTGCTCGGTCCCGCCGGGCATCGTTCACACTTGCTGGGAAGCCACTTGTGGCAGCGGCTCCCGCAGCCAGCACGGAGCTTAGCACAGAGCCAGCATGGAGCTTCCCGCACTGGAAACGGGCTGCAGGGAGAAGGGGAAATCCTGGGGGGAGCCGGGGCCCCCCACGGCTGCTCCTCCCTCCCTCCACCAGCCACCAAGGATAAAGACAGGAAAAATCCAGGCTTCCAGRAAGCATTTCCAACAGGAAGCATTTCCAACAGAGAGAAGAATTAATTAAAGAAGAAAAATCCTCTTTTTAATAGAAGTTGGTCAAATTCAGGGGGGGTTCCTAGCAGCTTAGAGTAATTTCCTTCTGAATTTCGAGCTACCAGTGCAGGAGATGGATTGCAAGGTACTCAGACGGATTTCCAGCCGGAGCTGCCATTCCTGCTCCTGATAAATAAGGMATCTGTGCTTAATCAAAGGGCGATCCACCAATGTACGGATTGAAAACACCWAGCAAGGCAAAAACTCATTAGTTTTGGTTTAATTTTAAAGGAGCAGATCCTGGAAGCAACAATTTACGGGCAATTTTGTTTCTTGTTTCCCCTCGCCGTTAAAAATCACTGATTTCTCATTCTACCAGTGGTGAGAAGAGCAGAACTGGTTGCACCTGGGACCCCGAGCACAGACAACACCAAAGGAACCAGTTCATGCAGGTTGGATAAAGCCGGAGAAGGAAAAGGAMCAAGATTCAGCAAGCCTTTTACGTGCCTATTCCACCCCACAAAAAGGATCAAAATGGGATTTCCATCTTCTGCAATGCAGCTGATACTCAAATGTGTCCAAAAGGTCCTGCTGGAAGGCAAGCGGGGCGCTGTGATTATTATTCTTTCCTCATCAACTGCGGGCCCTCGGCACCCCCGAGCACACAGCGGGGTCCCCCCTTGCCCAAGGGGACTCATGTCACCTGCTCTGGCCTGTGGGGACATCGCTCCTCCACCAAGCCACCATAACGGGTAAACCACAAAGCACCAGAGACACCCGAGCTGGCTTTGAGTAAGATGAGGAGGGGAATAAAGCAAGAAATTCAAGGTGAAGCTAGAACTCCCTTGCCGAGCTTCTCCTTTCACCATCTACCCAGCCTGCAGCCTGCGATTCTCCATGATTTCCCATCTCTAAAACTTAGCTAGTAACCAGAGTCACCGATACTGCAGAAAGCCACTCAAAAACGGTGTTTTATGCTAAAATAAAATAAAATAATCGAGGAATCGAGCATCGAGGAAGGGACACAGGGTCCGCTTGAGCATTCCCGCTCAATTTAGCTGGAGGCAAATGCGTTATTTTCCGAACGCGTGAGTTATTTCCGAGGTCGGATCCCGGATGCTGGGCGCCAGCCCAGGTGTGCTTTTAGGGCTGAGCTATAAACCCATGCAAATGGAGCTCATAATGGGAACGCTGACAGCCTTCCTGCAGCTACACTAGTGGGAGCCGCCGTAAYGGAACGGATGCCATCACTCACCTCGTTTTTACCAGACTTTATGGMTGTGCAGAAAATTAAGAAACTTACCACCTTGCTCTGCACTGAAGTGCCTCTCTYCCCCAGACTTTTCGGCGCGCCCTCCGCGATGCCGCTTCCCTGTGAACACCCTCATTTGGGGCTGCGTGTTAAACACGTACGTTCAGCAGCTTACATCAGGATTTTTTTCCCCCTCTATGGTGTTTAACTTCTTATCACGCCACTTTATTCCGAATCTTATTCAAATTAAAGCAGGGCTATTACGCGAGGCACAAAAAGTTCAATTTAAGTAAGATCCGGGCAGGATTTTCTTCTTTTGCATGAAAACAACGGCATAACAAATGCTAATCATTATAATCTTTTCAAAGTGAAAGCTTTTCAGGCGTATTTTCCCACTTGGGAATACAAAGCAGCCTTGCAATTGCCACGCTAAGGGTCTGCCCAGCGAAGCGRTGAGAGGCGCGTGCAGGTTTAAGGAGCAGCCGTCGCGGCGCATGGGGCAGCGACGTCCTGCACCCACTAGAGCACACRGGGACCTCGGACACCCACATTCCCCCACTGCTCCGTGCCAGCCAAATCCCAGCCGTGCACACAGCCTCACCAGACAGGGGACCACCGTGCCCCATTTTGAATGCAGCACCTGAAGGATGCRGCTTGGGGCAGGGTGAAGAGCAGCGAGGCTAATTGGAGCCTCTCCGCACGGCGGCCCCACGACCGACCTGTTTCTCTTTTGCCCAGTCGAGGTCAGCAAGGCCAAACGGGAGGGTGTAAAGAGCTCCTCTCATCTTATTAAACATCAGCACTGAATGGGTATGGATTCCCAGGAAGCAAGGTCAGGGAGCCATTAGAAAGGTTAACCTGGGAACAAGAGAGCGTGCGAGGCGGCAAGATTGGCCCAAGCCACGGAATTAAATTAACCTAAGCAAGTCCCGGAGGTGGCTGCAGCTTCGGCAGGAGCCGCAGGGAAACCCGGAGGTAAGTGAGGATTTGGGGCAGGAACAGACAGAGCAGGGCGCCGGGGAAGGCCCTGCCTCTCCCGGGGCATTCAGGTGGCGGGAGGCACCGCAAGGCCCGGCTTGCAGCAAGGCCTGGCCTGTGGAGGCCCGGCCTGCGGAGAATGCCCTGGCGGCTCCCTCAGGCCAGGACGAGCATCCCCCTCCTTGGGACCGCGGTGCTGGAGCRGCCGGATGGCGGGCGCCCACAGGCAGCCCCCCAAGCTGGTGAGGGGGACAGTCACCCCTAGGCCGGCAGCCTCCCCACGCAATAAATCTCTAYTTGCTTATATACTACTCATATATTTCTAATAATATAAATAGTATACTAATAGTCTAATACTATAAATACTATTTCTAAAGCATGCTATTAGAATACTATTTATTTTTTCTGTGCAAAACGAAACAAAAACCACGGGAAAACAAAGGAAGAGCCGGGAGGATGTAAAAGACACTGGAGCAGAGAAGTGGGACACGGGCAGAAATCTCAGTCCAATGGACCCAGGCAGGGGCTGGCACAGAGGGGCTCCCTCATCCTCATCGCCACGGCGCCCCAAGTCGCCAGGCTCCCAGTACCTTTAAAGGGCCTTAATCACTTCTAATCATTTCCTAGAGCAAAATAAARTGCCAATTTAAATACCCAGTCTATTTTTGTTACTGCTGTATATTTAGACAGCACTTAAATAGTTTGTTCAACCTTCACTTTAAATGTAATCGTATTGTATCTAATTGTAACAGATCTAAATAACTACATTGAGATAAAATGTTCAACTTTCTCTTCAATTCTAGTCACTTGAGTCCACTTCCCACCTTATTCTTTGCTGCAAAGACTCTGATAACGGGCTCTGAACACTCCCAACCTCCAATCTTTCTTGTCTGTTCAGTGGTAAACATGGTATTTTAAGCCATGGAGCCAAGTCTGCCGACACACGTGTCTCCTGGTGCTGGGAGTCACCTCAAAACTCACTAATTCTCTTCAAAACCAGCTGCTGCCCAATGGCAACGCTAACGACGAAGTACGGCCAGTCCCAGGAGGCAATTACTTCCTGGATATTCAAGATCCAAGTCTTCTGCTGGCCTGTGGCCACATGAAGACTGGAGCAGCACAGAGGAGCGTCCTGCCTTCTTCCATGTGGAAGGTCCTGCTTGCACAAACTCATGTCCTTTTGCTCTCCCCATGGCCTATGGAAGGAGAGGACAGCACAGCCACCTCCACCAGCTCTGTACACAGCACCTCTGCAGACATCACTTAAGTTCCAGAAGTTAAACGTGAGGCCAAAGGCACTGAAGAATTAGGAAGGTAATTCCGAGGCAACGACACACATTCAAGGTCAAGAGCAGTCACAGGGAACTAACATTTCCCATCCCTTTTAACCTTATATGGTCCAATCAATAACCATGAACCACCTTGAAATAACCACAGAACAAATCAATGACCACACTGAAAGGTTAATATCTACCTTACAACATAATACGTTGAGCTTCAGTTTGGGGTTTTTTGGTTGTTTATCTCCAGTTGTTTGGGGAGCAGCAACAGAAGGAAGGAGAACCACTGAATTCACCACGTATTTTGTGTGCAAGGCAATGGAGAAGAAAAYATTTCTATTTTAATCTGATTTCCTAACACCTCCTTTCAGGCTTCGGATCCAATTTGAGTTTTACTCCCAGGCGCTAACGAGCTGTGGTGCGTGCTGGACTGCCCTTCCGCGCGTGCAGCTCTTGCAAACACAACAGCGGAGCATTAAGCAGCAGCAAGCGGGTGCTCGGGAACGGTCCGTCCCGTTAAGCAAACACATTATCAAGCACTACAGGTCACCAAAGGCTGCACAAAGCAGWCCCCCCAGCATGTGCTATTAGGCCATACAGCAAAAGAGTCACAAACAGCTCGGTCTCAAGAAGAGCCCAAACGTCACCACTTGCTGCTCAAGCGCCCRTGCCCCAGCACAGCCCAAGCGTTAGGCTTGGCTCCACACTCATCCTATCCACAAACTCGGTGCCTGACACAACCATGCCAGCTTAGGCCTTTGCAGCAAGCAGGACCTAAAGGAAAAATTCCCTGGATAAGGCGGCATACGAGGGGAAAAGTCCGTTGGCCRAGAGTTCAGAAAAGCAGAGGCACGTCACTGAATTTGCTGTCTAGCAGTTGGACTTTAATCCGAATTTCCCAGCTGCACTGTCTGTTCCACAAAGTTCAGAGACTTGTATCTCTTGTTCTACTATTTACCAAAAAAGCTGATTTTGGAACCTCCAAATGAGTTTAAAAGTAGGGTCTGTTTTAACAAGTCACAAAAAATAGCTGAGGGTCTATAGTGATTCTGGTAGGAATAAAAACGATGAAGTTGGTTTGGGTAATTTTCAGTTGCTGTATGAATAAAGACAGAAGTTAATGGCTTGGGAGGTGCAACTTGAAGGGTGTTTAGCTCCTTCACGAAAAAGCGACTATCAGATTTCGGGAAGGAGACATGGGAGAGACGCAACACTTCAAGCCTCATTTCATTCGCTCTAATACAATATTTCCTGAAATTTTGGTGTAACAGACTTCCTTTGTTTGTCCCGTTTTTTCCTAGGAGTGATATTCCATCGAGTCCCTAAAAGGCTTCTCTTCATCCTACATTTTTAAAATCCTAAAACACTAGTAGGCAGTAAATGCTAGTTTTCCTATTCTATCTTCTTAGACACTGTGTGTACATAATACAATTCTAAAATTATCAGTGCATTTAGAGTATTTTTACATTAATTTAGGAAAACAAGGTTGTAACAGTGAATGGGGATTAAAATGTGCTTCTTTTCACATGAAAGATTTTAGCCTTGAGGTCAACAGCTGTCCTAGTATCTGCGCTTGTTATTGGAAATCTGACAGTGTTGCTACACAAGCAGCAATATTTATGTACCGAGGTACTGTCTCTATACAAGACGTGTATTTTCACACTTGGATACCTTTGTTTTTTGGCAGCTGGAGGAGTTCTGTCTAGACAGGTACATGGCAGGAGCCCAGTTCTGGTGCTTACTAGCACAATTCTAAAATACTCCCTGGATTTCAGCAGATCCACCCTGGACCAGCAGCGCTCCGAGCACCAGGCACCCAGGGAGGACGACCACGGGGCCCCATGGACAGCGCGCAGTGACAGCCCGATGGGTCAACCACCGTATGAGCAACGGGCAAAGCGCAACCCAGGGCACACCAGCAGGGTCAAACAYCATTTCAAAATATTGAAAATACTGCTATGAGATCTCAGTGGAAAAAAATCCGCACTTGGCTTGATCGCCTGCCAAGAAACAACTTCTATTGGGAACAGGCGGGTTGACTTTCAGCTGAAGGAGAAAGCTGTGCTTAAAGTTTCGTCTCTTCCAAGTGGAATGTGTTGGATACATAATTTAGTCATGGAATACACACAGTCACAGGGGGAATTTGAGAAGTCTCCTTTTTCTTTCCTTGCTATTCCTACCTCCAACACAAGATCTCTCCCAATAACTAAAAGCTCACTTCCAAAATGAAGGCTGCTAAGATCATGTCATCCTATGACATCTGCGGTAACAACTTGAGACCATTTTCTTGAAAACAGCCTTTCTGGAGGCCAAAGGGCAACACTCTCAGGCTCCACTTCTCTGCTGACGTTAGCAGACAGGATGTATTCAACAAGGCTTGTCTGGTAACTCGTTATTCTAAAGGTCTCAGCCTACCCCAAACTAACACGTTAAGCTCTATGTGCTGGAAGGGCATGTTCTGCTTACCCTGCCCAGCTGCCCCTTCCAGGGACGCTCCACACTTGATATGGAGCATCTTCAAGCAACAAGATGGATTTTCCACTACCTTAACTTCCTTGATACTGCTTTATTCCAAAAGTGGCCACTACTTCCAACTGGGACTGAACCGATGGCAACATACGCTGTCCAAGAAAGAAATGCTATAAGACTGTATGGGTTAAAAAGACCAATCTATGGAAGAAACTCATTAACAAGGTTCTTAAATTGACAAACGCTGTACTGGTGCCTCAAGAATTTACTGACACCAAGACCAAGGTGGAGACGAGCAGAGGATTCTGGCAGTCCACTCCCATGCCCTGTCTGCCTCGTCTCCAGCCACGCACCATCGGCCGCTGCCAAAGCCAGCACTTGGGGCTTTTTGTGCAATCCAGCTTGTCCGTTACAGTTTTCACCAGAAAAGTTGGCTGTAAGTTGCTTTCAGCAAGTTTTTCTATTTTCCAATCCAGAARCCTCCCCTGCAAATAAAAGCTCGATCTCATCTCAGAGGCCTAGTCGTCGAGGAGGAGCTGCCAGGCGAGGGCAGAGCCCCCCGCGCCAGCGCTGAGCTTTGCTCTCGCCGCGCTCCGCAACCCCAGCGCTTCAGGCTAACCCGGAGCCCGGCGGCTGCAGCACCACGTCTGCGGCCACGCACGATAGAGACATAACGCGCTGCAGGRAGCGGCAAAACCCCCCCAAAACCTACCAATTATGGGAAATACCAATAATCAGCAGCCTGTTAAATTAGGACTTCTTCGATGYGACGCCCGCGCGGGAAGCGGCTCTTAGTTTCTCTTCAGCGCCCTCATTTCCATTTCGGCCAAGAACATTTTCACAGCCAGTGACTGCTGAGGCCTGAAGAACCCTTGAGAAGTTCTTAGGGAAAAAAGTCTATTTTCCTGTACAGGGCAAGCTTCATGCATAAAATTCCAAGGTGATTAAATCCATTTAAATTTGCTATATTTTCTTTATCRCAAGCCCTTTAAGCTGTAAGAGTACAAGGCAAAGGAATTTAAAAGGGCAATATACTTGCAGCAACCCTGAACAGTTTGTTCTAAGCAAAGCTGACTGCTGCCTGGTAGGAGTGACTGGTTTATCGACTGATAATGCTTTAAAAATAGTGAGATGGAAACAGGTTCACAGCCTTAACTGCAGCAAAGATATATGCTCCTTACGCATATCAGTGGTTTGGCAATCTTGACCTCGAACAAAATTAATGCTGATAGAGTCTCTGCTGCCAAAAAGCTCTGCAAGTGCTTAAAATGCACAGATGCATCATTAAAAAAATAAAAATGACACAGTCCAAGATTATTTTGTAATTCAGTGAATGAATCTCTAAGCGAAGCCTGCCTGAAATATTAAAGCTCCCAATCCGTGCTCCAACACCTTGCAAGGATGAACTCTTGCACGGGGATGCTCCCATGCTTTCCTAAGGGAAACAGGGCTCTGCTGAAGTGTTGCCCACTCRTCAGGGCAGCACAAACTCGCTGTTTCTTGTGCACATTTTTGGAAGTCTGCTTGCTGTGCCAAGCCACCACGGACACAACACACTGGAGCATGAGCCCTTCCTTTCTCCTCTTGCCCTCTTTCCCTTGCTCAGACGCGTTTCCATCGGCAGCACCCCGAGCCAGGGCTGTTCTGCCCACACTGCGCAGCCACTCGCCCCAGAGCGAGCCAGCCCGCTCAGGAACACGCGCGTCCTTCAGAGAGCCGAGCAGCATTTCTGCTCAGAGACCTTGCTGCCAGCTTTAAACGCTCGATGTCTTACGTTCCACCTTCGAATAGGGACTATTTATCACGGAATCAAAAAACGGCAGAATCCTCAAAGCAGGAGAAAGCCCCTCTGGAGACCGTCTAGATCCGGTCCCCAGCAGAAGGGAGGTCAACTGCAGCAGCCCAGGGGGGTGTCCAGAGGGGCTTTGAGTATCGCTGGGCAAGCTCGGCCCCTCACGTGSAAAGGCAGAAGCCGCCCCAGAGCTGCAGGTGTGGGCACAGCACAGGGGCGAGTAAACCTGTGGGGAGGCCACAAGCACACGGAGTTCCCTCCAAAGGAGCTGATGTTACGGGCTGCAATAACCAAGGCAAGGCCAGGTGTGCCTGGGCAGTGACCAAYCCAGGGTCCATGCAGCCCGGGCTGCTCTGCAGGCTCCCGCCGTGTCCGTAGGGCTCCCCGTGGCTTTGCCGCTCTGCTTTTCCCTTTTTTCCCCCTTTTTGTTGTCGTTTTTTCTCTTTCATATAAACCCAATCTTCTCCTTTTTGAGCTCATCCAAGCACTAACTGCCATAATTACCACTTCTTTCCACAGTGTTAATAACAGAACAATTTCACTCTGGTCTCTTTTTCTYCCAAGACGGGTGTTCCCAGGAGGTCCAGCTCCCTCTGTGCCCGCGCTGGGCATCCCCAACCTGCTCTAGAGGTCTGTTAGAGCCCGCTAGCAACAGCCACCAGCCCCCTCCACACAAGAGGGTATGCAGAGAAACAAAAAGCACCCCCTAAAAGTTGGTGCAATTCCTAAATAACAATCCTGAAGCAAACAATCCTGAAGCCTAGCACATTCCTCTTGGCATTAATTAACTTTCTTTAAAYCTTTTATTCAAGGATTTCCAAACATCTTTTTCAATGATTACATGAATAATGTTTCACTCCCGTCCATTCAACAGAGCAATGAAGAACCAAGAGAGCCCTTTAAAATGTCAGCCCTCAATAACTTTAACAAAGGTGTTTGGAAAGTCCACGTCCCAGACACCAGATAACGTATACTCCATTCCCGTGCCTCCTGTCATACCTTCAACGAGGGCTTTAAAGGAGATACAAAGGAGCTGCCAATTCTATTAAGCTGCATAATGAGTTCTTGTCTATGAAAGAGTTCCTAAACCATAAAATTTGAACATTCAACACCCTACAGGAGTTCAGCACTTTTATTTTTCTGATCTTGAATTCACCAGAAAAAGCAGTTAATTACCAACTTCAGAGGTTCCCTCTGTTTTGATGACAATAAATATGCAGCAAATAATTCACAGCAACAAAGAGTTGATTAGACATATTTAAACAAGAATAATACCTTGTCAGAAATAAATTACTGTAGTAAAAGTGTCATATCTAGCTCCGCTTCTTTTGAAGAAGGGGGAAAGGAACCACAGAGCTTCCACAAGCGCATTTCCCTACATTTTTTGCTTTTAAAGCTTGCCACAAGAAGCAATTCCAGCACCRCAGAAAGCAGGAACGTTTGTCCCTACCTGCCACCATGACCTTAGCTGTCCGACTGATGATCGCTCCGACGCCTTCCAAGGACGCTTCGCACTGGTAGAGACCCTCATCCGGCTTGTGGTGCCTCGAGTGCACTATATTCTGTATCAAGAGCGAGCCGTTGGCCAACTGCTGCCTCCTTTCATCTACTGCCAGGTTTAAGAAGACCGCATCCTTCTTCCATTTAATCACGGGAGCGCCCTGATCCGACTCCGCCGCGCAGTTCAAGAGCACACTGCTCCCACGCATGGTGACGGCGTCCGAGGGCTCCGTCAGGAACCGCAGCGACGTAAATCCCTTCACGTGTGAACCTGGAACAGGCACCAGAAAAGAGCAGACATTGGTTAGCTGGTTCCACGCGCTGGATTTGACGCTAGCACCAATCCCAGAAGCACCGCTGAGACGCCTGGCAAGAACGCGAGGAATTAATTTAATTGGTATTTATGTTTCTCTGTAAACTCATTAAGGGGGAAGCACAGAGAGTATTTTCGTACAATCAGCATAAAGATAACATTTATAAACAGATTATATATGCCTGTGTGTATATATGTAAAATATATATATATATATGGAGATAAAACACAGCTAAACATGTACAACTAAGAGCCACATGTCTTGAATTTTATTTGGAGACTTTAATTTCTTCCAGGATTTGCTTCAGGCATGTACATCAAAATAGGTTTTGGTGTAGAAAGTGTGAAAACAGCGTGGAACTTGCCTCTCCTTGCTATTACCACCAAACGCAAGAGAGCACCAAGTACGAAACCCTCCCGGGACCTCGGAGCTGGTGGAGCTCCCTCCACCTCGCAGGAACACCCTGGGTGCTGAAAAGCCACCCAGCCCCTGCCTTCTCCTTTGAGAATAAGGAGAAACATGGACACAGGGAGATGGGCAGGCAGAGGTCCGAGCGGCAGCACCGCGAGCGCCGCCTCTCATCAAGTTAACTCCTCTTTTGCTTCCTCAGAGCAAACGAGCACACACAAATGTGCCACACTGAGAGATTTAAGATGCTTGTCCTCTCCAATAAAAAGTATAATTACGTTTCTGTTTTACATCTCAGCCCCCAGATTCCTCGTGAATACACAGAACACCACACAAAGGGCTGCCTGGCATTTTCTTCACAGAAACGTGAATTCTATTGTCAAGTATTTGTTTTCACCTATAAAGCAATTGCTCATGTAGCCAGCTACCACATTATGCTTTAAAACATGTAAAATAAAAAGTAAGGACTTCAAAACTTAGCATATGTTTAGCAAAAGAGGAATTAATTGTTGTACACACCAACATGTAGTATAACTTATTTTAGCACCAGAATCAGTGCTGAAACCACCAGAATTTCAGCATGACCTGACCCCAAATGACAATAAGAGGCAGCTGCTAATAAAAGCCACAAGAGCCACAACCCGATTTCTCTCTCATCTACTTCTATGTCCTGATTTGAGTTAATGAGAAAAACAGCATCAAAATTAGGCCCAAAAGCTGCACGGGAGCACAGCACTTCCCTGCCATGCAACATTTGCAACAGTACAGAGATATTTACAGCACACGGAAGAGTAATTATTTTAAAAACATGTGTTCCGTGCTATTCCCCCAAAGGCAACCGCGCTCGGTTTGTGCAGCGGCAAACAGCTGATTCGAACAGCTTCTTGTTGGAAGTGTTATTTATGTCACCAATCCATATAATACAGCTTACCACAGCTGGTTATGACAGCATGTTAATGATTTTATGTGGCTGTTATCACAAGTAAATAACCCACTTCGCCCGCAGAAACAGGGGTTACAGCAGTTCCCAGCGCAGCAAATGCAGAACTTACAGAAGTTAAACRAAGATTCACTTTTTTTGTGCAATTACCCTTGCAGTTCAGTTGCAATTTCAGTTATTCACATTCTTTGCAAAAGCCARAGTTAGCCTAAACTGCTTTACAGCAAGGAACTCCACGTCCCTCTCGCCCTGGGGAGCCCAGAGCTGCTCCCAGTGCTCCAGGTTTGGCCTCCCCAGSGCTGAGCAGAGGGGCAGGATCAGGATCCCCTCCCTGTCCTGCTCCCAACGCTCCTGATGCAGCCAGGAGCCCACTGGCCTCCTTGGCCACCAGGGCCCTGCTGCCCCATGGRCACCTTGGTGTCCCCAGGACCCCCAGGTCSCTCTCTGTGRAGCTGCTCTCCAGCAGGTCAACCTCTACCCTGTGCTGGTGCCGCGGGTTATTCCTGCCCAGGGGCAGGACCCTGCACTCTGCTTCTCCAAGGCACAAAGAGTCCAAGCAACAAATAGGAGGGAGGGCTCTTACCATCACTTTACCTGCTGCAGCAAATACATTCACCCGTCACGTGCAAACACAGACACTATTTCAGGTCCAGCGCTCTCGTGTTCACAGTAAACTGAGACTTAATGCAAATTAAAAGTTCCGCAAAGCTGAGGCTGGTGAAAGTCACAGTTCAGGCCACCTTATTGCTTCCCTCTCCCTCCCATTACAGCGTTCACAGACGGGCTGTGAACACAGATTGATGGGAGCTACRGCGTAACTACGAACCTCAAGAGGAGCGCTGCAAAGACCAGACGCCTCCTGCWTGGAGCAGCCGCGCGAGCCGTTCCGAGCACACCGGGGCGGGCGGCGCTGCCGGCGGGATGGGAGCGCGGGGTCAGCGAGGGCGCCCGGCCGCCTGCCACGCACGGGAGGTGGGAACCACTGCACAGCTCCGTGGCCGCGGGGCTCCTGGCTGCGCGATCCGGCGCCGTGACCCGCTCCCTGATACCGGAATTAAGCTAATGGCTTCTCCGCCCCGGCRGGGAACATCAGAGCCGCTTCAAGGTTATCGTCCTCCAGGCCACCCAGGCAAATTAACATTGCAAAGGCATCGCTGCTGTACTCCTTAATCGGCCTCTTGCTCGGCATCCTCCACGACCCGTTCCGGCCCTGTGATCTGTAATGTGCCCGGGGCGGCTCCGCGTGCCCCGCTCCGCGTTCTGCATCGCTTGCTCCCATCACAGGGAGCGGAGGGATGTCACAGCCCRCGTTTGACCAGGCCACCCCGGAGCTTGCTTCCTTTTTCAAATAAACACGARGCAGGCAGGCTCTTGCGCACAGACCACTGCAAATCCGTGAACACAGAAATACCCCCCAGCCTAGCGGAAACCTCGGAGCAGAGCAGTGTAGCTGAACTAAGTCTATTACAATAAAGTGCATTTATGGACACGCGGAGCATGCGTTTCCTCGGAGGATATTTATGCCTTCCACAGATYCTGCCTGAAATTAGCTGAGCGCTAACAAATATCGATCCTCATTTTACACAATGTGAACAATACAGCRGCACGTGCTATTGTTTCACCTGTTTACACAAATAAAATATTAAGCTCTCTATTAATGCATCAGAGGTATCCTGCTTTAATGCTTTTATAACTTACAACGTGCCTGCTGGCATGCTGAATATTTCATTTCAGCTCCATGAAACTTTGAAAGCCCAGCCTCATGCCTACRTTTTATGTTAAGATGTGGAAATAAAATCCCTGCTCCAAGAGATGTGCAGCGCAACACAAGAGCACTTGGTGCTTGGGAGCACAGTTCAACGGATACACAAAACTGAACACGTACAGGGCTTTGTCCTCATGCTCCAAATAAATGCATTTTTAAACAGTTTTACTACAGCGTTTTGCACTGTACTGAGGTTAAAATGTTTAAAGTGACGATTCCAGCACAAAGTTTTCAGTATTCATTGAATCACTAAGAACACAATGACTGGGTGTCTGATTTTAATGTGAAAGCCTCAGCTTGATTTTTAAAAAATCGCATCATGTTCCTAGCTGAGTTTTCCCTCGAGTTTGTCCCTTCAATCACAGCCAGAGCACCTAAAGCAGCAGCAACAGAAAACCTGCCTGATAACCCCCTAGAAAAGGGGTTTTATGGGGTCCAGCCTGAGAGCACTGAACAGATCTGACCGACCGCGCTGACCAGGCGCGCCAGCCGGGACCCTCACGAGAGGGGGCCGTCGCTTGGACCCCACCACACGAGGGGACGGAAGGAGCACTGCACAGAGGCAGACGCTCCSTTCCAGCCGCCCCTCAGGGCTGCTCTCCTCAGAAGCTCCATGTGCAGAACCATCCCCTTGCCCAGCCAGGAGACCCCGGGGGCAGCTGAGCGCACGGAGCRGCTCCGAGGTTGACCTGCACTCATCTACATCCATGCTGTGGCTAACGGGCCCATCCTGCCCTCGGAGGCGCCCTGTGTTGGGCTCCCAGGGCTTCCTTCCCTGTGGCTCCACAAGCAGACAGGAGCCAGCGCGACCCACTGAGCTATGCAAGAAAACACCTCCTGGCAACCAGAAAACACCTTTTTTCAGGACCTAGGTAAGCCCAGCCTTTCCCAAACCCCATACCACCCATACCCCCGGTTCAGCACTTCCTAGAGAGATACTCATCCCATGGCAAGAGGGCCAGGAAGAGGCAGCCATCCCCRAGACACAGTGCACCTATTCTGCTGCCAAATGGTTTTCCATCTCTTCCAAAGTAACAAAAGTAGGGTTTCTGTAGCCATAAACACCACATAATCCAAGTGCTGCTCTTTGCTTTCAACAGTTTTTCCACTGCAGGATAAAAACAGAAGCAGCTTTCTCAAAAAATGTGATGGGAGCCACTTATTCCTGTGCTCTGCCTGGACATGAGGTGGAAAGAAAAGTCAGCTGAAGGGGAACTTGCCCATTCAGAACTTCTACTGGCCACAGAGCCCTTCCCTCCCGACAGCGAGGGCCGCGCGGGACGGCCGCAGACACTCGCTCCCCACCGTTTCTGATCACACAAAGTGCATTATTTCTGAGCGCATAATTAAAGCGTGTTATTTCTGATCGCGTAATTAAAGCGTGTTTTTTCCTGGAGTTCCCATGTTTTCCCCCTATTTCTCTCCTGGCACAGCCGAGCCTCCAGATAAGCAGCTCTTACCCTTGCCAATTTGCACGGAGAAGTTCTATGGGGAAAAGGAACAAAAAAGGGGCCGCGCTATCTCTGCACACACAGCCACAGCACTACTGCTATTTTCCATTTTAAGGCTCCCATACATTAGATTTAATGCTATTTTCTAGATCCAGGAGATGCAAAAGCACTGACTTGCAAAGTCCTGGAGAAGAGCAGTGCCTTGAGGTATCTGAAAGCAGTATTTCCAAGCAAGAAATTTTGAGTTTGATCAATCCCATTTCGTTTTCAGAAGCAGGTGTTAACYGAAAACCGAAGCACTAGAAGACGCCAGGAAGGAAAAGGCTGCTTTGTTTCCTCCAGGTGCTTCAAAGAACCAGAGCACAGGAGGTTTCATCGATCTCCCCAGGCAGTTTTCTGTCTTTCTGGTTGTGGAGGAAAATACTCTTYAGAATTTCACAATTCTGAAATACACATCTAAGCACACGAGATCCTGGCCATCAGAAATGGAGCGTTTTTTGAAGCACCCCTTTGGAAGGGGCAGAGTAGAGCCCTGGGGAACAGAGAAGTCAACTCCGTTTTCCTTCAGAAGGTCTCCTAGCTGTGGACCATCTAGTCCAGGCCCCTGCCCCAGAGCACRGGACACCTGGTTGCATCCAGGCGGCCTTGGGAGATCTCCAGAGAAGGAGACCATATAAACATACCAAAGGAAAAGCAGCTTATCGGAACAGAAATACCTGTTTTTGATAGGAAAAAGAAAAAGGGTCTATACCCTTCTACTAACTGTGATTCTCTTCCCAGCCTGGGAAAACAGCATCTCATYGCCACTCGCGCTGAATGCTCCTGCCAGGTTAACAGCACCTCTGCGTGGAGCTGAACCGTTAAGTAGACAGGAGGAGGTAATTAGACAGTGGGATCAAACAAAATAGAAGGTTATTGGGAGAGCGGGATGGAAACTGGGAGCCTCTCCTGCTTTTACATCTCCCCAGATCTCAAAGGAGGGTTCAGAGCAGCAATGCCCATGCTAAGGGCAACCCCAGGACAAGCAGGACCGCTCTCACCCTCCTTATTTCACCTTCTCCCTCCTCCAGAYGAGCAGTACCAAGCTCTGGGTGCCAACGGTTCCCGCCCAACACAGGCCAGTGCAGCCTTCCAGGGGGGCTCACACTATGGTGGTGACCAAACCCTCCGTGACCGCCTCCTTCGGTGCGCTGGGGTGCAGATATGCACCCACGGGCTCTAGGGCTGTGTTTTTCTCAAGGAAAACAAGGGCAGGGATGAAGCGAAGGCAGCGCGTGCCCACAGGCAGCCGGGTGGTYGCGGGGTTCGTGCACAGCCTGCTCAGAGGCAGGGGATGCTTGTGGGGCCAGGCCCACATGGGACTGCCAGCTCCTTCACGCGGGCTTCCCTGCACCAGTAGCCGCCTGTGGACATTGAGTCATTCCCCAGCCTTCGTTTATAAACYACCCTAATTTCCAGGGTTTCAGTCACACTCTTTATACCTCAGAAGGTAACTGAGTASAGACAGCCTTTAATGAACTCCAGTACCTCCCCGCCGCCTCCAGCCCCACCTCCCAGGCACGAAACCTCAACGTGGTACAAAGGCGTTTCCTGATCATTGTGCTCTCTAGAGTAGAAACTGTATTTCCTTAAAGAAAAAAAAAAAATATGACTGATTTAATGAGGCAGCCTGGCAAGCCACAGGCAGTGTGCTGGAAACCCTTGGATGGAATTGCAGTCCAACTTCAAAAGTGGCTGCTTTTCATATTTCAGTGTGTTCTCTTTGAATATCCCACGTGCAATCCCAAGTGACACTTGCACGGGGGCCTCCTCTCCCCGGGCCTCGGTGCCCAGCACGGTGTTAAGGTGCCCRGCCGGGCCGTGGGCTCTCCCTGGATCCCACATGGATGTGCCCGGCTGCAGCRCGGCTCTGCGCCCGGCCAGGCCCAATCCTGCCCTTCTGCCTCCTGCCCCTTTCCCAGCTCCGGCTTGCCACGGTCCTTCCAAGTCCCACCAAACCCTTGTGATCGCTGGAGACTCCATTCACGTGGCAAGAGCGGTTCCTCTCGGACTCCACGATCTTGAGGGTCTATTCCAGCCACGAGGACTCTGTGATTCCGCACTCACCAGRACTCCCACTCAGTAAGGTTTTGACAGCACCTGTGTTTCTTTTCTCCTCATTCCCCTTCTACCTCCATGTGGGATTTGCACCTAGACAAGTTTCCTATTCCTTCCAAAGAGGTCTTCCTTTCTCCCTCCTGCTCCAGGGAGGCTTACAGCCCAAGGACAGCAGAGCTGCCCACCCGCATCCTCTCCCAAGCAGCTCCAAGGTAAGGAGGAGCGGGAGCTCCCAAGCTGTTCAGCTCAAGATAACATCAAGGGCCAAGAAAGACGCGGCCAAACATCGCGATGGTCTCGCGTTGTTCTCACGTTCACTTGCTGCTCAACCACGTCCCTCCTTCCTCGGAGGCCATTTAGCAATGCAATAAATTAATTTGTACTTTAGAGTGAACTCTTTAATCCTTTTTGTTCTCTCCTCTCCCCAATCTAGCGCATGCTGAATTTGCATGCATTAGCATAATGAAACATTAATTACCTTGCGTTCTAGACGGGACAAGCATGGAGCTTCGTTCCATTCGGCGATGCACGCAAACATGCTGTGTGTTTGTGCAAGGACGTGCGTGTGTGAACGCGCTTGTGCAGAGGGGCCAGAGGCAGAGGAGGCCCCATATCAGGACGCGGCGAGTGCCCGGGCCCAGGGGAGAGCACAGGGAGATCTGGAGGCCCAACAGAAAGACTTAATTTATCACACGTTCTTTTCCCTAGCTGGAGCAGGGCAGCAGGCACCACATCCCCCCTCCCAGACCCAGCTGGGAGCAYAAGGTAGAAACTCCTGCTTCTCTGCGACCGTGTCTTCATCTCCTCATTGACACTGAGAGCCCGGGGGGCTGAACGCCAGGCCCYCCAGACCATAGATTTGTCCCCACATGAGCACCCTGACATTCAAGCACATTCCCTTTTGCATCGGCACTAGAGGCCCCGTTTCTTCCACGGGATCAGCGTAGTGACGGTGAAACCCGAAGCAATTTCACATGTTTCACAGAAGATCAAGCCCCATATATAACAGGTTAGATTTGGGCTTGGACAATGATGTTAAATTGATTTACAATTGCTAAGCATCCAGTCCTATATTTTTAAGCCCACACTGCAGCATGATTGAAAGCTTTCCTCATACACCACGAAATAGAGAAGCAGAGATCTTCTGACAGATCGATGCTCAGAAGCCATTCATAAAGCCCCAATGAAAGAGTATTAGTTTGCAATTGTATTTCAAAGATATCATAAAGCCTAAGAGACAGCAAATAATGTCTGGAGCTGTCAATACGAGTTTCCTTGCAGGACGCGCGGCTCTCGCGGAGCCGCGCGCTGTTCCTCATCTCGCCTGTCCTTGGGGCAGAGCTGCCAGCAGAATACACAAACAGCCGCRTCTTCAAAGGCCCAGCCCCATCCTCTGCTGTCAAACAAGCTCCAATTAGCTCAACGTTCCCTAACGTGGCGTGGGGAAGGGAAAAGAACAGCAGGGTTTGCTCTCCGAATGCAGCAAACTGAGCCCATCCACCCAGCTTAGCGCAGGGCAGCCATCCAAGGGGTGGCCCCTCCAGGGCCAGAGCCTGCGAGGGGAGAGGGATCCCAGATACCACCTCCTATGAGGAAGGGGCCGAGGAAAGGCTTTTCCAGACAGGGATCGAAACAGCTTTAGCCAGTCCTGCAGCGTGGTCACGGCGGATACGTTCACATGGCTTTTAGTCCCCGTCCGGGTTTATTGCCTGTTGGTGCAAGCCCCTTGCAAAGCTGTGTGTCAAGCCACGAGAAACAACAGGCCTTTCCACACACATTTCGTTCCTACTCATTCCCTGGCAATATCCTACATTTCAATGGGAGCCCAAAGTCCCCAGCTCCCTGTCCTGCCCTTGCTCCCCCTTTCCCAGAAGGAATGGTTGTAATCCAAACCCAAGGACATTTCCTGCTTCTTCATCCATTTTTCCACCCGACGGCCTGTCTCCTGAAGGACAGGCTCCCAGGCACCCTGCACCCGAGGGTTTCCGAGGCGCTTTCCTCATCTCCTTTCATCTTCCCATCTCTCCCAGCCAAGGTGAAGAGGCTCCTGCAAGGCTGAAACGCTCCTTGGATCCCGCAAGACCCAGATCGTTTTTCTGTCCTGTCTAACCCCAGCTGACACCAGCTCAGAGCTGCACAAAAGGCACTCGAGTTTCCTGCACATTCTCACTTCTGTAGAAAGTTTAGTGCAAGAGCAACCAGGTAAGAACAGCAGCACAGACTGTGCTCCAGCATCCACACAAACAAACAGTTGAGCTTTTACCATGGAAAATTTGTTAGACAGGTCTTCTGACACTGGAAAAAGCTTAGAGAACAAACAACAAAATCCCAGGATGGCTGAGGTTGGAAGGGACCTCTARAGATCMYCCAGTSCARCCYCCTGCTCCAGCAGGGACACCCAGAGCTCGGGGCACCCGGTCCCATCCCGGCGGGTTGGCAGATCTGCAGAGCAGGAGCCTCCGCAGCCTCCCTGGGCAGCCTGGGCCAGGGCTGGGCACCCTCACCCCAAACAAGCTCTTCCTCACGGGCACATGGAGCTGCCTGCACTGCAACTGGGACCCACTGCCCCTTGTCCTGGCACTGGCCACCACTGAGAAGAGCTCGGCCCCTTCCTCCCTCCATCTACATCCTCCCCTCAGGTCCTTGGACACATTGACCAGGTCCCTCTCACCCTTCTCTTCTCCAGGCTGAACAGGCCCCGCTCGCTCAGTCTCTCCTCACACGAGAGCTGCTCCAGCCCCTTCCTCATCCCTGTTGCTCTGCGCTGGCCCCTCTCCAGCAGCTCCACGTGCCCCTTGTGTTGGGGAGCCCAGAGCTGCCCCCAGTGCTCCAGGTTTGGCCTCCCCAGAGCTGAGCAGAGGGGCAGGATCAGGATCCCCTCCCTGCCCTGCTGCCAACGTCCTCCCGATGCAGCCAGGAGCCCWYTGGCCTCCTTGGCCACSAGGGCCCTGCTGCCYCATGGGCACCTTGGTGTCCCCAGGACTCCCAGGTCCCTCTCTGCAGAGCATTTCCTTAGGCTCAAGGAAAAGCTCCAGCAAGCAGGAACGCCGGCCTCCCAACACAAGCCAGCAGAGACGCTGCTCCCTGGGAATCGCAGCAGCTTTAAGGGCTGTATCTATAATCAAAGGCTGCAATTTTTCCTGTACTCTCCGAGTCCTGCAATAGCGTTCGGAAAGCCCAGCGCGCTGCCAGTTATGGAGATGGGTTCCCCTGTTCCCGCCCGCGCTGCTGAAATTACAGCACGTAAATATTGATGGCCTTGGCTCCTTATATAAAAGGCAAAAGGGGGAGATATGAAATATAAAAATCTGAGCATAATATAGTGCAAAGAAAACACCAATAAAATCACTTCCTGTGAAAACAAAGGTTAGGGCCAACCATTTTCATTCAAATTACTGGCACTTATACAGATAAACAGTATTTGGTAATTTCTGCTAGGTAGTAAAGGGGTTTTCACTCCCAAATGGCCCATTTCTACCAATTATGCCAATTAATTAGAGAAAAAAAGGATGGAGTCGAGGTGCTTTGATTCTGCGAGCTGAAGCAGGAAGGAGGGAGCCAGTTACAGGCGCAGGGACCCACCAGCCACCGACTGACAGCGGCACAACAGGCGGCTACAGCCGCGCGGTCTGTAACGGGTGCTACAGCGCATCGCCCCTGCGCAAACCCGTCCGTAAAGAGCTCCTCCACCACACGGAATAACTGCATTAGGATGCATGCAGCCACATCAGAAAAAGGACAAAAAAAAAAAGGTTTTTTTCCTCCAATCCAAACATCTACTRCCATTTCCAATTGCTATTTTGCCCCTACCCCGGGGAGAAGGGCACTCACTTCCAAGGCAGCAAATACCATGTCTCATATTTAAACTTGTTTAACCACTGGATTAGGAAGCAGCATCTATGAAGAGAGGGAAGCTGAAGCATCCCCTAAAAATCCCTGGTTTAAGCAAAGTTTCAGCCAAGGTTTCCTTAGAAACATAACTAATGCACTGTCACTATAATAACATAACTATAATAGTAACCAAAGCTTTCCTCCAATTGCACCGTGCTGCAGAAGGCGCCTTGTCCCGCACCGCAGCAGAGCCGGGCGCCCACGGGGACCCTCGGCCCTGCGCACGGCAGCGGTGACGGAGCCAGGCACACTTTCCCAGGCAGAGGCTGCCTGCAAGGGATGCTCCGGACGCAACGCGCCCAGGGACACGGAGATCTGGACCTGCTGCCCCTGGGAAACCGGCCTCGGAAGCAAGAGCTGCTCCCTGAGCCRCGGCTCCGGCAGCCGGGTCCCCGCTCAGCAGAGAAGGGCTGTGAAAGCCGTAGATAATCAACTCGTGTGGCTTAGTGAGGCTTGAAGACTAGAGCAATCTCTGTGTGCAAAACTGAGAGCTGCAGGCAAAGCAAGCGCCCGTGTTCTCCAGCTCTGTGCCCAAGAACCAGACTGCAATTTTCATCCAAAAACRGCGTTTCTCAGGTCCCCTTCCAAGCTCCCCCATCAGACACGTACATTGGGTTTCAACTGGCCCGACCAAAAAAGGACCAAGGAGATTTCCAGGACTTTTCTATACCGTTAATGGCATTTCATTTCTTGTTTCTCCATTTGCTACACGGATAGCTTTGCAGAATATTTTATGGCAGAGCTTCCATCAAGTTTCTGGCAAGGATCACACAGGACAGATTCTTGGCTATGCCTCAGCCTGACTTTTTATAAATAAATCCAATTTTGGAAATGCAAGAACTAATCAGAGGAGACCTTCATCCATTCAGCCTTTGCGCTGCTTGCTCTTCCCTACTGCTTTTAGTTTATTTGCTCAAAAATTGACTTTCGGCAAAACCTTGACTGAAAGCATAACCGATAAGAGATGCATTAGAAACCAAGGTGTTTCAGCACCAATTCACCTGGCAAATTTCTCCCCCAACTCCTTTTTTAAAATATGAAAAGGGTAAAAACAGGAGAGAGAGGTCACCAAACAACAACAAAACACTAGGGCTCCATCTCCTGTGCATCCTTCCTACACCTTGTCTGGATACTTATACACACTGACAAGAACCCCCCTGTCTTCTCCAAGCTCAGCTCTCCCAGCCTCTCCTCACCAGAGAGATGCTCCAGATTTCAATACGACGTCAGAAGAAAGCTTATTTAAACCCTTTTCCTTTCTTCGCTTTTCTTGGCAACTAGGAGGGATGCAAATATTTCCCAAACAAAGCAGGAACGGCACCAACTGCTACTATCACCATGCAACTGCTTTTCAAAGCAGGGAGCGCCGTTCTAAGCACCCAACATCAATCAAATCGGCATTATATTGTTTGAATGCAACAGTAAAAGTGTTTGAAGTTGAATTTCAAGTAATACAAAAGTCTGTTCTGTTCAAAAAAAAATCTATTAGAAACGCTCATAGTTACTATACAGGAAATTCTCAGAAAAATGAAGGAAAATTTTTCACAAGAGCAGCTGCTGATCGCCTCACGTAAGGGCCATGGCCCAAACACTGTCACTGAAGTGTTTGTCCCTACAATTTCCCTCCTGTTGGGATGCTCGTGCTCACCCCGTTCCTGCCGAAGGAGGCACCTTCTCCTCCCGTGGGCACCCGCGCGTTTAGGACTCCCCAGCATCACCCCACGAATTCAACCAGATTCCCCAGGAAGGGGAAATCTCAAATCTCAACCCCCAGGACACCTCCTCCCCAAACTTCTGACCAGCCTGTATTTCTTGTTTATTTTCTGCCCCACTGCTGCTATCTCCCCTCCGTTGCCGCTGCCGGAGTCACGGGCGCCCTCCCCAAGCCCCTCTACGAAACAGCTCAGCTCACAAACGCTGCAGAGATGCAGGGAGCACAGCAAGCTCGTCCCTGTGAGAGCCTTCACAGCTCTGGGCTTCAGTGTCTTTACAAAGACATCATGCAGGTTGGAAGGCTGACCAGCTTTTGTGCTGCAGGGTCCTTTCAACACTCAAGACATTGAATTCCAAGTGAATGCAGCAYGGCCATAACACACCAACCAACCCAAAGCATCCGAACCCTCTACACAGAACTGCATTTCAACAAAAAGTTTGTTTTATATTAAAATCTCATTTTAAAAACATCCAAAGCCCAAAACTTAAGATATATTGCAGTTATATAGAAGTTATTAGTAATATGTTACACAGCTTTATGAAGTGTTAATAAACTGAATAATAAAACATACTCAGACACTGAATCTTTATTTATACAATGCAATTGCAAGTCATTTGTTGGCTTTCCACCGTTATGAGTAATTGGCTGCCCGGCTTCCCCTCGATGCATTCCTGCAAAATAAAACAGGGCCACCAGCCTCTTCCATCGGCCTCACCCCGGGAGGCAGCAGGGACGCGGGCCCCAAGGACCCCACGCGACAGCCGCCTCGCACAGGCAGAACTGACAACGCGGGGCCAGCCGGGGCGTCCGGGGCGACTCGGGGAGACACCCGGGAGGAGAGCAGCAAGGGGGGATTTATGGCAGGGTTTGAAAGCCGTCCACCAGTGAAACGCACTGCTGGAGGTGCCAACGCTCTGCGGCTCTCCGGAGAGACGGGCTGCGATTTAGAGCGCTTGGGACCGCTCGGGTGCTACTCGCTCCGAGTATCGTGCTCTATGCCCTGCTCTACGCACTTTGCAAACGGGAGGAGAGAGTTTGGCCGGAGCAGGAGGATGGGACTGCGAGCGCTGCTGGGCAGGAGCCTGGCAGCACCACGTGGATCCGGGAGTCCTGCATGGGCAACCGCCTCCCACAGCCACGCTGCCGCCCCAGCCCGCCATTCCCGTCGCGTTGCTCCAAGAGGAGGGATGAGGGAAATCTCAACCCGGCAGCCCCCGAGCAGAGCAGGCAGCAAGCGATGGATGAAAGAAATCTCTAGGGCAGCAATGGAGAATGAAGTGCCAGAAATGGTCACTTAACAAAGGGGCAGCTGTCAAGTGAAGGATTTCTTCAGATCTTTTAAGCAAAATGTTTTCAAATCCCAGCTGGAGCACCTAATRGGCTCCAAAGGGCAAGGGCTTAGTGGACTTGAGGAGGAAGCCTATTGTGCTGAGCTACAAGGCAGGGCCTACACGAGCCTAATTAACAGGCCCATTTAAGCAGATAGGTAGATAAAGGAGAAGCCTGGAGTCGATCCTTCCTCTGGGCTTCTGTGAAAGCCACCACAGAGGAGCAGAGAGCGGCCGCRATGTCAGCTGCCCATCACAGACATCCTCCTGAGCGCGGATAATTGAAAGGCTTCCCGCGCACACGGACACCGCGCCTGCCTGCCGGAGAAGCAGCCGCCTCCGACTGCATCCAAGATCAGAAAGGCCATCTCCCACCAGCTCGGTCCCAGGGCCTTGCCTGCTCCTCTGGATAATTAACCTCACATGAAACGAGGTGGGCAACATCACTGCRGTAACCTAAAGAGCAGGGCTCGTTGATTGAGCTCCTGCATGCTGCTTTATATATGTACATATATAYACATATGATTACAGCTGAGTAAATATATAGTTCTGGAGTGGTCTGAAGTGTGATCAAAACACACAGTTTGCTAAGGCAACAATGCCCCAGAGTAGGCGCGGAGAACATGGTTATGGATACGGAGGCACCAGTAAGTGCTACTTAGCTCAGAGGACAAGTAGCACAGGAGCTGCTTGTGCTGGAAGGGAATCCTCTCCCTTGGCATAATGGGATGTGCTGAGAGCTGCTGCAGCACACGCAGGGACGAGCCCCTTCCCAGGCAGCAGCCTCTCGCCCGGGCAGCTCTGTGAGCAAAATGCAGCTCAACGAACCTCCCCATCTGCAGAATGACCCACCTCCACACTGCAGCTTCTCCTGGGTACGAGTCTCCACATGCATCAAACCATGCGGGGAAAAGTCAGTATTTCTGCAGGTGCCAAGCACTACCGGAGAGAACGGGAACACACTAAGCCCAGSTTGAAGCGACCTTCGGGATGCTGCAGAGAGCTGCTTTGCTTTAAATAGCTGTATCCATCAAAAAGACCAAATAAATCAACAGGGCTCGGGAGCAGGTCCTCACCCTGGCTGCTCTCCAGCGCAGCGCAGGGTGTTCTGGCTCAGAGCGACACGTCTTGTCTCCCACCCTGTMCATGTGCATGAAGCCTTTAGCAGTTACACTCAGCACCCGCAACACCAACCCCGAGTGCTCCCACCTTGTAAAACAAGAATCCAGATTTTCTTTCCTGTACAGGGAATTAAGCCCACGGTCTCATTCAGGCTACAGTGTTTCCAACTGGAGTCCCATGTCCCAGTAGATCTCTCCAGGGATGAACAAGACAGACGGTGCTAAGGGACGATGCTCTCGCTGGTGTCTCAACCCAAGAGGCTTCTTTGTGCTTTGCTGTCATTTACCCGCCCGATTACTGTAATCACGTTTCACAGCCCCAGGGAGAGGAGCAATCCTGTCCTATATTATTGTAAACAGTAAACCTACTGAAAAAATCCACAGAGAAGATAAAGAACGGGGAACAAATGAACAGCACAAAATACAACTGTAGGCAACACTACCAACAGGCTCTTGAGAGAGAGGATCTGGGATGCAGCAGCATGCCTAAAAAATCCAAGCAGCCTGACACAAATATATAGTGAAATGACCATTACAAAGAGACGTGCAGCATCACGTCAGCGGAGGTACCCTATGGAAACAACCATGGAGGAAAGAACGGATGGGCACAGTACTTTCCACAAGAAGCTACTCCCCAAAGCAGCTTCAAGGGCAGCTCTACAAGTGTGACTGCTGGGAGTTTGTTGCCTACACTCAGATAGAAGCCCATTATAATTTTTAATGCAACTGGATTTTATTTCAACTTAAACCAAGATGCTTCTAACAGATGAGTAGTAAGTATTGCCAGGACCGTGGCATTTGATCCACCTAATAGTGGTTGTCACCACCAAGAGAAAGCCAAAGCAGATAGGACTCATATGGAAAACAAAGCAAAACACCCAAGGAGAGGCAAGCAGGAACATGCCTCAGTCAGCAAGTGACCACCCCAGCTGAGACACCTACCAAATAACCTGCAGTTCCAAACCAAGAGATGCACCTTGGCCTGTGAACCAGGGACAAGAGCCACGATAGGACGCTGGCTCAAGTCACAGGGCTGCAAACCCATGTGCACGCTGATGTATGTGTGATTCCCACAAACGGACGCACAAAGCTGCAGTGGCTGCTGGCAGGGCGTCTGCCCCATCCCCATGGCACCAGCCTCCATGTCCAAGCTCACCGGCGATAAAAGGGATCCTGCACAGCGGGTCCACATGGAATAACCCTGCACAAATTCCCTAGGGCACAACCAAGAGGATTTCAGGACGATTACAACAACAACAACAACAACAACAACAATAATAATAAACCACTTGAGAAGGGGAGCTGGTATTCTTTTTGAGGTATCATCAAACCTTAGCCCTGCAAAACAATCCTGTGTATCTACAGAGAGGCTCTTGTTCTCAGGGAACCACCACGGCGCTTCAATACTGCAATGAACAGCAACAAAAAAGGTACGACCTGACTTTCACCAGGTGTCCCAGCACTTCTTCAGGCAAACAGGCACCTTCCTCATGCCTCCTGCCCGCTCTTGTTGGGGGACCCCGGGGAATGGGGATTACTGCCCGCTCCTCCATTCCACCCTCACCATGCCCACAGATGCCCATGTGGGGAGCTACCACCTGCTGCAGGGCAGCATGGAGCAGCTTTCAGGGAAAGGAAAAGCAGTCACCAAACACCGGGAAGTTCTTCACCAAGCAGCAGCACAGCCACCCTGGGAGCAGCGAAGGCCGAAGCAGCCAACCCATGCATTGAGGTGGACAGCAGGTAACTGGGCCCCGGCACATGCACAGCTTAGAGGAGACTCCACTGCACACTCCAATAGGGGGTTTATCCRCTCAGCGCCACACGGATCGCATGGGGAGGCGCCGAGCGCTACCGGGCACCACACAAGCGCCACCCTCTCCCTGCATCCAATCAAGCACTCCTCATTTCTCCCAAGTTTCCAGCCAGCGTCTACCAAAGGGACGAGTTTGGGAAACCAGTGCCAAGGGGCCCTGCTCTGCTGGTCTGGGCTCGTGTCAGGCAAAGCGCYGGCGGCTCCGGAACCGCTCCTGGCGCTGCCGGGACGCAAAGCAGCCCAGTGCTGGTTGTGTCTGTGATTACATACAACTGTATCATTGCCTGGAGTGAAATTAGGGGAAGTTACTATTCAGAAAAATACAAAAACAGCTCTAAAGTAGTATAATGAAGATTTAAGATTTAAGTTACAGAACGCTTTAATTTAACAGTTCTCTGTTTAATTTAACAGTTCTCTAGCCAAGCCTTGTCTGCCACTTGGACACAAATTGTTTACCTTTCTTTAACCCACAGCACTGTTTTACAAGAGTCAAGCATGAATAAAGCATCTTCAGCCCAATTTGCAAAAGCCCAGACACATATGTATAAATTTTCAGGTGAATGAAAACTGGATTGTTAGATCCCTGAGAAAAGGCCCTATTTACATAATCTCTTAGAGGCCAAGTTCAATTCAAACGCTAGTCAAGCAGCAAATATCAAAGGGAATTGCACCACTCTGAGGATAACCCCGCACGCGCCTTCCACACATCAAACACAGCCAGCTGTTGGTCAAGAGCAGGTTGCAGTGCACTCTTAAAGATGACACTGCTGCCACCGAGGAATAACAAGCAGGATTTGATGTACAACTTAACTCCAGCATCATACGCCCGGTCCAGATAGACCTTGCGAGGAAGTTTTATTTATAGAGTTCCTGGAAATCACAGAATCACAGATGAATTTCAGATGAAATACATCCAAACAATTTTAACTAAACTCATGGCACTGTTTTGTAGAGCTGAGCTTGGGTCTGAGGCATTACAATTCAGAAGCCTGCACCGACACGGCCAAAGCTGGAAGTTGGCTACAACTTGCCAAGGACTCACATCTTCAATGCAAAATGGACACTTAAATTCCAGTCACTAACGGGAAAAAAAGTGGACTGCACTTGATTTAACCACAGATTCGTTGTTTTCTATGGCAGGCTACAAGCTCTGGAATCAGAGCCGCCCTGGTGAGGGAAACAGCTCCTCCCCTGCATCAGCTGCGAGGCTGGGTCCCCCCTGCGCCCGGGGAGCCACCTGGCAGTGCCACTGCCTGGGACACCGGGCACAAAGTCCGACTGGAGAGCTCCAGCTGTGCCCTTGGCCTCTCTGCAGCAGCCGAGCTGGATCAGTCCAACACCAGCACCCTTGGTTTGCACGCAGTGGATGAAGAGGAACCCATCTGAAAGCTCCCGAGATGCTTCATACTGCTGCTTCATRCTAAGCTTCTTCCCCAATTCTCACACAAACTTCTGTAACACTTGAACTCTTCAAATGTCTTTCCAATTTTGACATGGGAAGCATCATCCCTTGAAATCACCGACTGCACTGAGGAGAAAAAGAAATCCACTCATATGACACAAGGTTCTGATATGAATCTGTACTCCTGGAAGAGAAGCAAACCTGCGCTGGCAGCATAAGTGATTCTGAGGCAATGTTAAGCAAAGCAACTTGATTAGTGTCTTCATCCTTCTTCACACAAAACCCAAAGTCATGCTGTTTAGACCCATCAAAATAGTTCACGGACCAAGAATTCACTTTATAGTGACCTTTTAAGAAGAGCATGGAGAAAAGATGCATCTGGTTTGAAAAGGATGTATGTTTTTCTCAACTTAGTTATCATTTGAAAAAGGCATCTTTAATAAGTAAATTAAGATTTGCTTATTGGTCAAGAGGTACGGTACTGTATAAAAAAAAGGATCATCTGCAGCAGAAGTTACTAGACACAGACGTGCCTGGAAATGTCAACAGGGGGACTTGTCTCAGAATTATGGTACCTCAAGGTCAGTCAGGARGCAGCAGGCTGGACCTCAGGAGCACCTTCCTCTTGGCCTGGAGCAGCCCTGGAGCACAGGTTGGGTTCCTTGCAGCAGAAGCTCAACTTGAGGACATGATGCCTACATGCACCTGATGCATATCCAACCAGATCTACTCAAGGCAGGCTCCCCAAATGCACATCTCCCCAAACGCAGGTCCTGGCCCCTCAGCACCAGCTCTCCTCCCTGCAGATCCACCCTTTCAGGGCTGCTTAACGTGTCGACACAGAGGCTGTGCTCTTTGACCATCACCCCGTTCTACACATTTGTAGTCTCATCTAGGAGGACAGGGTTACTCTTAAAATTCTGTTTCAGCCTCAACAACCTCCATAGTTTTGATCCGCGTAGGTTTCCCCCGAGAGACATTTGGCTGAACAGYGATTGCACAGCTCATCAACCGAGCAGCTCGTATGAACAGGCACTGAAGAAACCCTGTAAGTAGCCTTGCTGTGTTAAACTACTTATTTTGAAACCAAAATATTTTTATTGTGCATAAGGAAGAAATCAAGTGGTACAAATAAAATCACCGTTTGTTATTCCAAAGCACAGTTCCAATCGCTAGAATGCAGGTTCTCTTCCTTGTATTCCATAAATAATATTCTGCCAAGGGAAATCGTGAAGCTCCGAAGTTAAAATAATATTTTAAAGTTTTATCCCTGGTWGAGGTTGCAAAACTTCTAAGCTGACTCTATATTCTTGGGTCTATATTGATTTTTCAGTTAAAAATTTATCAGGACTAGAGGAAGCAATAAGGCAGTGAAAACCACTGTGGGAGACCCAGAAAGAAGAGAGGCTGCTTTTGGAGACGGAGCAGAGCCAGCACCAGCAGCTGATGGATGCAGGATGGATGGATACACATTATCCAGATGCAGGAAACAAAACTGCTCTATCCCAAAAAATAAGAAAGCAATTGAAACAAAGGAGCAAAGGGGACAATGGAGTTCAGTTGCTACTCAAGAGGGTATTTAAACCTTTCATTGCCTTCTGCTTAGGAAGCCACTTTTCATAATGCAAATACAAGAAGTGCCCTTTTCCCTTCACACAAATACCTGGTGCCCACAAAGAAAGCCCACAATAAAGCACAGAATCACTTTCCAAATGCGGTGCAACCGCGGGGCAGCTGACCTGCAAATACCTCTTAGCGGCTGGACATGCCCACCTGTGCGGCACTGCAGCGACTGCAGGCGTTTCTTTAAAGACCACAAACCTCACAGCGTATAATTAAACCCCTCAGAAACGACTGGAGCAGGCCAGCAAAATACACAAATACACCCACAAAACTTCATACAACAAAAAGATTATCAATTAATTTGTATGGCTTCTTCAAAGGTCACCAGGGGCACCACGAGATGGGTATTTTCTCTACTCTCTTCCCACACTTACCATGATAAGTGATGGGAGGCAAAAGAATGATATTAATGAAAGCACCCAGAAACAGCAACCAAGTGGGCAGGGAGAAAGAAAAAGATTAAAAATAAAAACAAACAAACCACACAAAAAAAAATCCGAATATAACTAATATCAGCACATACAGAAGCTACAGAAGATGCACAGAAGAAAACCAGGTCACTTCACTTTAGTAAAAACAGTAGAAGTTAAAAACAAAAAGTTTGAATCCCGCCTCCAATCTGTTTTGACTGTATCTTCACTAACGGATCAACTTTTAACAAGCTTCTTGATTTATGTATTTTGAAAATTATAGAGTCTTCCTGCTACTTAAATAATTGCACAGGATGGAGCTGAAAGAGGTGTAGAGCAGGAGGAGGGGAAGAAAAAGGGAAAATTACTGTACTTCAACAACATTCACAGATTCTCACATGGTTGAATAAAAACCTCTCAAGTGTAAAATCAAAAACTGAGGGATAGAGTTTCTTTGCAGAGCTGATCTTCCCTTCTCCTCTTGCCAGACATATGCAAACACGAGGCTATCCAAACAGCCTCACCAGACACTTTGTTCAGGCTCAAAACAGATCATAACAGTTTCATCTCCTAAGGCAGCAGCAATCTTCCCCTTCCAGCTATTGARGAAAAGGAACTTAATCATCACAGAGAAAACACAAAATCGACAGTGAGGAAACGGCTGAGACGGGGCTTCCAACAGGTGTTGGTGTTCCTCCTAGGATGAGGAAAACGTGCTGGAGGACAAAGCGGAGAAAGATACGGCAAAGAAGGTAACGGTGAGTGGAGGTTTTGCGTGCAGTTGCAGAACGTGTTCCTCATGTGACTGCGGCACACCACTTCCCATCCTTGGCTCTTCTGCATCACCTGGCTATGCTCAAGCTGCTTGCAAACTCCTTGTCTTTCTAAGGCTCCGTCTTTGAAGACCCATGAGAGGAAAAATCAGTACAAGTTCCAGAATTCCATAATTACAACATGCCAATGAGAGGGACTTCTCCACGGTTGAACCTCTGCAAATGGGCAAATGACGACAGAAAATAGTACAGTAAAAAATAAAAAAGAAATCAAGCGCCAGACGCTGCAAATCCATAATGACAGCAAGCTCCTCCACTCTCTCAACCACTGTGGGCAGAGCCACGTTCAAACATCCTGTTTGGTCTCAGCTGCCTGGGCAAAGGCCAAGAGGCACCAGCCCAACGCAGAGCACGTGCAGCGACAGCCTTGTCACCTTCACCTTGCTTTACAGAACCCCTCACGCCAACCAAAACGCTCTGTTTACCAAGACAAAACAGCAGACACGCATGAAGTCGATGATCATCTGGATCCTCCCCGACAGAGGTCACTGAAATCATCACAAATATGAATTAAAAACTAAAATACAGTCACTCATCCCTTCCGTAAGTTCTCACTGCCTTTTTATTTTGCTTGCAGTAGAGTCACAGAATCACAAGTGCAAGATTTTCAGGGGAAAAAGTGGTTAAGGAAATTATGAGTCAGACGTGACAGATTCTGCTTCATGAGCAAAGTCATAAACACATTATTAATAGAGAAGAACATGCACACATTTCAAATCAGCAGGTGCCTATCTGATATTGTGCATGAAATTCAATTTAACCTTCAGAACAATATCTCTTCTTGTTCTTACTTCTTATTATGTAGCATCTCCTTTTTTTAAGCATCAAAAAAGGACCAGAACAGAGTCTCAGCTGGGGGAAATTAGCATAGTGGTAGACACTGGCCTAAGACTTCAACACAATTATGCAAATATTCACCATCTGTGGATGTGACCCAATCTCTCAGAAGAAATAAAGGCAAATTTGCCTCATCATGTATGCGACCCAAAGCAGAAAGCTTATGTTCCCAAAGATCACAGAAAATTTATAGAGAAACGACGTATTCTTAGGAGACACTTTTAATACCAGTTTTAATACCAGTTCCTGGCGCTATCATGTCTGCCAGGYTTTCCACCCATACCGTGGCTCCTCCTTCCACAAGTTGCAGCTTTGGGTGGCCCAAGAGGATCCTTCCACAAGGAGAAAGGCAAAAGTTCCCCCTCCGTGGTGCTCATACTTGGATTTAAGAGAGASGGATTGGGATTTCTCGGGGAAGACTCCGCTGTTTTCTCAAGCGGGGACTCGTTTCTCCAAAGGGTACCACGCAGCAAAGGGCCCTCCCGTTGCCGTCCRGGAGCAAGGGAGCGCCTCCGTCTTTGTCCTCCCGCCTCCCCACGGGCCTCGTGCCCGTTGAAAGGGGCCCTGGCGCGGTGCCGGGGGGCGCGGGGTGGCAGTTGGCAGGCCGGGCCGCTCCTCGGCCCCTCGGCTTGCATGCAGGGCATGTCTGCAGCCCAATTAGCTCCGGCGAAGCGCCGCATAAATTAGCCCRTGTTGCCGCTAAAGCTGTCAGGAATAAATTGTTCTTATTTGCCACAACTGTCGGGCGGGCGCCCGGACGCCCACGYGCAAATGCCGCCTCCTGCCAGGGGTTGTCCTGGCGACTCCGGTCGGGAATGGAACAAACAACCCCCTCCCGGCCGCGGCCGCCCGCGACAGGGCGGA
The DNA here is from genome assembly GCF_003342845.1 of Nothoprocta perdicaria. Lineage (NCBI taxonomy): Eukaryota > Metazoa > Chordata > Aves > Tinamiformes > Tinamidae > Nothoprocta > Nothoprocta perdicaria. The sequence continues at coordinate 734,918 of NW_020454094.1, forward strand.
TACGTGACAGCACGGCCTCGGGAAGAGCAATGGGAACATAAYGCAGGAGCCTCGGAGCGCGGCCAGAGAGCTCCAGGCCCATTTTTATTCTCCAAGCCGGGAGCCGGAGCCGAGCAGAGCTCGGAGCAAGCGCGGCCCTGAACATATGATGCACGCTTTGCATTTTCCATAGGTGGGAGGAGGGTTCAGCCCCAACGCTCGTCTACAGAGCTGCTTAAAAACAAATAAAGAAACAGAGCCCAACATCGCTCTAAAGTGACAGTATGTTTACTTCAGCGTCTTGTATGGCATTTGCCAAGGCGTTGCGTTTATGTAACAAAAAACAGGTGGGAAATAAAATAGGGGGAAATAAAATAGGTGTGAAATCAATGGAAAACAGTTGCCAAAATGAATCCTTCCCTTGGGTGAGGGAGTGTTTCCAGAGGAATGGGAAAGAATCATGAGTGTCACCCCATGAGACCCAGCTGGGCGTCCCCAGCTCGCCTGTCCCTCTGCAGCTTGGACAAGCAGCATCCCTCCTGCTTCACCAAAAGCATCGGGGATCAGAACGCCGTGGAACTGGAAATCACCTTAACACTATATGTCTTAATGCTATAAACCAAAGGCTTTCAAAGGATACAAGCATCGCGTCGCCGGCTCGGGGGATCTATACATTGCTGCTGATGCTATAGCCAAGCGCAGGGCAGGCGCGGGCACCTCCTGTCTCACTGCTATCAACACGCCACAGCCTGGCTGGCAGGGAAGTTCCTACCGCTCCCGTGGGGAATTACGGGAGATCTGCAGCCACAGGCATTGGCGAGCAAAAACAAGAGGTGAAAAGGTTAAAAATATATCATATTAATTTGGTTCTCCTAAAACATCTCAAGACAAGGCAAAATACAAAGTGCTCTTGAAACACTTTTGTAGTTTAAAAATTAAGTCTCTCATCCCCTGCTAAAAATAACCCCCAAAATTAAGAAAAATCCACATTTAAGATTTTTTCTCTGCACCTTACTGGGAAAGTAAGAAATTCAGGAGAAAAAAAGCCTTTTCAAAACAAAAGTTCAAGCAACTAAATTATGAATTAAACACAATTAACAACACTAATCCCCACAATATTACTGTCACAGTTCGTACCATACCTCCCAAACACTCCAAGAGTAAACATATCACACAAGGCAGGAAAGAACAGCCATTCACAGAGGACAAACAGCCAGCTCTCTTCCTGCYGTGCACGGGGTGTGACGGCTGCTCCGAACACAGAAGATGCTGCAAACCCCCAGCCAGGCTTGCAGGGGCTGCCTGTTCACACACCGTGACTCAAACAGCACTGGGCGTACCCTTAATCTTGGCCACCATTAGGCTAAACCCTCAGGAACCGACTGGAACACAGGAGGAACTGCTAGACCCTACCACCTAGACCCTACCACCTAGACCCTACCACCTAGACCCTACCACCTAGACCCTACCACCTAGACCACACGTGATCCAGACATCAAGGCATTGTGTTCAGAAACAAAGTCATGCAGAATTATATTTGCAATATGTAATTCATAGGAATTACAGTCCTGTCAAAATCAGAATGTCTTGCAGACTGACTCCCACCAAAGTCTAATTTTGGAAGAGGAAAAAAAAAAAAAAAAAAAAAGATCTGACAGTGTCAAAAGATGTTCTGACATTTTCAAGTGAAACATTTTCATTTTTCATTTTCTCTTTTTTTGTATCATTTATAAAGATCTATGCTATATTTTATTACAGCATGAACGTACTGCTCTGCAAGTGGCAGAACTCAAGAAACTCAATTTCCTGCTAAATTACATCCCATTTTCTTACAATACCACCTCATTAATTCCTCCTCTCCCCATGGAGTCACCTTCTCCAACAACCCAGCTCTCCCAGCTTTCCCACCCTCTCCCCCTGGCCATTCCCCGTGGTCTCCAGGGTATCTTTGTGGTGGTTGGTCCCCTGTTGAACGGGCACTCGGCCACCACCTCCAGCACCAATTGCTCCTACCTGCTCCTGACTTGCCTTGTCTTCAGTCACGCCTCTCGCTTGGATCCCTCTCCTGCTCAGCTATTGATTTTCATTAATTTTGTAGGAACCTAATATTTCTTAAACACCTGCTCTGCTGCCAAGTTTGGCTGAAATTAGACATGTATTGAAAAATTACCAGCAGGTAAAAAGACTTGGGRATGGAAAAAAATATAACGAGATTTGTTTCCCACTAAGGGAAACAGAGATCAGTTTATAAAAAGATATTTAAATGACTTAAAATATATTCTAAAGATTTTTAATATTTTCTTTTGGGAGCATTTTTGGTTATGTTAACTTTTAAGTATTTGAGATTTCCAAATCTGGCTGAACTTTAAAGCCCCTCACAAAATGCACRTCCCACTTGCCACAGTTTTGCTCCCACCACCTTAACTGGGAATCCTGTCCCAAGGATGTGGTTCCAGCTGGTCCTCACTTCACTAACACTGAGGGGCCTCACGGATTAGCCTGAATCTATCCTTGCTGAAATAACGGGTCAGAGGGGGAGTAAGTGCTCCATATGCTTCTGAAAATATATACATCAATTGGAAAATAATCTTTCAGCACAACTCTACGGGGAAAAAAATCTACTTTCTCCCTTTTAGAATCAGATTTCCCACCTATCTAGTTTTCAGTCCACCYCTGCGTACACCACACGGGAGGCTCCAGGCTCATTTCCTTGCACTGCCGTGTTTATTTTCCGAGCCCAGGATTAGTCACTSAATTCCCATTGTTTCCTCTGAATGCAAAGAATAACTAATTCTTCAGTGGAAGAGCTAAGCCTGGAGCCTACACTTAGAGATTAGCGAATAATGTCACTAAATAGCTATTATCTTTACAGTAATAATGCAGATCCAGGAAGACRCTGCTCTGGTGATAGCACACTGCTGGCCCGTTAATTATTTGGTGGTGCTAGAAGGCCCACAAAGCTAAATGTTATCAAAGCATCTGACATACCACAACTCTTCAGGAAATTAATTTGCTCTTTAGAGCAGAAGATGAACAATCTTATAGAGATCAAAGTTTAAGATGTGTGCTGAAGACTCTGTTATATTGTCCTTCTTAAACTTTGCAAGAACATTAATTATGAATCAGAGCCACTACACACTTTGGGAAAACACAGCAATTACCTGACCCCATCACCTCCAAAGCGCACTTGAGACACAGATGTTTTGKGTTTTGAAATCATTCTTTAATACTTCCACTAATTAAAAATAAAGTTTCATTACAAGTTTTGTTGGGCAAATTAGTCATTAACACAAGTGCACTGCACCAAGAGCCGCAAGGACGCGGATGTGAGCTCTGGGATGCAAGGCACGCGGAGCAGCCACGTCTTGGCCACAGACCCTGCCTGTTTCCAGCAAAGGGAGGGATACCCGACTGTCCCCAGCGAGAGCCCCATGGCAGCAAGAGGGCATTAACACCAACCAGGAGAGGCAGCGAGTCCAGAGGCCGAGCACAGCTGCTCTACCAGGGTCCGCGGCCGAGCACCGGGACCAGTCCCTCCTCACCTGAGGCAGCAGAACCAAGGCCCTTTAGCCCCGCACAGAACCCAGTCCTTGCCCTTCCCTGTCCTCTGCAGCAGTCGCTGCATTTCAGTATTTCACCATCTGGCTGCATTCAGCAGCCCAAACTTGCTGGGTATTTAAACGAGGGTCCGTTTGATCCRCATGGACCAAGGTTACGCTGCCAGATGGAGCTCAGGTTCAGCCCCTCCTGCCTTCTGCTGCCAGCAGCCCGTAAAGTGACACAGTCGTCACCCAAATTCTCTGCACCTTGGGAAAAAGTTAATATTTCATCACAGGGTATTATTTTGCAGACAGTCACATAATCCTGTGACACAAAATACCTCRTTACACAGGGACCTACAATAACCCGGGGGGACTCTTGCCTGCAACGCCAGGCGCTCGCTGGCAGAAGACACCCATCTAGGACTTAGAGATCACCATTAAACTGAAACCTCTCGCTTTTACCTGTGTAGCCAACACCTATCTGATGTCTATACACGTGTACACGTATGTAAGAAGGTTAACTATCACTGAAATATATTAAGACCAGGTCATCCAGCTAATAAGTAACTGCCAAGTTCTGGTTGACGTGCAGACTTTCACACACGTCTGCTCCACATACAAACAGGATGTATAGCACCAAACATGCACAGTTCAACATCACAATTTAAGGATTTTGAAGAATTAATTACATATAATTAAACTTAATATAATTACATTTGTGTTCTCAGAGGAAAGTGTTATATAATTACTATAATGTCAACAAATTACTTTTTTCTCCTAGATCAAAAATAGCTTAGTGCCTGGTGTCATCCACATATGCTTATGACATTTTTAATAATTGTGCTATAAAATGGAAAAAGAATCATCAGGATCCACCAACTTCTCTCTAGAGAGGCAGGTAGATGCTTCTTAATCAYGTGTGTCTTGCTAGCCAAGGAAGATGCCATTAATAGTACGGCRGTGTGGGGAAAGCATGTGTTGGGTTGTTGTTCCCCAGATTATTTGTAGCTGCTCTTCTGGGTGACAAGTTTGTTCTTCCCTCCAGCTGCATTTGCATGATGAAGATGTGAGCGGTGCAACTTCACCAGCTCCATCTCAGAAGACTTTCTGTACTTAAACTAATGGCCCATGTCATATATCAACTGGAATAGCAATGAAGACGTGTCAGCGAGACTTCAGATTTGAGGCCTTTGTTCTGTTGGACTGATTTATGAGGCAGTTATCTAATAAAAAGCTCTTACCAGCTTGAGTACGACTGCAGAAATGTTGTATATTATGACCTGACCTTCTTTCTTTAATGGATAACTTGGATCCAGTAGCCATAAYGCCCTTAGGGCTCATTCTGATGCTCTGCATTACCCTAAGAACACAGAAAGTACCTGCAGCAGGAGCAGCAGCGGGAGTAGCGTCGCCTCATCTACAGAGTGACACAGAGCCAACGTTTCTATTCCACAGAGAACCTCAGGATTTTAATATTTAAATTTGTTCAAGTTATGGTAACCTGATTAAGAATCAAATCCTTAAATGGTACAAGTTTCTGTAAATCACAGGGTAACTGCAGTCTCAGATTAGAGGAGTTAGACCTAAAACTTCCTATAGCCCTGTTTCATTTCAGACTTGGTGAAGCTGCTCTTCCTCACATTTGCATTTTATACATATATATATATATATGTATATATAAAAACCACATTTCACTGCTACCTACTACCAACAACCCCACTGTTTAGCCCTCCAGCCCAAGTTATTCCTGCTTTGTCTCTGCTGTTGAATGGAGAATTATTCCAGGGATTACCTGAAAGTTTTTAAACATTCAATTCTCTTTTAATTTTCAAAAGATATAATGTAAAACTAATATCCAAACCACATATGAAGTCTCTTGAAAGGCTTTCTGTAACATGCCAGCAAGATTAAATGAACACAAGCCCTCCAAATAACCCTCTCAACTGTTCTGAGAGCGCTCTGGGCCTGATCCTAGAAATAAACCCCAGCCGGCTCACAGCCACCCTCCTCCACATTCCTGTCTCCTGTAAATAAACCTCACCCATGTGTAAGGTTCATGATGCTGAAGCAGCAGAACCGGAGCTCAGAAACGTGGCTTTGCAGGACACACAGGGATAGCCTGACCTGTCTCAAGCACCTATTCCAGCAGAACTACTCTTGGTTTTATACTGTCTTAGATCTCACCAGAATCAGACCTTGAGATACTTTCAACTCAAGCTTATTACAGAGAAAGTTAGTTAAAACAAGCTCCCAAAATAACAGAAAAGACCAAAGCAAGAAGCAAACATGACACAGAAGAGCTCAAGAGCACCTTGCAAAAGCTCTGAATAACCTTAGCCGCAGGCCCCAGCCCTTTGCTAGYAACACACCAGACCGAGCCGCAGACCCTGCAAAAGCATTTGTTTCAATAGTGAGCAGAAAAATGAGTTTAATAACTACCAGCCTCACATTCCTCAGATATTTAATGAGAAAGTAACTTTYTCTGGAAAGTCTTGCACTAAAAATACAGGCTAAAAGCTTATTATTAGCCATTTGTACTTCTCTGATAAGCGTCTTAGGAAATAGGACGTCCCTTCTTTATGAATCAGCAGTGAATTAAACCTTTCTCTAAACCATTTTTAGGAACTGCATAAAGAATTAAGGTTAGTTAGAGCAACCTGGCCAAAAACCTTCCAAAAATGACAAGGGTCACTTAARAGGAAGCGCTGTTGCTAGGAGACCATAATGCTAAAGAAGGAAGCATAAAGGCTGCTGTTCATTAAAATACACACACATGTTCATTAAATATACACACACGGAATACACTTACCCAACAAGGGGATAAATTACTAGTGCCTTAAATTTATCACACAGRTGTAAATCTAGAGCTGTAGTAACTGAGAGCCAGGTATTCCAGTTAAATGCCTCTCTGCCCACGGATGCTGAATGGGAAGGGAGTCGAGATGTTTTGCTAAGACAGAAGGTTTTACACTTCCTAAGATACAACCCACAAAGTTGCTTTTCAGAACGCTTAAGGCACCTAGCAGGGGTCTCAGCACCTCCATCTCTGCTGAACGAGCTGTAATTTATGGTGCTCAAGGCATCAGCCTAAACAAACAAACAATCCAGGTGATTGTCTGARAGGCAAAGGAGGTGCAGGGGTTAATGGAAGGTTCAGCTGCTCCGCATGGTGCACTCACCCTTTATGAGGGCTGCAATTCCTCCGCACGGGAAATTTATTCCCGCAGTCACGCGCCGAGGATTTACGGCTGGCAGGTCTGTATTTACGGCCTGTTGCAAATAAACACCACAAGCAGTTTAGCTGCACAGGTGGGAAGGGCGCTTTGCCTGAGAAACTGCTCCAGCAGAGGCAGCCAAAACCTCCATCCAACATTTCCATCAAAACAGAAACTTTTGATTCTTTTACTTTTCATGAGAAACCTGAAAATTTTAAATAGGGCAATTGAAATATTTCACCTTCATTTATATTAATAATGCTTTTTCCATTAAATCCATATTTCTCTGACATCTGGATCTGACACTGAATGTGATGTTCGTTCAGTTTAATATACACAATTTAGAAGGAAATGTGTCATCTTTTAGAAAATTAGTCTTTTTCTGTACAATTTTGTGCYTTTTTGAGACGATGCAGATGCCTTTGCAGCCTGCAGAAAGGGTTCTGGGGGATGCCATCCAAGTTGATAAACCAGGGATGAAAACCCCATTAGTGACCAGCCTAGAACAAGGATGTACCACAGCAGTTATTTTTGTACGGAAAAAAACAGAGCAGAAGAGTTTGAGCTGATTTTTATTCAGCTGGACGAAATGAGACTCACGGCATCGCTGAGGTTGGAAGGGACCTCTGAGGTTGGAAGGGACTATCTCGTCCAACYCCCTGCTCCAGCAGGGACACCTAGAGCACAGGGTTGCACCTGGGTGGGTTGTATCCAAGATACAATGAAATTTTTGCCACTGAAATCAATAACTTGATCCCCAAGGTGTGAAGCGCCTTCCTTTTGCTTTTCATCTTCAAGGAAAACTTTATACACAAGCGCGCAGGTAGAAGCATCCAACCATCATGTTCTCTGGTGCTCATCGAGGGGAAGAAGAAAGTCCTGTTTTGTGCTGCACTAGATTAGAGCAGCTCTGGTTTATTTTATAGAGGCTGCGGATGGAGCAATTCCTTGAGCTTCTGTGACAAATCTTACCTTTCCATAAAGATTTAACAGCCAAGAGCATGATCGCCCACAGAACAATGACTGAAAATCCTATTAGGCCTCTGCTTTATCCTAATGTTATAAAGGGGAAAAATTGGCTTCTTGAGATTTTTCTTTTGAGCAAGACCAACTCAATCTGCCTCCTCGAGGGTGAAACATTTCAGCTATTACCTGTACTGAAAATCCCCATTGCTATTTTTCCTCGGGTGCAATGGGCTCATTGCACTGACAGGGGAAATGTAAAGCCTGAGCCCATCAGGGTGGGCAACCAGTTCAGCACAGAGACAGTTCTGCACAACCAGGGCTATATGTCCATTATCCTAGGGCTCTATGGACCATAGGGAAGTCTTTTACAGGCCCTTTGTCATTAGCAAATATTGGGAATTAGACACAGCAAACCACATACTGCAGCTTGTTTCAACAGGGGTCACATAGGATTTGTGTGGATCAAGACATCTCCTCTCTTTCAAGCTCATCCCAGTTCTTTCCTTTACACTCCCATTCTGCTTTATCCTTCAGCAGCAGCCCCAAAAAACAGTGCAGATCCAGGAATGTCCCCATCCTGGAACGTCACTGGGAGGGGACTGGACGCACAACTTGCATCACGTGCCCTTCCCAAAACCCTTGTGCACAGAACTGCATTTTGATACTAAATGGACCYGATTAGCTCAGTATTTTCATCTAACTCTAGTCAGCAATATTCGTCTAATGCAAGTTTAATGATGTATAGCCCCAGAACTGCAGCAATGTAGAGTTATCGTTACATCAATAAAAATAACCCACRCAGCACTTCTTCCCACTGCATCCCAAGAAATTAGCTACATCTTTCCAATGGAGGCCTGCAAAAAAAAAAGGTAAAAGCAAAATATAAATGCAACATAACATTTACATTGCAGATTCCGGTTAAGCTATTCTATTGATTTAAAGGATTATGGAAAACTAAAGAGTTTGAAGCTAAATTAACTCCGGCTAATTCCCGCGCGGCAGTWTGACTGCTCAGGTTGCTCATTTCCTACGTTTCATTTTTGAGACTCACACCTCGTGCTATCCCCAAGCCTGCAAAGGCTGATACCAAATTCAGGTTTAATGTTAAAAAGCTTTTCTAAATCTGAAGAGAGCACCTTTAATTAAAACTACTTAAGCACAACCATATTAAAAAGCCAGGGCTCTGTATTTCAGAGAGGATATAAAAATATCTCCCCTGGCTCACATTAAACATTCAAGAGCGATGGTCATTTAACCAAGCGGGCGCTTTTGGATGTGCAGCAGAAACGCTGGGAATTGACAGCCTACGGATACACAGCTTGGGTTTTCCCTCTTCCCTTCGTGATCTCAGCAGGGATCCGGTGGTCAGCCCGGCATTTGCCAAACTGCTTGGCCAGGAGCTCGGCTTTCAGCTCGGCCGCGGATGCCGGTTTCCGTGTGGAGATGCAAGGGGCTGCCAGCCCTTCCAGAGGCAGCCCGGGAACAACCAAACGAAGGGTGGCAACGAACCTGGGACAGGAGGAAGTGCAGGGAAGGGGAGCAGGGCGCTGCAGGCGGCCCCTGAACACGCCGACGCCAGCTCCGCCGCACAAGCCGAGCGCCCAGCAGGCCGCACGTGCCGCGACACCCGCGCTGAACACACGCGKTCACCGGCCTCCTCCCTGGACTCCCCGCTCTTTGAGCAGAACAAAACAAGAAACGCCTTTTTGCTCAGCAACTGGTCCATTTCTTGTGTTTTTAGACTAGAAAACACTGATTTGGGAGGTTAAGGGATCTGCTGAGCACCGCTCTTGAGTCCACACACTAAAGCTTTCCCCTTCCCTCTTTTTTCAAGTGCTCTAGACAAAGCTATGAGCAAGGGTTTGAGAYTGGAGCATTGTTACTATCTTATAAGCCCTTAAGCTTCAAAGGAACAGAACTTCTAGATGATCAAAATGTTTTCTAATAGGCCTAACGAGGAAGCTTTCACAAGCACGCACATCGCTACAGAGCATTCGTGCAGGGCCTTTCTGGAAAGGATTATGGAAACAAACCAAGCATTTGCTGCTGCTCATCCACAGCAGGCTGTTAAAAATTAAAATATTTCCCACTAGAAACTAACACACACGTTTCCCTAAAGCATAATCAATGCAAGCAGAAAAACCTGCGTGTCTTGCCAGGCTAAGGATGCGACTTCGAAAATCACCAGACACCTCCCAGTAAATTCAGTTTGGGGAATTCAAGTTTCTCAACTATGAGTATCTTAGGCTAGGACTATCTCATGGTTTGCAGCGGACCGATGAGCCGGGCCGAGCTCCACGGGGACGAGCAGCCTCAGCCGGTCCCAGAGCCCTTTAGGGCCACCCTGTCTRGCCAGAACCACCAAGCTGCAGCGCACCCAGCAGCAAGGGAGGCAGAGCCTGGCCCCGAGCCTGCCTCTTGCACAGGCAGCAAAGACACTATAAAACATGTCAGTAAACTCCTCTATTAAACACAAACAACAACAAAATCTGCTAGAACTAAACAAATTAAAGCTAAACAAGCAACTCCAAAACTATTAACAGCATGGGGAATTTCTTGCCTGCTCAAATCCCTTTCCAGTTTTACTTTAAGAAGTCCAAAGGCAGAATTATGAAACTGTAGGTGTTCCTCTTTGTGACCTCTAAGGGAAACTGTCCTTAGGAGAGAGCCAAGCCGAGTTCTGCAATATGTACCTAAACATTAATATTTCATGTACAATCTCCCATTGCTTGGAACAAGTAATATTCACATTTGCAAAAATAAGAGGCTGAACAAGCAGGAAAGGTTACCTTCATGTTCCCTTATCAYGAGGGCTCGCATTAAAAAGTGTTTGAATTTCGCTACCACGCTCAACCGCTCGGATAGATTGGAGACGTTGGAACGGCTCGGGAAGACTAGAACTAAAGYTGTGCAAAGGAAACTGCAAAGCAGCAAGAAGAGATTACTGTTATTGGGAGAGACTCTGTGTAAGGCTACCTGCAAACCAGGTGCTAGGCAGAGTTTCCAAGAAAAAACAATTACATCTCAGATACAACTCTTAATAATGAAGCTGACCTTGGCACTGGGTCTGGTCCCATAACGGGGAGATTGTGGCTTTGCGAAAGGCCCTTCCTAATGCCCCGCAGATCAGGGCTGCAACGGGGGCTTCTCAACTGCAAGYTCCATCCTTCACTCTGCAAGGCAGCAGGACCTCGTGCACCTTGAGTTCCATGCACAGGGCCCTTGAACCTTTCTGCGCCCCATTTTCCCACTTTCAAAGGGCAAATTCATGTTCAGTTTGCAACTCTGATGGCGCAGCRGTCAGAGCCACCTTGATCATCACACTGAGCATATTACACCAAACATGATAACCCTCAAACCCATGAGAGCTTTGCCTTCAAAAAATCTCAGTCAGCTGCCACCAACAAGGAGCAGCAACAAGCATTTCCCCAGCCTAAGAGGTTTCTGCATCCTCCATCTTCCCAAGAAGGCAGTGCAGGACGAGGCAGAGTGCAGTGTTAACCACAGCTTCCAAGAAGTGCTTCTGCAGCGGACCCGCACAGCTCCAACACCGCATCTCTCAAGGCATCGGCCCTTTTACATGCAAATTATAGGGTAGAGTCACTCTCATTCTGCGGCAAATTACATGAGATGACCATTAAAAAAAAAAAAAGGCAAAAAAAATGCAAACCCACCCTTTTAGCATAGGAGGAAAAGTGCATCCCCCAGCTCCAGTGCGATGATAAGCTGTAGATAACAGTTATGTGACATTAATTGCAGTGGTGTAACTGGAGCAGCAGGAGCATCGGGGGCTCGGAGGAAGCCAGGCGCCCTGCAGAGCCCCCCGGCCGCAAAACCCAGCGCTCCCACGACCCTGATAACCAGAACAACTTTGAGGAGYAGCCACCATAAACCCATGACCAACACGAGTCGTCACCACAATCACCAAGTCATCTAGACTATGAACAAGCCAGTTCTCAGATAACTGCTTGTCCTTGAAGGGCAGGGAGCATCTTCACCGATGAAGACTAGTGGAAGTTACTTGCATTCCAGATATTTCCCATGAGAAAGAGTTAGTCACCTAGGAAGAACATAAAATGATTTTTTTCTTCCCCTGGCAGAAATGTCTGCCAAAAATAACAATTTCAATAGGAAGAATTAAGTATAGCTTGACTGAAAGGGCATAGGATCTAAAGCAGTAGATTCATATGGCAATAGACTCATTTCTTTCTCTCTCCCCTCCCCCCCCCCTCTTTTTTTTGGCACAACTGTTGATTTGGTCAAACCTACCCTCAAAATGCTGGAAAGAAAACAATGTAGGAAAGCAATATCCTCAATTCAAAGCCAAGATACAGAAACTGCTACAGCGCAGCTTGCTGAGATCACGGCACACAGTCAAATCGAAATAAACTGACTTCAGGTTTTAACTCCTCATCCTGCATCAAGAACCCTTCCTTTCCAAGGCAGACGAAGAAATACTTAAGAGAAGCGCCCCAGCAAGTCATCATTGCACTTTATTTGCTGAATCAGCACTTGATKCGGGCTATGGTCATTTGCTTTTAAACCGAAAAGGAACCTTAATGGCACAAGAGAAAATCTCCTGTTCAAGCACCATATGTTCTCTGAATGAAGCAGTTTCCTGATCTCATGTATTGCTGATGTACAGTGAGAACAACCCATGTCCCAGCACGTCCCCAAGGAGTGGGGCTCCCAGCTCCCTCRGTCACTTTTGGGGAATTCAGCTCCCTAAATCCAAGGCTCGACCGCTGACCCAGAGCRGCAGCCGCGCAGGGCAGGGGAGGTCTCACTGAGGCACAAACACCTGGTGGGCCTCTGTGAGGCTGAGCTCAAACCCAGTCCTACAGCACAGCAAGTGGGAGGTATATGGAGGAAGGAAAAAGAAGGAAAAACAGTAAGGAATAATAACAATAGAAAGTATGACTAGAAGTTAGAAAATTCTGGATTTATGAGGGCATTCAACCCACATTCAATTGGGATTCACTGTGGCTGTGCTTTCAAAATCAAGAGGGCAACAAAGACCGGAGGGGTTAAGCAGGGGTGCAGAGACTGGCATCATCAGAAAGCTTTACAGGAAACGCTAAGAGCTTCCCACCAGGAGCAGGGATCCACACGGAAGGCCATTTGTGCTTCAAGGATGCTTAGCAGAAGGAAGCACAGGTTGAACGTTGAATTACCGCCTAGTGCCAGAGTAATTTCTGCACCTTCATTTCCCCAGATGACTCAAACGCATCCGCAAAAGGCCCATTTCAGGCATCAAGGGAAAAAATAATAAAGCAGGTACGCTCTAAATTTCCAGTTTGTTCAAGAGTCCTTTAGCTTCTGTTCTTTGATGACTTCCAAACTGCCTGCAGAAAACAATCTCTGCTCCRGATAATGTGCCTGCCAGACAGCGCACAGAGACAATTCACCTCTGTCATGCAGCAGGGTATGTAAATAAGAACATTTGGAAATGTAAGTATGAGCTTTCCCGATTTCCAATCAGTCTGGGGAGCCTGTTCCTCTGCCACAATAGTATTGTGGTTGAAATGAAAGCTATTCAGATTTTGCAGAGTTAAACCGGAGCGGCAGAGGCCAGCGGTTACAAAGGTCAGCAGCAGCGGAAGACTCTTCTAAGAAACGAGCAAGAGGTTTCATTCAAAACATACAAAATTCTCTGGTTTAGCCRAGATTTTCTGTATAGATTCTTTCAAGCTTGAGAGTAAAGGTTTCCCGATACCAAACTACCCAAAAAGAACTGCAGAGGGTCCCTAAATGTGATACAAGCCAATATGACAAAACTCAAACYTTCTAGAGCGCTGAGCATCACTGCTGGGCGATTTTTTATTTCTCTATTCAGACAAGGCCAGGCACAAAAGCAGGAATATACAGGTATAAATAATAGTAGTGAGTGATGCAATTCAGTTTAATATCATTTCTCTTGTAAKTCAGAACACATTCTTTAATGAAATATGTAAATCAGAACATATCTGGGGAAAAAGATTCAGATAAATATAAAGCACTACATGGAACAAGCTGTTACAGTGTTTCCAGATTATTGTCAATAAAACTGCTTGATATCACTTAACACAGTAGATGAACTGCAGCAAAATGCAAGCCAGATACTGATGGGACACAATTATTGCAGTTTAACTTGGTTTTCTTTAAAGCAATTTCCAGAATAACCACAGTTTAAGACAAAGCTGGAATTTTGTTTCTGTGGTTGCCCCATACGTTACTACGGGGTTCCTACTATGGGGTTAYCTGCTGCTCACTAAGCAGTGGTTTATGCTCAGAACCTGCAGTGTGGACAGGATTTGGGTACATGGTGTTAAAAAATATCTGTTGGGAGTTTTGTTTTGAGAAACATTCAAAATAATTGTTAAAAATTTAAAATGCATAAATAGTTTTCAAAGGAAGATTTATAGTTCCCGCTGAGAGGTCTGAACATCTTCTTGAGCTTCTTCCTGCTGGTCAGAAGCAYGAGGAGAAAACAAGACATGCAGAACAGACAAGAGCCCAAAGTGAAGAAGCTTCAATCAACCCACAAACCAGGGAGGATCAGGGCAGCACTAAACATATATGTGTCCAATAAACACACACGTCCAAGGTCTTAAAATGAGACTTTTTTCCAGTTCCAAACAGAAGTTTGATGGGTCTGCTGACAAGGAAAAGAACTGAAGGCTGGAATTGCTTTGGGAAAGGGAAGCCTGGTTTAGGAAGCTGGCAAGAGAACCAGCTCTATGCTGCACCACGGGAGCAGGAGGTGCTGCAGGGGACTGACGGCACCGTGAGCACCAGCATCTCTCCTGGGCAGTTTTGGAAGTGGAGCAAAGGAAATCAAGGATGCAGCAGATACCCTACGACCCACGAGCGGCACCTGCACCCAGGACCAAAGCAGCAGCCAGCATGGCAGCGCTGCTGGGGACAGAGACCACTGCAGCTCTCATGGCATCAACCCCTCCGCACCGCAGAGGCATCGAGCTCCCCACGCAGCAATGGGCATTCTCAGGCTCCAGGATGGTGCTCCKGCGTGTCCAGGTGCAGCAACTAGGAGCGCAAGAAGTCCAGAGACCTCTCACCTCTCAGGTGTTTCAGTCAGTACCTTACCAATATCACATTCTCCACTTCTTTAGATGACCTGGGGCCCCTCTATGCTGCGAGATTTTCCTCTTTCACACGTCCTTTGTTGCAAAATTACTCCTCTTGGAAATTGTTGCTATTGCGATGGCAATTCAGCTTTTTTGTCGTCTTTTCAAGAGAGACTCAGAGGTGAATGGAGCTACCTCCAACTTGTCCAGACCCTCTCCACACGCAGGAATTTTGTGTCTTTGAAAATCCAGGCACAGAGAAGAAAGAGAAATGCCAATTTCTACTTAGGTCTAGAAGAACCTTCATGATTTTAACTACAGGATGCAGCTCTCCCCTGAGTCATTTCACTGCTGCTGGGATTCATGAGGAGGCTCTCATTTAGCACAGCTGCACTGGCATGTTTGGTCACAGAATGTCATGGTCATGATYTGCTGCGTGGGCTTGGGCAGCTCAGGGTGCTGCGGCCCCCAGRGGCCCCCAACTACCCATGCTAAAAATAATCATGGTCCTTGAAGGAACATTCCTGCTTGAGGATTATGGGAGGATGCAACACATGCTGCCAATTTGTGCAAAAAGCAGCAAGACAGGGCACAACAAGAACTGGGGTACTGGGGAAAACAAGGTTCTCGTTCATGGTTTGTGATGASGGTTGGAGGGAGGAGCCGGTGTCTGCTCCTCTGTCACCGGTCAGTGCCTCTGTCCTCCCCAACTTCATGCTGAGCCCAAATGCAGTTTGCTATCAAGGGATGACACATGGTACTGCCACCCCAACAGTATTCRGGGGGCCAAAAACAGGCACACATACGCACTAAGAAAGGGGGTAMACTGAAGTGAGAAAATAAAAGGTTATCTACAAAGAAAATACGAAAACGCCACCAGAGAGAATTTTATGCAGAGTATCCTTGAATAACCTTGTCAGAAAATTGCATAAAATAAGCCAGTCTGTGTAATCCCGTTACAAACTGTTAGCTTACAGGCTTTACGCACAGGGAAAGTGTGTAATGAGATTAAGGCACAAACAAACATGCCTGGCTCTAGCCTGCTGCACTGGAAGATTAAGAAAACCCCCAAAAACAAAAAGCTCTAAATGGGCAAATGTCTTTGCTACTTTTAAAGTCAAAAGCAATTAAGGAGGAAGATTGAAGTGAGGAGAAAAAAAAAAGAAAAAGAAAGAAAAACACACCACTTTTCTGCAAATTCCTGTAAATAATAGTTTTCTTAGCTCCATTTATCTCTTAATGTTATTTTTATTATTACACAGATGCTGCATAGCTCTCAAGGGGGTACACAAAGATCCMATCGCTCCGAGTAAATCCATTTCCCGCTCTCCCAGGGAGCGGATCAGAGACAACCCCCCAGCTCTGTTCTCATTCCTGCCTTRAAGAGCACCAAGCTCCCTGGCACCGCTGGGGCACCTGGCCTTGGGGCTGGCTCTTTGGCCAGGTGAGGGCACCACCAGCGGGTCCCAGCTCTCAGCCTTTTCCTCCCTTCCTTTTAATCCACATTTCACACAAAAATACTCTTCTTCAACAACTACATGGACACCTTAAATTGAAAACTGCTGCATCAAATAACATGGGCACAACCCCGACCTTACAGCAGGCTGCGAGTCTTGGACAAGTCTTCCATGGTGGAAAACAGCTCTTACTCATCATCCTTCCACACATCTTCAATCGACTACAAGACCCTCAGACAGTTTTATTAAGMTGTAATTTTAAATATGAAAGTGAAACCTGGTAACTTTGTTTCAAAAATTTTATCATCTTGCAGAAACACTATTTCTGTGTCTCCTTAGGCAGGTTTTGAGCAGCCTCCATTTGGGYCTCAGATTCAGAAACGCACCGTGGTGGGCAAAACATCTGACTTCAATAACAAATAAGATATGAATGAAGCACAGACACGTAGGGAGAAGAGTTTGTCATGACACGGGTAGAGKAAGATGTGGAAGATAACCTGGGGTAGGCAATGGTGAGGGGCAGGCGTTCTTGATTCTGGATGCTTACAGGAGCTGGGCAGCTGCAGGACACGAGTGCTGCTGTATTGCCCAGCTACTGATGGGAACAAGGCAGACCAAAGACCATGAAGAGCTCACAGTTTATACTCAAAACAGGCTGGTTTCTAAGAGGAACYGGCACGGGCCTCAACTCCCAGTGCTGCTTGGAGTGCAACTCGAGTGAAATCTCACATCACACCTAACACCTGAAACTCAGCGAAACATCTTGTCCCCCTGGAACGCACAGTCCTGTAAATTGTGTTAGTTCTGGAAAGCTCTGGCGACACCGAAACTGTTGCTMCTTTCAGTGGGTTCCTACCCAGGTCCCCACTGGGGAAAATATTCACATTATAGTCAATTTACTGTAGCAGAACAGGGACGGGATGATTTATCCAGCAAAAAACCTGCTTTCAGAAGAACAAATTATTCCCTTTGAGGAGGAAACACCCCTCCTGTGGAGGCACGGAAGCAGCTGAGGTTTAATGAACAGTCTACCCAAGAGAAACCCCAAGAGAGCTGACCTGCTGGAGGAGGCGAGAAGCTCCCTCTCCTGCCCGAGCCTTTCGGCCACATTTCACACCATGCACGCTGCTCCCAAAGCCTGGAGACTTTTAAACTGAGAWCTGGTTTCAGTTCTTTCAATGGTGCCTGGGCTCCGTTATATTTCCACGAAGCTGCTGTCAGGCAGCTGGAAGTCTGACATTTAAGTGACATTTTCCCCTGAACAAGAAGGGTGCTCTCCTTTATTTAGCTGTTTTACCTTCAGGCTGAGTCTGAGCAGAAACGTTTCGGCAGCATCTTTCTCCTGGATGCTGGTGTAGCCGTGTCATACCGGGGCTTGCTGGTGTTGATGTGGTTCTTGTAACCATGCCTGCTTGATGTGAACGGAAACACATCCTGCCCAGATCACACATTCGGAGTGACAAGTCTGGGGCTCTTTGAATGAGGAGTCACTGCTCGTCACAGCCTGTCTGCACACGCAGAAGGAAGGTGCTCAGCTTCACTGCACACCTCTAACACACGGAACCGCACAGGCACATAACGATACCCAGAAGCTACATTAACAGGCTGCAGTCATCAACAGCAGATGATTTTTCAGATTTTCCACCATCACAGCAATATAAATATTTTGCTGCTCTAAAAAAATTCTACGACAAATATTAAAGATGTTATTTGCTTCATATTACATACAGTAGATAAGCACTTTTTTCTTCTGCTTTCCATTACAAAGCACATTTTGTTAAGTGTGTCAAAGCACGTATTCCTTACTGAGCAAAAAACTTCATTTCTCCCAGCTAGACTGATCCTGCCCATTCTCCTCCCTCCCCGCATCCCAATTCCTTGGGGCAACATGCAGGAATACCCTTTTCCAGAGTTACTAACTCACTGTCTTTCTAGTCAGGCTTCACCCTTGTTGCCTATTGTCCCTTAAAATTGCTACACAGAAAAAGGGCTCCAATAACTGCACAAAGTAAAATTGTTTAGTGGGGGGAACATGCACACTCAACTTAACTAGAAAAAGTTTTACCTCCAGGAAATAGCTCATTTCCAAATGCTTGCTTCTTGATTCCGAAACTTATCTTTGTGACATATACAGGAAAAAAAGTGTTAATGGTCAAATCTCTCAAACAAGTGACAAAGACGTCACAGCTTCAGAAATTTTTTTTCTCCACTAGAAAGAAAACAGGTAGCTGTCACTCAAATATCTAAATTTGTATTTTCCCTTTCGTTCTTCTCTCACCCTGTGTCTGCTTGCAGGACTACATGGCAGCAAGTCGGGTTCTCCTCACCTGCCACCACAGCCAAGTCCTGGGTCTGTTCCAGCTGTACATTCACCTTTCACCTCAGCCCTGGCCTGTCCCCATAGGCAAAGCTATTGGCACCCACACCATCAAGTGCTGAACAGTCTGACCTGAAGGTTTTGCTCCCCAAATCCAGTACCTAGAGGTAGATGAAGGGCACTCGCGTCACCCTCTGCTCTAACAGGGCTGGGTTCACTGTCCGGGCACAAACTGCACCTCCTGGCACTTGCACAGGCAGGTTGTCCTGTCTGCAGATTTCTTGGCTTGTTTAGCAATTTGGTGGACACCATGTCCATCCCTCTGCTGTACCACGTCCTTCATCAATTGGGGGATAGCAGCTAGTATTAATAACAGTGATTGTATGTTACCACCCTCAAAGGGAGGTCATAGAGGAAAGCTGCCAATTTGGTTCACCTTTCTCCTTTAACACTACTTTTCTGTTAGGCAGTAGGAATAAGGGTTGAGAAGTGGCATTTTTGCTTTTAACATTTTTAATAGCTGCTGTGACTCTGGTTTCAAATATAAACCAATCTTTTTTTTTTGTAAAAAATGATTCACAGAAGCAACATTAGCTTAAAGTAGTTCCCGTTCTGTTACCAGAACACCCATCTTTGCTGCCCAAGCTTACAAGGGAAGGAAAGCATCAGGAGCTCCCGTCTCCCCTGCAGCATTTCCTCTGCTTTGGAAAACCTGGAAGCCTGTCCCATTAAACAGACATTCCCTATGCCGAATCCCAGTCGGCAGGCATGGCAAAGCAGCACTGGGGATRTCAGAAAACTGTTTATTAGGAATCTCTCCTCAGCCAGAGCACCGTGTCCCAAGCCTCCCCCCTCACCCAATGCCGTGCTCATCTCAAGTTGAATCAATGTGTTTTTAGGTAAATATTCCACCCAGCCTAGCAGAAATAAAGGTTTCATTGATTATCACAAAAGCACTCCTTTTTTATTGCAAGGGCTTGGGAAGAATATACACACAACCAGCTAGGAGCGTTCACAGACTCCGATCCACTGCGGTTCACGCTGGACAGGGCCATTACAGCCAAGTTTCCCAACAACTGCTTCTTTGCCTTTTACTATAACTAGCCTGCACTTCTATTAAACACGCAACAGAGATCAGATTTTATCCCTTCCTGGGAGTTCCTCTCACTGCACACAAACACACGGCAGAAACAAGGTGCAGATTCATTTCCCAGTTGCCCTCTATTCACCTGCCCCATTAATGCCATTCCACTAGCAATGGTCACAAGCAGGTACACAATCTCATGCAATTTTATTACAACAGTCAATGTTTAATTCCGATCCAGGCCCTGGGTCATTAATGCCACCACGCAACATTCCCATCTCTATCTTCACAAACCTGTAGCAGCTTGAACTCAACAGCCTTAAAACTCATGTGAAATACCATTCATGTCATCGAGATGTGAATCATCAAGCCTACACAAGACCATCAAGACTACAAAAAATCCAGTTATGTTCATGGGCCAAATTCTCACAAAAGCTACAGGCGACACCCCCTGTCCAACAACTCCCACACGGGAGCTGCAATCCTCATGGGAGCCCCACACGGAAGCTGCAATCCTCATGGGAGCCCCGGCAGCACCCAGCAGCTCTGCGCGGCCGCACGGCAGCCACAATAATCCTTCCTCCGAGCTGCTCATCCAAGACCCACCCTGCTGCTGGAGAGCAGGGCTTAGCTCTTCAGGGACCATTCTTCGAGGTGCTGGGCTATTCCTGGCACATCCTGGGCCAGCTCTTAATGGAATCAGCAGTAGAGGAACTGCTCAGCAGCAGCCAGCAGGACCGCATGGTGGGAAGCACCCAGCGGCCGTGGGCTGCAGGGAGCTCAAAAAAGCCACTTAACTAAGCTCTCCCAAAGGGGAGCCTTCCCACCGTTGTTATTACTTTTTAATTAAAAATTTAAGAGAACACATAATTGTCCCATCATTATTAAACTGGTTTCTTTACAGGGGAGGAAAAAAAGGAAAGAGAAAAACCAAAGTTGCTACAGTTGATAYGAGAATAAAGAAAAGAAAGTCTGAATTCCAATCTCGCTGTAGGATGTAAGAAAGTCAGCAGTTCTTGCTGCTCACTTTCCAAACCTTTTATGCCTTCTACAAGTTCTAACCAGCGATTTCAAAAAAAGTATCTACCAGAAATTCTTTGAGTAATTACTGGTGGTTTTTTTTTTTTTTTTTTTTTTTAAATATAGCACCTAGGACAGTTCAGCATCCAACTCCCAGTCATTCTCTTTATGCCCACTAATAGTTAATTATGGCCACATTATGTTGCTTTTATACTCAGAGGGTAGTATCTTTACATGTATTTTCTTCAGTTGCCTTCAATAGTAAAATATTAAGAAAAACATACAGCCACAAGTTTAATGCAGATTATGTATACCCACACACACTCCATATGCTGTTACTAGATATTGAACTTTCAGTACAAATTGTTGCATTTTGCCAAACTGGAAGCAAACATTTATTCAAAAATGGACCATTTACAAAKTGGCTCCCACTATCAAACTGCCACCAGAGCCTCAGGACCAAATCCTTAACCTTTGTTCCAAGACAAGGTCTGCAAAGCAATTTGCAGGACTAGCTCCCGGCAGAGCCGAGGTTAATGAGCAACTCCTGGAAGATGAGGGAGATCCCAGGGGCCTGGCTGACCCCAAGGAAGTCACGGATGCCCCTCAAGTGCCTCATCTAGGCCCACCCCATCCAGGCCCAGATCACTGCATCATTATTTRCTATATAACACTTCATCATAGACTAGCAAAGGCTCTGTAGCCTGGGCACTATTGAAACCGCTGTGTTTCTGCACTTCTGCGACTGCAGTTTTCAGCACAGAAACTGGCTACTCCTGTCCCCAACTTTAAGCAGGAGGAGGGACAAGACAGGCTGGGAGAAGAGAGGCATGAGGAGGGCAAAATGAGGGGATTTTGTCTCTTTACTGGACAGCTGTGTGAACAGGAGAAAATAACTAGTCAAACCTCCCTAAGGCTCCTTCTCTGCCTTTAAAATGAGGCCGGATGGCACCGAGACCCCAGGCACCTCTGGGATTACTAAAAAGCAGATACTTGTATTATTACTRCAGTTTCAAACACCTGGCTGGTACTTCCTAAGCTGAATAGATATGTGGTACAAGACACCCAGCAAATGCTTTGACAAAAAAAGGGACAAAAACTTCTACTATTTAGAGCCTTGGAGAAGGGCTGCACATTTCCTAACAGCTCCTGGAAGCTGCTGAATGGAATGGACAACCAGTTTAGCTAAAGCATCTCGTGCTACACATGGTTTTCTATGCAGCAGGATCTAAAGAGAGATCCTGGGAATTTGGATTCCAATCCTGGTGTCCCAATTCTCCATCAATGCTCTTTATGGCACCAACACCTCTTCGTTAGCAGGGCCTGCTCACACGATGCCTTCCCAAAGGACTGCTATAAAGAGAAGAGATTCCCCTCACTGCAGTGTTTTTATAGCACATGGGCAGCATCACAAAGTTCAGAACAGTCTTGAAATGTGCTTAATATTTCAATATGACATAAAAAATAAAATTAGCACAGTCGTCATGGGCCGTATCATTCTCGGTGCACTTTCCCAGAACAGACAGCAGGCTGCCTGGCACAGGCCCTGCTGAAATAACGGCRACTGAAGAACGACAGTAAAGTGAACTTATGACAACTATCTGAACACAGCTGAAATAACAAATAAACAAGACACTGAATTCCCCAGCTAAGAAAACACGAAGTGAAAAGCAACAGCAGCAGTTGAATTAGGAGCCTGTCAAGGGACTGTCACACAGCCTGTACTCTTTCAGCCAGGAGTGAGGAGAATGCGGCTGACATGACAGCAGAAAAACACATTTGGATTTTAACAGAGATAAACTATCGACACCAGCCCTCAGCCTTGGCTCCCAGGCACACGCGGCTTTGCTCTGCACTTCTGATCTCCGGGCACATCTAAATCACTGGGGGCTTTAATCGCCGCGCACGAAGACCATACAGGGCTGTCAAAATTGCTGGGAGCCTCCCGACGATCAGCGCAAAAAGCAGTTCAGCGGGTATTGCAYTAAGGCACCCGATTGCGAGTCTCTTCCCCACAGAGGCAGTGTCACATCTGCACGAGCCCGTTTGTGCTCTGCACGGAGCGTGCTGACCCGAATGCCACGACAAGCTGCCAGGCGCGGCGGGCGGCTTTGCTCCATGGCCTGGACCACGGCAGGCCCAGCAGCCCCATTGATTGCTTTCCAAAGGCTCCCGCAGCAGCATGGAGCACAGGATTAACATTTAACTACTCCCATTATCYCTAATCAATTATGTCTCTAGCCATACAACATTCACTGTATGACATCCAAAATCAAGTGCACACAGTAAGGGAAGAGTGGAAGCGAGGAAGAAAACTAGAATCCAGCAAAGAACCTGATGGACAGCAGGCAGTTTAACACACCAAAATAAGAGGGAATTACAAATAAAGCATTTATTAGAGAAATGCCAGAACTTCAGGCTGGTGGCYGCAGACACATCTGGACCTACTCTGCAGCTTTCTACCCATTTTCTGTTTAGTTAAGCCTATGATTACTTTCTCCTGACTTGTATCCTGCATTTACTGCTCTTAAGCAACCCACATTTCAGCAATATCCAGACAAGAAACCCCTCAATCTTCACTTACAGCAAGAGCTGTAAAGAATTTACACAACAAGCATCGGAGCAGGGGCAGTTTCCTCCTCGCTGGGATCTTGCACACACTGCCCTRAGGAACTGCAGCAAATTAGCAGCACACAAGCTAAGGACCAGCTCATCTACCACAAACTGCCAGTGACAACTTCAGACTCGCACTACAAAGCCCACATTTGCAGAGCTGATCTTKTTCTTTGCCCAAATAAACCGCAATTGAAAGGCATGACATTTCCCTTAGTCTTACAAGCTACGTTTAATCATACAAACACAAACTCCTGAACATCGCCACCCRCCTCTCGAGCGGTAGCAATTTAAGCTCCGGTTTTAGTTGCAAATAGGGACTGAATTAAAAATTCAAAACAACAAGATTCTCCTCCTTACAAGGATATTCATAACCTGATATGCAAAAAGAGACGCCCAGGCTGGTAAACTCACAAATAAAGAGATTATTCACACACCTCCACGGGAGAAAGTTTAGCTTCTTTATCATGCATTTACCTAGCATTTTGAGGACAGTATTTGTTCCCTCTGCCCGTTGTCTTTCCCATTTCAAGGAGGAGGATTTTCTTTCCCAAGCAGTACCTCCGTCACTTGTTTCTCTTCCATTTAGTAGGTAATTAAGTGCACCTCGTTGCAGGTTCCCCATTCGCAGGCCGTCCAAACCAGCTGGGGACACACGTGAGCTCCAGCGAGAGACCRGCCTCACAATCCCCAGCTTCGGTAACACAGAGCTGAGCTCAGGGGCTGCCACTGGGGACCAGTAGAGTTATTTTGGCTTGATAACTTCAAAGATACTTCATGCAGTTATGTTTTCACCCCATGCCCCAGCTCATGACACGGCACACAAGCTTAAACACAACCGTCCTATTTAAAATCTCCGTGCAATTAAACCACATGCTGCAAAACTCATCTGACCATGGGTAAAAAGGACCATCCTCAGGTGAAAATAATAAGAGGTGCTGGTGGCTGAAGTCCTAAAGCAGCRGCCCTGGCTGGCTGATGACTGCAGCCTCCCACGCTCCCTACACGCGAGATCCTGCTCCTCCTGCGCTTGGGTCACTCTGTCCCAAACTGCCAGTCCTGGGTCAGCCCAAAAGGCCAAGCCACACAGGAACAAGCGAGGCTGCGTCTCCAGGAGCCCGGCGCGCTGCACGGGAGGCTATTTCACAGCATCYAAGTTGCCCKGCATCGTGCCCCGAGAACACGCTGYCCATCTCTCCTCGCTGAGGACATGAGTTCTTACATTAAAAAAAGGCAGTGGGTATTTATAGGGGAGGAGGGACCCATTTTTTTGCTTGTTACAGTCAAACTGAGTTCTATTTCCAATCACTCTAATGTAATTTGTTCTAATTTTAAGCCAATGAGGCAAATACCAACCCTTACCCCACGAARAGAGATAACGCTCAGCTTGAGTGCAAAATATAACCCAAAGGATTTATTACTGCTTCACAGAGCCATAAGAGAGCACGAGATGCAGTCACCACCTTGTTCCTCCCTGTACAGAAGCTTGTAACGCTGCAGCCACGCAGGTGATTTCAGGAACTCCAGGCAGCAGTTTATTTTCAACATGCTCTTCTTRTCTCAAAACCCGGGGCCCTGCTCACCAGCAAGGGGGGCTGCGGAGTAAAGATGGAGTGAACCCCCTAACCGGCGGGATCGTGTCCTCTCCGCGCCGTGGGAAATGGTCAGCAGCAGCGCTGACCGATCCTTGGCAGCCAACAGGGAGCCGTGGGGACCGCGCTGGAGCAGCACAAACCAACCCCACTGTGACCCAACCCCGAACAGAGCCGGCTGCAAAGCRGAAATCAGTGCGAATGAGAAGATATCAACACTTCTGATGAAGAGCCAGTAGCAGCAGCTGGAAGAGACAACCTCAGCCCTGCTGGAGCTGCAGGGTCAGCTCTGCCAGTGACGGGCTTGGCAACCCAACCTCGTTAGCGGCGAGGGGAAACCYCCTTTGCTCACAGATTTCCTCGGACACTGCTCGGGCATCGGCAGCAAACTGCTGTTAGGGGATGAAACTGCATTTAGCAGCGAGGCGCTGGCAGGCGCCCCGAGCGCCCCAGCACAGCCCGCCAGCCAAGGAAAGTGATTATGCAGCAGGAAATTTTTAAAAAGAAGTAATGCTCAAGCGCTGCCAAAGTTTACAGCTCTGTTCAGGAGCTGCATTGTCAGCCGACACAATGTTTTCAGTCTTCTGTAATAAGCAGTTCTTAATTATAGACAATTAAAAGGTAACCTCATTAGTATTATAACACTTTAATGTTATCCTCCCACAGGAAGCACTTGGGGGAGATTGCTTTTCGACAAACGCTTAATTTGGGGTTTCTAAGAGTCTCTCCAACATCCGAGCACAATAGAGCTTTTTTGTTTTAGTGCTTTGGAGCTGAAGTTAATGCAGAATTTTAACAAATAAGTACATTAAAGAAATAGCTTCTAATAAAAAGATTACAAACTAACGTCCACCTTTTTCTTCATATTACTATAATACCAAATAAACTAAAATAGGACCTTGTCACAAGACTGGAATACATCTACTTGATCATAGAGGATGGGATGAATCTGGAGAACCATAAACAGAAAAAAGGATCTCATTCCCTGAAGTATTATAGTGATAATCATAGTGGCACATCATCTACTGGCTTTGCCAATAAATCACTACAATAAGTCACTACATTTAAAAACTACTGTGGGATAGAATAGAAAGAGTAACTATATATAYATATATATATATGCACGTGTGTATCTCTCAATCACTGTTTCAGCTGGGAATGAAGTTCAGAGACAGCTAGTACAGCAGGCAGACCCAGGGGCACCAGAAGATGTTTCATCTGTGGTGGGAAGAGCCGAGCTCTGGGCAGAGCCAGGCTCTGCTCCAGAGAAGTCCACCCTGCTCTCCAGAACGGGGTCACTGCTGGCCGTGAAGCACTTGAGACATCAAGGGACAAACACAGCAGCATTTGCAGCTACTACCACTCTAAAGAGCATCGAAAATCTAACAACATTCAACCTAACCAACACCTATGCTACTACTGTGTTTGCTTATTGGCACAACTTTTGTGCTGGCATCCTAGAAGAGGATTCTAGTTGTTGTTTCCACCTACCTAGGATTCCTAAAGAAAGGAGGAAGAAAAAGAAAGTCACACAGCTACACACGAGCCCTTTAAAGGCTGTAGCTCTGTAAAGACAGGCACTCTCCTGAGTACAACATCCTAGATCTCTAAGCCGATATTTGCATCCTATTACTGAAAACGCTAAAACTTGAGGCGTGTTTGCTCTTACGAGCCTGATGCAGAGTCTAAGCAGTGTAGCAACATAGTCATCTTCCTTAACACTAGTAAGGAGAAATTGAGCTCAAAAGCCTGTTAATAAGCATTCTTTTTTATGAGGAGCACTTGCCAGTTGCAAGGCTCCATCCAGCAAAGTGCTGCTGAACGACCCAAGGCGAAGGCAGCCAGAGCCACCCCACGTGAAGCTGCAGCTCCTGGCGCTGACCTGCACACTGCAGCCAAGCAAAACACCAACAAATTGCAGCTCATAACGCGAGCGGTTCACAGGTTACCAGTGTCCACAACGCTGACCAAGAGCGGAAATGACAGGAAAGAGAAAGCACGAGCTTCACAGTGATCGTCGCAAAGCAAGTGCCTTGATTCCACCTGCCTGGATGAAGGCACAGGGGACACGCAGAGTACACTGCRATAAATGAACTCTGCTTTGTTTTAGTCAGGATGCTGCAATTAATAGGTAAGTTATTAGAGAAAGGAAAGTTTGGTGGCTGAGTATCCATATAGGAAATTAAGTCTTCCCACTTACCCCAGTGAGATTCCTAAATAACTCTGAATTAGTCAATAAATCTCCCTGTTGAAAACTGCACAAGGAAACCCTGTGCTGCAACTGACTCCTTCTGGCCTCTATTTAGCAACATTAAAATAAAGAAAGCATCATTGACACTTCCTATCTTTTCTATTTATTTAAATGGCAACCTCTCAAGCAGGGACGTACATATTGCAAATAATAATTAACACGACAGAGTCCTGGCTTTGGCTCAGTCCTGTAGCACTACAGAGTCCTGGCCTCAGCTTGGGATCTGGCTGTTAATCCAAACAACTGCTTTAGCTACACTATAGCAATATATTGCCTAATAAGATACTTGCAAGGATTCAATCATTAAATGTTTACAAAGGKGTTTGGAAAGCCAAGATGCAGCAGAAGCACAAGCTATCATGGAAACTGCTGTTAGTTTCTCRACAATCTAAAAGATTTATTGTTTCCCAATTTCTGCTTTCAGCTTTGCCATTGAACTGGTTTTACAGCCTCTAAAGAAACCCAATGGATTCGGTATTATATTCTGAATGGCCATAAGGTTCACATGATTTTGAAAAAATAAAAAATACATCAACTCCAGCTGGCCTGAAAGCACAACTCACTGCAAAGGTCAGGGAGGTTCAGGGAACCTTTGCATGAAGGCAGCCTTCTCTACCGGGTTGCRGCCAGCAGAGCTCAGACACAAGCCAACAAAAAGCACAGGAAATCAAGCCTCGCTGCGCTTYTGGTACATCTGACAGTTGAGCCACAATGTCATCAAGTGTTTTTTTACACATATTTTCCTCTTTCTAAAGGGCTGATACCTCATGCACTGGCTCTGAATATCCCTTCATCGCAGGATGGGCAAGTTCCAGCTCYGAGTTTTGAGCCTGCTGGTAAATTAAACAAGCGGACAGACTGTATTATCAAGCGACGCATGCACACTTGCACAGCTCCGCAGGCAAGCCCTGCTGCCAGCCGCCAATTTCTATAGAACATCTAAAAGGATTAAGGAGGGCTCCCACTCTGGTAACACATTTGTTCTATCTGGTCACCAGCACTCCAATTGCTTTGCTAAAAGGTTCAGCAAATTTCTATTTGTTCTGCCATTATGGCACTATGCAAATATTATGAAACAGTTTAATACCACATGTGAGCGCCTAATGCTTTCTCCATCTTCTCCCCAAGATAGTCTTTAATTAGTCAATAATTGCTTGAAGGCGTCAATTGATTGGCATTATAAACACACAAGGAAATGAAAGCAGTCCTTTTATTTCAGAGCAGTATTTAAGGTCTAGGGGAAGGCAGGCAGCGTATCATTAAGCGAAGGAGGCAGAGCAGCCTGCAAGCCTGTTGGAGCAGCATGACCCAGCTCCGGRGGATCCCACACACAGGGCTGGGGCATCACTTCCAGAGATGTTTGTGCTCCCTTCAGCTCCACAGACCTGGCATTTGTTTTCAAGAGCAGAAAGAGGGCTCCCCCACACTCCCTGCACTGCAGATTCATCTCTCTCTTGTCAGTACCTAATGAAAAACATTTTAAACCGGTGTTTCTGGAGGTGCTGGGCCACATCCATCTTTCCAACCCTGCGCTTTCCTGCTCTCCCTTTCTTCCACCTGCTTTTTCTTCTTCCCCTCCCGAGGAAGGTCGGTAACCACAGGATGCCCACACTAATCACCAGCAGCACGCACACCCCCTAAAAGCCCACCAAGCACCCCAGGCTTGCTTGGAGCAGTGTGTGCAGCATACCCAGGAACAGGGAGCCRACTCCAACCACAGCAGAGACCCACACACTCTAAATAAAATATTTTAGCACTTCATTCAAGCTCAGGTTCTGATAAAATAAACATGAAACCCTGTGCCACATGCTCTAGGTGTGCCTGCTTGAGCAGGAAGGTTGGACTAGATGATCTGTAGAGGTCCCTTCCAACCTTAAATATTCTGAAATATTCTGAAATAAAACACAGAGAAATGCACCTTTGCTCAGGAATAGCCTAATTTGAAGCCAACTGCTCAGCTCTGAAGCAGCTCAGCACCAGCAGGAGACTGAATCCCACCCAGGACAAGTCTCACCCCCTTCTCAGTTATCACAGCAAAGCATAACAGAGACAGAAATTTCCAAAATAAAAGCAGCTGCAAAACTTTACCTCACACCAACGTTTAGCAGTGCCAAGATCCAGCCRACAGACAGGCCATCACAGCAGAGGAGCTGCCACCATCACAGTTCTTCTCCCTCCCTGTGCTAATGGCACAGAGAACAAATCTCATCCAGGAACCCCCACACCCTACTGCAACTATGACCCTTAATTGCCTTGAGTGACTTCACCTGGGTCCCATTCAACTTGGCCGACAGCCCTGACCTGGCGTTGGCCAAAGCACTGCCTGGTCGGGGGAGGGAGGATCTGCCGCCGTCTTCCTGCTCCCTCAGGACCGCTGCTGCCGCCATCTTCTCACTCCCTCAGGGCCACTGCCATCTTCTCACTCCCTCTGGGCCACCACCATCTTCTTGCTCCCTCATGGCTGCCTCCAGCCCATCTTTCCCACCTGTTTCCCATTTCATTTTCTTAAATGACTAGTTAGCCACAGGGAAAAGAACTGTTCTGGAGAGCTCCTGTGCCAGTAAATGCTGCTGTGATCCCTGGATGTCTAAAAAGTAACCACCTGCTCAGGCTCATGCCAGGCCCAGCTCATGCATGTATGAGACCTGTATGTGTGCATAAAATAAGGGAGCAAAGTACAAAAATCTCCAATGTTAAGAAAAGATATGTCAGGCTCGTAAAGGCCGTGCTGACATGCTAGTGATAATAATTGTAAAAAATGAATGCAACATCGTTAACCCCACCTGGCCGCCGGGCACCACGGCCTCCCCATGCAGCTGCATCCAGCCAGGAAGCTAATTCCGCATTGCACACAGGCCCCAGAGAGGCATTTTCCAGCATATTTCTCTTAATTAGAAGCTTTTTTTAAAAAAAAAAAAAAAAGCATTTTAAAACACAAGCAATATTAGTTGGGTAGTGTTAAAACCAGTGTTCATTAACCATCCATCTTAGGAGGGTTTCCTCAATCAAGCTACTGAAAGGCATTAGGGAAATTAGGCAGCAGCCATTTCAATTAAGCTTAAAATACCACAAAATGGGGAAAGAAGTGGTGGATTACTGCCTGATAAATGAATAGGATGAGTTAAAGTTTTAAAAATGGCTGTCCTAGTTTTTGTCAGGTTATTTCAACTGGAAACTTCCCCGCTATGTCTGTAATAGCATTATATCCTCATCTTAAAGGAGATGATTTTGACTTCCCAGATGCATTTTCAYAGTTTCTCCCCGCTCCTGCATGCCACTGCTTATAGGCAGTCCCTTCCACAAAGAAGCCATCTCCAAGGCAGGCATAATGATATTCACAACTGAAAACTGAACTCAAATAAAACAAAGCCATTCTGAAAAGCAAAGCAGCTCGCCCTGTCACATGCTAACGAGATTTATAATGAAATACTCATCAGCCAGGGTGCAAGTTTAGCCCGTGGAGGGCTCGAGTGTCTTCTCAGAGCTTTGGAGGCATCCAGCGTCACTCCAGGTGGCCCTGTGTGCCCCGGCTCTTCCTTGTCCCTCAAACCAAAATCATTCTCAATATTCATCTCACAGTAGGATTCTGCTCTTTAATCAGAGCCACTCGTTTTAATGAAGAATCTGAATTCCCCAGCGCTTTGGCATGCAGCAGGGCTGCAAAGCTGCTCCGAGAGTGGGTGCTGCCGACCACATAAATCATTGAAAATAATTGTTACTGCCATTTTTGAAGACCAAACCTGACTGAAGGGGGTTTGCATTAAGCGATCGGCATGTCAGTAACTTCAGGGACTGCAGTTGTTCCTGGATTTTGGAGGATTCTTAAGTTCTCACATCCCCCCTATCACGAGGAAAGCAGCTTTTGTAGAGGAATAATTTCAGTTTCAGTCTTTCAAGTCAGCAGTTCAAGAGGGTTGGCCATTGCCTCAGGAGACCTCAAAAGATGTTGTTATGGAATGAATACCTTCCCTCCTATTTCAATTTATACTCTCGCTTACATATTTGTCCTTACACTGGGCATGTCAGAAAAACCAAATGATAATGAAATATTATTATACTCATTTTGCAGAAAGGAACAGCAGCACAAATCTGAATACCAGGCTCTCAAAGGAATTAGCAGCAGCTGTACCTAAGCACATTTGAAAAGCTCAAGTTATAGAAAAAAAACAACCATGACAAAACTCAGAATCGAACCGTCTCCCAAACGAAAACAGTAACGCACAACTGTCTTCCCATAATGAGAATATTTGCACTAATTTCTGATCAGATATGGTCATTTGTCATTTCTCATTTCCATTAATTCTCCAACTGCCTCATTCCTATAAATGCTTTTTAACTTAACTTTCAAGCTGGAAGCCCATCCCTGGTGAGGTTGTCTTGAGCAATCTGTTGTTTCACTACGTGTATGTCAGCATRTGTTCTGTTGATATAGCCAGAAATCACAATTTATCTTTTTTTTTTCCTATGGTGTGAACTTTTTGATGTAGAAAAGAACAATAAATGTAAAGACTATGRAATAGAGTATTTGTCCTCTTCAGTGCAGGCCAGAGCAGCACTAAGAACAAAACGGCTGCTGTGCTCTGAGTACAAGACACTTCTTAGGCACACAAAGGCATGGGGAGGAAAATCACAGTTTCATTTCTACAACTGTGTGCATGAGATGTATGTCAATGCTGTGCAAAGGACAAAAAGGACTGTCCGGCAGTTGTACATCCACTCCAAGCTAGCTCTGTACCTTCTCTTTATCTGTAATAGAGGGAGATAAGCACCTCCATATGGCAAACCTCTCCTCTGTTTCTGGACAGAATTAATCACCCTTTCCTGGCACCTCTGTCTCTGACTAGGGAGGGAGTTTAGATTCTCAGCCATCTAGTCGAAGCCAAAGCTAGATGGGAAGAATCACACCCTAMGCAATTTATCTAAAGACTCACAAAACATACCTGGCAGAAATGGGAACAAACTGCCGGAATGACCAGTCACTCAGGCCATTAAGCCACATTTTTTTTCTTTGAACTGTTTTATTCCCCTGACTCTGGGGCTTTATATATCTCACGTCATGCTACTGGCTCCCTGGAGCTGGGAGAACATGGAAGATTAATACAGTCAACCTGCTCTCACACCTACCTGTTTTTCAGTGTTCATTTATAAAAGTGGGAGGTTTATGTCGTCATAGACTTCCTCCTGGCTTAGAAATGAGAGACGCCTGCATTTTTGTATGATATTCACCTTTCAGAGGAAGAAAATTTACACCCCAGGAGGAGTGAAGTCGGGAGGTCGCTGGAGCTGCAGGGAGAAACCACAGACTTAATGCAGCATTTACGCAGTGGTTGTTTTTCAACCACCTGGCTGATTATTRCAAGGTTGACTAACTTCTTTAACAGCACAATTACATCTCCGAAGATGTTCACGTTCCTATGGCTTCTCGCAAAAGAAGTTTCTCAAGTAATGCTCACTGTTAATGTCCTTACATCCATCATGTGCTAGAGCAGCGCAGCAGGAAAAATTCCCGTTATTCCTCCTCCCACCAGAAAAAAATGCACTCCCTTCTGTGCTAAGCTGGAGTTGCTGTTTCTTGTTCATCAGTCTCATTTCATGATTCTGTCTGCAAATTAATTCTGAACTATAATTACTGCTATATTTTTATATCAATAATTACTTGGATAAGTTGTATTTGATTGTCTGCTCCAACCTAGGGGAGCACAGAACCTGTGCTCCAAAAAGCTGATGCTTTTCTGCTTCCTTTTGAACTGCAGACTCTGTGCAGCTTTAAAGGGATTTAGTTTCAACAGCAAATACTAAATAAAGTCTTTGTAAGGACAATGCATATTAGATAGCAAATCAGAAATACGAGTATTAATGGAAAAAAAAAAAAGAAGCTGTAGAACCCAATCTTTAATGTTACCTTGTCAAAGAACTATCTAAGCTACTTCACAAGCTGTCATTTTTCTTTTCTTTGTTTTCTAGCAGTAAAAAAATAACAAGTATTGTGTAAGAAGAACAGTGTGAAAGGGATCATCTTTTAACTGAGGCTTAGCTTCAGGAATCCAGAGGCTTGCATATTATTTGAGATTCTGCTGCAAGTTTCCTGCCAAACCTGGGGTGCATCATTCAAGTTGTCACGGCCCATCTTGGCAGATAGAGAGATCAAAGTGTTTCACATGTCGGTGCTTTCAGGTGACAGTCACGGATTGAGTCACGCACACGCAGAGCTGCTCTCGGTGGGGACGGGCGGCTCGGCACCGCTTCGGACCCGGCAGGGTTATTAGCACTGCGTGACACCCACCGGCTCCGCTGCGGCTCCTAAGTGGATGCTTTTCTGGGGTTGTTTGTTCTCTTCAGACTTCACCCTTCTAGAATAAAGTAAATACACTGGCTCTTTCTGGCACAGGCAAATTGGTGAAGGCAGAAATTAAAGAGGGCTTTGTAAACAAGATTCTGCAGTGCAGCTGTCTCCAAACTGTCCACCCATGGAAAATTTAAAGTTCTCCTTTAAAGCTATTTGCTGCATGCTAATAACTGAACAGAAAATGATGCTTTTTTTTTTTTTTTTTTTTTCATAATATATGACATAAAAAGCTGCTGGAAAAAGGTGATTGCTGAGACAAAACTGACAGCAAAGCTCCAATAGTAAATGCCACTTTTTTTTTTTTTTTTTTTCCTGCAGATGACACTTGCACAAAGGGTCTTGTCTTTAGGGTAACAAAGCCAACAGAGCAGCGAGGTCAAGACAAGTCACTTAGAAATCTGAATTCCAAACACAGAAATCACACAAAGTGAGGAGGAGGAGGAAAGGAACAAAACAGAGGAAGGCAGGGAGGAAGGGAGGGCGTCAAATGCACTTTCAGTCACTTAAGTTGCCTCCAAAGAAACTATTTCCTGAGAACTAGAGAAGTCTGACAGGGGAGAGATGAGATATGGGATGATTTCCATTTCTGGTCTAGATTAACAGATCAGGACTCCTTAGTTTGGAAGACAGACGATGAGGAAGGATAGACTGAAGGCTCATAAAACTATCGGCGGTTTTGCGAAGYTAGAAACAGGCAATGCCTACCCACCACGTGACAAGCACTGAGAAGTCCCAATGAAATCACTGCAGAATTATTTAAATGAACAAACTGAATAATGTGTGTTTGCAGTACATAATTGAAAGCTGGGTCTCTGAACTGCAGGATGTTCCTCACAGAGCCAAATGGGTCAAAATAGATGAGCCAAATTCCGAGGGCAGACGTGCCACTGCTGTGCAACATGACAGGCTGCAGGCAGCTATTTATCCCTGCAAGAAGGATTTATCTCATRCATCCCAAATGTTAGAGGGTAGGAGGGTACGTTCCAGAACATTAGAGTCCTGGAAGACACTTTCCTGCATTCACTTTTCTAACTGATCATTTGCCATGTAATTTCATGTAAATACATTATCTTTCCTATATTTACCACAGTTTTTAATCTCTCTCTTCCCCAGCCTGCAGTGTATGAAATGCTGGTGAGCTCAGACTTGGATCATTTATAGCAAGTAGCGATTTCCTAGCACATTAGCTCATTACTGAATAGAGAAACCTTGACGATTGCTTCACTGCTTCTTTCTTTCAAAGAAAACCCCATCATTGGGGGACTGACCCACCCAGTTAGAAATTACATTCATGTTTTTGGAATATGAGAGTTCATTCTCCCTCAGGCTATAGAAATGCTAGCTGGGATCTCCACCTCCCAAGAGAGCACGGCTCCTGAGGTGTCCTCGTGTCAATGCTCTGCAGTGTTGAACTGCACAACTGCAGAGCCACCCTCTGAACAGGTAGCAAACAAGCAAGAGCTGTTCTCTTGGCACAGCTGCAYGGAGAGGAGACCTGAATTACCCTCCTGGGACCAGCTGGGCTACTCAGTGTGTAAGACGAGAGAAAACATCCATGACTTTCTCCTCAACGTGTGAGCCAGCTATAGCCAGAAGTTAGCTCGACCTT
Source organism: Nothoprocta perdicaria (assembly GCF_003342845.1). Classification (NCBI taxonomy): domain Eukaryota; kingdom Metazoa; phylum Chordata; class Aves; order Tinamiformes; family Tinamidae; genus Nothoprocta; species Nothoprocta perdicaria. The sequence goes on from NW_020454094.1 coordinate 769,976, forward strand.
CCCAAGCCTGCAGAGCTCGGTCTCACCAGTGGAAAAACTCCACACAGCAACCTCGATCCGGGTTACCTCCAAGTGGCACCACATGGAGAACTGTAATTTCCTCATTTTTAATATCCGTGCCTTTCTTCTCCCCCCAAAGCTAGGCCTTACTACTGATTAAGGACATCTCAAGCAAATATGAAGAAGAAAGGCAAGAGGAAGGCACATTATTATACAGAATCAATATGGATTAACATCAGCTTCAAACATGATCGTGTTGATAAGAAATGCTGAGGTTGGTAACTCAAATAATAGGAGAGAGGCTGGGGCAGCGCATGGCACCAGCTCAGCCATGTCCTACCAAAGGAAGCCCGGGGCTGGAGCGCAGGGATTCACCTTGATTTACTCTTTGGAAAGGTGGCATATTTGCAGTAAAGCTCTTCATATAGGGGAGGATGCACTGTCAGTAAACAGTTGCTCTTCAGTGATGTATTTTCTGCTATATTACAATGTGCATCATAGAGAAAAAACCTCGAGTCTACCTCTTGACAGCAAAGGACAAGATGAGTGACTATCAGCCCGCTATCTTTAAACACAGTGAACCATGACAAGAAGAAAAAGCAACCGGGTTGCTCAGGTGGATTCATCCCTTCCTCCCAGGGCTTTGGAGTTCTGAAAGTTTTATAGTGTTGAAATATTCTAAATCGGGGAAAGCACTGACTGGGTGCACTGGATTTATTTCCACGGGATTTCTTCTYAAACCTAAATCTGCCCAGTTTTATAATTCACTCCCTGAGATTCTTGAACTCTTCCACATTTCCCATTTTAGAAACTATAGCTGTGCCGAACAATTTATGGGAAAGGTTGCAGCAGAAGTTGAAATGGTGCGAAGGGAAGAAAAAGATGTTGGAAAGAATTACTGCTAAAAAACTAAATTGACTTGGAAACCTTACAGATGTTATGAATTCTCCTGCAGCCAAAATGATTTTACTTGAAGAACTCGATTTTCACCTAGCCCTTTATACAGCTGCTTTTGGTTTTAAAGACACATTTTTTTCCTCTATAAAAAGTCTTTCCATGCCATAACTAATTTCAGATACAGCTGCAAGGGCTACTTTGCAGGTGCAAGCTGGTAACGCCGTTATTGAGACTTCCCAGATGGCTCTGGAAAACTGGGCAAGAGAGGATTTTATTATCTCATTTTCATTAAAAAAATAAAATAAATAAAACAGTCCTTAAGAGACACACTATGAAGGAAAGAAGCCTTTATAAAATCCAAAAATACATTTTAGCTCWGGTGCTCTGCCAGGGCAGGGGAAACCCAGGTCAAGAACCTACCTTGTCTTGGCAGAAACATAAATTTGTACCTAAAAAATTTCACATCCCAGCCCAGCTAGTGACAGATTCAGTGACAGACTCTCTCTTTGTCTCCCACATTCCGAGCAGAAATTCAAAACAAGAAATAAGAGACCTTTCTCAATGAAAGAGGCACCAAAGAAACCCAAAACACTTCAAGAGCTSGACTCACAAAGTCAGAAAAGCCAAAACGTGCCTATGAGCACACACAAATGGCAGGACCACAACGAGGGATAAAGTAAAAACAACAAAAGTACACCGTGAATAAGAAAGCACGTTCCTAATTTTCAATAGATACTATTTTCTTGAAAATACTGCAGGAGAATGTTCTCCCTGCATTCTAGCTGGCAGAGATACAGGAGCAACTGGAAAGTTCCAAGAATTGTAATTAGCGACGTGGTTATCAGTGAGTTCGTAAGGCAGCGAGGAGGAGGAGGGAAACGCGTGCATGAAGGGCACGCTGCTGCCATCCATTATTTACTGGAGCTCCAGGGCTAAGGGATTAAGGGGYGATTACAGGATGCGGGCGCTCCCTGCGTGACCGTCACCCTTCACATGTGTCCCTGGAAAAGGCCACCGTCCTCCCATTGATCCTTCCTAACTACTCACTAATTGATACGGCAGGCTGCACATAATTAGCGTTTTTGTCATAACCTAGAATGCATAAATAGTCATTGCTACGGAAAAAAAATCTCAAATCGTGAACGCCATTTTAACCCATTTTTGGACCACATGTGCATAAAATGATCGTATGTGCAAGACAGCAATTTCTGCAGAATACTAATGCAACTAAATACTGAGTTGATTTGGGGCGCATTTCATGCGGAGTTAGGAAAATATYAGCCTTATATTACAGTCAGCTTAAATTAACAGCACAACAAGGAACAGAAAAGTGACTTCCATGACTTTTATCCCAAGATTCACCTCAATTTTATCCACTCACTCGCAATTATGACAGAATTCCACTGTATAGCAATAGATAATTACATGTCCACTCTCTTCATCTCTTACACACAACACTATAAATGCATTTTTTATCGGTTCCAAGGTTGGAAAAACAATTAAATTTTCAGATCCCTAAAACGCCATTGAAGTCAAGCAATGCTGCGGGCAACCCACCTTTCCTTTAGCCTCCAATTATTGCTGACATTTCCTCGAAGAGATGTTTACTTTCAACCCGAAGCAGAAGGATGCCTGTGGAAAAACTTCTGCTGACTTGGGGTGGGTATTTTGCAAGGTGAAAAGCAGCGGGAATGAAAGGGAAATGGGCAAGAGCTGCATTCGCCTGCGCTGTAGCTCCATTAAGCTGCCTCTTTGGTAGAAATCTCTGTAATTGTTTGGTGAAGTAATTAAAACCAGCCCCCTGCCCCGAATGCTGTAATCAAAATGAAAGGTTTTTTAACCCACCAGACTATGTATTAATTCTTGATTTGTTCCCAGAATGAGACAGCCTCATAATAAATTGAATAGTCCCTCTACGCACTATAGAAAAACTCATATAGCGCTGTTATTAATTAGGATTTGGCCCCGTTCTGCTGCAAGGAATTGGCATACTCAGAAAGACGTTTTCCTCAGGAATACCAAGGGGCAGCGTTGCTCACAGCTTGTCTGGCACCGGAATCTCCCGCAGGAGCCGCAGAGCGGGGCAGCATCCGGGTGGGAAGCAACGTGTTTGGTAAGGATCGGTGGAAGCAGCAGAGCCCAAGCTGGTGGACCAGGATAAGCGTCTTTGAAATCACCGAAAAATAATAAAAACCAAGGTTTAGCTGGGAGGAGCCTATGGCAAGCATACTGAGCTGCAGCATGAGCTGCGCGGGCAGGGCCTGCCCATCGGCGAGGACCTCGGCGAGGCCTCCTCCTTCTTCCATCTTCTGGACACCACCTCCTATGAGCAGATGGTTAAGGACACGACCTTGCAATCGCCAAGGAGAAACTGACCACTTTTACTAACAGAATAATAAAAAGAAGGAATCTTTACCAGTCTTGTGCTGTAACACCAACCAAGAAAAGAGCTTTAATGTCAGAGAAAAGCCCAGCTTTAACCTCCATGGTCCAAAGGGGTTTTGTAGGCAAATGAATTACGAGTGGGCTTCCCGAATCTGGGAATTCTAGCCCCAAAATCTCATCTCTTGATGTAGATTACTCTGGACAAAGACAAATTACCACAGCACGGAAAGTCACTTAAAAGAAGGTGAAAAATCAACTGGTTTGAGAACTTTTGGGAACCCTGACCAAGAGTTCTGCCGGACRAACACAAACACACTGCATTCACATGCTGAATAAGTGGTCCCTTTGAATCACAACTAACTGCAGCGTGTATGGAAAAGTTCAAAACAAAGCTATTTTTTGCACAACAATCACATAAGAGTTAGTCCATTCCTATTTTCTTTCTCTTTGGTGATCCAAGATCTTTTCACTTTGGTGATCCAAGAGTGAAGAAAAGGCAGAAAGCGTGTATTTATTCGAAGGCTTTTCTTTATGAGCACCTTGGTCCTGCAGCACATGGTGCCTTTAAATCGAAGTGGGGCGTCAGTGGGGGCAGCTCCAGTGCCCCCCATTTCTGCAGGCGCCGGCTGTGAGCAGCGCGAGTGCCAAGGCAGCGGCAGCTCCGTGCGCCCGGTGCCGGCKTGGGAACAGCGGGAAGAGCCCGACGCAGGCGGCTCCGGAAGCCGCAGGCACCCAGCGCCCCGCACAAAGCAGGGATCACAACTAACAAGAGCAGAACCACACCGGCATGCCCGTAGATCAGATCTTCTTGTGTCCTCTATAGCTCAGCATCTGCCTGCTCCGTGCAGGGAGGCCAGTGGGAGCACCTGGGATTTTCACAGAATCACAGAATCTTCAAGGATGGCAGGGACCTCGAGAGATCATCTARTCCAACCTTCCCGCTCAAGCAGGGGCACCTAGAGCTCGACCTAGATTTTCCAGGTCACGCTCGTGCAGCAATCTACTGCAGCAGCACTGAAATTGGATTGGAGTCCAGTGTGGCTGCCTTCCCACGCAGGCTTTCCATACGCTCGTTATGAATCCATTTTAATACTGCATTTGCATTCCTAGGTGTTCTTATGCAGGAGCCTGGCTCTTAACTCTATAGATGGAGACAAACTCTGGTTTCAGCTAATCATCTTACATAATATGATAAGCTAAACGCAGAGGACAAATATTTCCTGAAGGGGTAAAATAATTCTCAGTGAAAGAATAATCTTGCTTGCTAAATTTAATAGAGCACTTTATCTTCCCTACAGATCATCTGTTGGAATCCTAAGTATTTATTTGCCTCCAGCATCTCCTATGACTAAACCCCCCAGGACTGTTTCTTTTAATTCCAGCCTCAAATAAGGTAGGTTTAATCAGTTTTAAAACCATTAGAAACTGTAAGCATTACCTATTCTTGGTACTGAATTCCAAATGGAAGCTATCTGCCCCTTCGGAGAGGTGAGGCTACGTGTTGCTTCCTTGCTCATCTTTCCGCAGCAACGTCTGCAACCAGGGAGCACCGCGAGCTGGAAAACCACCTTGCAAAGCTGCAAGGCAAAACAGTAGGAAAACACAGCCTTACAGCACCGTGGAGATGTGCAGCCTTCCATTTGTTCCCCACTGGATGTTTTTTAAATCCCTGGGGGTTTTGGGGTTGGTTGGTCGCTTGTTTGTTCCCAGATTGCGGGGGAAATGAAGCCGTAATCCTAAAGCACGGGCTAAGACGGAGCGTGGGCTGCGCCCAGGGCACCGGAGATGAGCGGCCTGTGGAGCTGCTCACAGGCGCCTTCAGAGGGGATCCGGGGGCAGGATCCCGCTTTATCGGGATTTCTAGGGARGCACGACACTAATACAGTCCTCCCAGAGCTCGGCTTTCCACGATCCCGGCCRGACACCTTCAGAGCTACGTGTGCCCCGTGAGCACAGCTGGGACTGTAGATCTGTGCTGAACCCCCCAAAAGAGGCAAGCTTTGTACTGGTGGAAATTCCCTCTCTCCTTTGCAGGACTGCAAATAAGCCCAGGGAATGCGGCATCCTCGGCGGCCTCGGCTTTGCTCTGCCTCGTGGCTTTTGTGGCTACAAAAAAGATGTATATTGCCTACTCCAAAACTGCTTATTKGCCCTTCTAAAGGGCACATGCCAGTGAAGAGTTGCCCCGCTTCACTTCTGTAAGAGAAATTCTTCTGTAATAAGGAAAACAGCTAGAAAACCATCTTTTCCTTTTCCTTTCCTCTCCTTTTCCTGTGTGTCCAGCCTGCTGCACCGGGGCACTACCCAGTGCTCAGCACAGCGGGCACCTCAGCAGGAGCCAGCGCCTCAAGCCAAGGGGTGAAGGGAAAGGGAAGGAAGTGCCAAAGAAAATGATCTGAAAATGGGTGAAAATGAGCTATTATCGCTTCTTTTTTGTATCAGCCATGGAGCAGCACTCAGGCTAGCTGTCAAAAGGCTTTCTTTGCTGAAGGAGGTTGACAGGGGGTCCCGAGGGTCCCCTGGGACAGCAAGTGACAGAAGAAAGGGAAGGATACTCTAAAATGCGCAGGAGGAAAGATGCGAAGGGAAAGGTCTGAACTGGTTAAGGGCATCAGGCRGCAAGCAGACACAGGCATCCCCAGGGAAAAACGCACAAAGGGAAAGGGAAAAAAGCCTAAAAGCCACAGTACGAAGAGCAGCGCTAGGGAAGTGTGGAACACACGGGAGCTGCCGGCCCTGGCCGCATGGAAAAACGTTTCCTGCCGTTCCTGCCCTCCTGCAAACACTTGCTGAAAAACCCGCTGATTCCCAGCATCCATGGCCAAAATACGGGCACGTGGGCAGCCCGCAGCACGGCTGTGGATCCAGGTCACGCTCGTCCTGTTTCTGGCCATTGCCTAAATGTCACTTTTTCACTGCATTGGTTAAAAGGTGTGTCGAGACCGAAGCCTCGCATTCACACCGTGCCTCGCTGAAGAACAGGCAGTATTTGGTCTCAGTGAACCCCCACGTTTCCCGAGTGGCTTTCCTAGAGCTCTCTGAGGCGGGGCAGTGTTTTTACGCCAGTAGGAGGTGAGGCAGTAGGGAGCCCCGCAGCTTTCCCGCCCTGTCTTGCACCCTTTTATAAACACCATTTTTCATAGGAAAGCTGAGGAGCTGAGCAGAGCTCCAACTCACACTTGGCTGCCGGGGACCTCAGTCAAATTTCCACTTGCAGACAGACCAGTTCTGCTCTGAATGAGCTGTGATGAGCTCTGGGACGGGCTCAAAGCCCACRCTTTAGTCCTGACTCCATCTCTGGGGATGGATCTTCCAGTCTGAAGGCTTCCCAAGTAACTGCCCAAGATCTGTGGGATCTGGAGATGAATGAAGGGATGCTCAAGGCCCAGCTGGCCATGCTGCACTTCCCCTCGGCTCTAAATCCTCCCCCTGCAGCCAGCACTTGTGCTCGGGAGCTCGACTGGAGAGTCCACCTCCGTGAGCTTCCACACGCCGCGCAGCAGGGCCCACGGTGGCTGAATTGCCACGACCTGCCGTCATTTGGGCAGAAACGCTCGCATGTGCACAACGAAGCCCCTCGCAGTGCCCCACCTCTTGCTGTGTCCTTAGGGACTCCGTCCCGCCGCGTCACCCCCATTAGCGGAGCCACCGCACAAGTCACCGCGTGAGGCTGCGATATCCCCCCGGAGCTGGGGCACCGCGGGGTAAACGTGGAGCGAGTCYGAGCCGCTGCTGGGGAAAACTGCTTTTCCATGGATAATAAACTCAGCGAGAGCTTGTTCCGGATTTTYAAGGAACAAATCAGCAGGCTAGTGAGACTGCACGTGAACCTGTCCTACCAGAACCTGCTTTTTGAGGTGAGACTGGGGTCTGGAAGCCTTTAAACAGCAATGGAAAAAWTCTACCCTTGTCCCTCTATCTTACGGATGCTCTGCTGAGGAATCCTATGTGTTAAGGGAAATGAAACCCCGCATTCAGTGCCTAGATCCTTTCAGCTTCTGCTTTGAATATGTTCCAGTGCAAATTTCAAGTATCACGTGCTCACACCAGCAGCAGGCCCTGGGGACAGTCTCAAAGCCTGGTGGAACAGCACAACAGAAGGGTAAAAACAGCTCTGCTTAAAAACAGAAAGTCCTGCCCGTATTTAGGTGATSAGTTAAAACACACCTCATTGCCAAGGACAAGACAGAAGATCAATGCATTAAAAAATAAATTAAAAAAAAAACAGCATAAGGTGCTTTTCCAACAAGACGGGAAGCGGGGAAGAGAGGCCAGCACAAAATTCCATGGAGACTTATGATTGATTGCAGAATTGGGATACTGATTTGATTTCCTTTAAATAGTAATATTACAGCTTTAATCAAGATCGAATCACATGACAAATAATAAATCACAGAGCAGAGTTCACTCCTGAATAAATAAGTAACTTGGAAGGGAGCAGGAGAGAAGTGTTTAAGATCTAAGAAGGTTTAAAAGTTAGAACAGCCTCAAAACTTTCCTGCAGCATTTTCACAGTCGTGGTAGAGGGGGTCAGGCACTTGCTGGGTGGGAGATACCCCAGGCAGGGCAAWGAAACACGAGCAAATAAAGACATGAAAACCACGACGCACCACTTGGGTTGTTTTTTTGCAGAAAGCGAAGTCCAGAGAGTAACGGGAAATTGCTCCCGAAAACTCTCAAGCGAGGACCTTGGAAGCTAAAGGGCTCCAGAAACCTGAACACATTCTCTCCTTGAAGCTGGAGTGTCCACAGTGAGAAGCGCACCAGGAGGACGGCGCGTTCCGCGCCCTGCGCGCTCCGCAGCTCCCTCGGCGCCTCTCCTCACGCACCGGCCGCCTGCGCGCGCTGCCCAGGCAAAGYCCTGTGCAACCTCTGCTGCTTCAGYCTGTGGCTGTTTCCTCTAGTCCTGTTGGTGGCCACCATTGAAAAGAGGCCGCCCCATCCTCCTCACTGCCTCCCTTGAGGAATTTTCCTGAAGAAAAAGGTGCTGAAACAGAACTCCCTGCTTTATGAGCTGCCATGTTCAAAGCACCCCGCAGACCTTGAGGATGGACATTCTCAAGCTTGCAGAATTCTCATTAATTTCCATGAATTCCCCAAGCATCTTTGAGAAATCCTTCCTAATTCCCTTTTCCGCTGTTCTGATGGGATAAGGCCGTCGGCAGCCTGTTTACAGCCAGGGAACCGCAGCGGGGCCCTGAGGTGACACTCGGTTACCTCAGGGCTCTCTCAACACAGATTCTCCTTCGCAGCTTCCCCATGCCCCCACTTGGTATGTGGCCGTGCACACAGGCCCAGAGCTCCCGAGGGAGAGCCTTTCATTCCTCCGTAACGCCCTGTGAATAACTAAAAAACAGGAGCAATTAATAATAAATGCCAAGTTTGTATTTTCAGCAGCAGCACCTTCCCCTGCAACCTTTTGCTCAGGAACGTGTGCTCACGCTGGGGCTTTTTCTTTCCCAAGGAGATAACGCGTATTCCCGACGTCGCTTTGCTGAGACCTGCCATCGGTCCTAGCAGGCTGCGGGGATTCTCTGTGGAATTTCCAGCCTAACGGAGTCGGGATAAACACAGAGCCCGGGCACCGCCGTCACCGCGGCCCTCGTCCCTCGCCGGCGGCAAACAGCGCTGCAATGTGGGAATTTGCTGCTGATCTCACCGTAGCGAGGCCGTGTCCCAACCACAGCCCTCTCACTGCACCCGAAGGTGCCGTCCTTGGACCCCATTCCAACTGCCAAAGCCCCCGCGTACGAGCAAACAGCGCCCTTCGTCCGATCCTCACTGCAGACAAAAAACAAAATACCCATGTATATAAAACTAGATATGTGTGTGTGTGTACAGATATAGATACAGACGTACGCACGCYATATGTGCAGCACGTGCTTTCACTCCCTCCCGCAGCCCCTGCATGACTCTTCCCAGGCCGGCGGCGGAGCGGGAGCCGCAGCCCGGCAGCCCCAGGCCGTGCGCGCGGCAGGACACGTAATTACTTACACGTGTAGGAATTAACGCACTCATTTAGCGACTGCTGAACTCCGGGCTTTCCCACCACATTTATTTTCATTCACATTGCTAACAAACGCCGCGATAAACAATGGAATAATACCCCATYGATTAAGTATAATTAAGCTTAATAATTGCTTAAACTTGTCATCCATAAATCATGACCAGGAAACCATTATGAACCAATTAATCATTAGCGGCATCATTAAGGATGTTTATTTATAGTGTATTTACGGGAAAACCTAATCATGTGGTCAGGAAGATTAATAAGGACAAGCTGGAAGAGGGCGGCCTGGGGGAGAGGTGCTGCTCAGAGCCGGGCGCCTGGCAGGTGAAAAACCACCAGAAAAACCACCAAAAAGCCCCAGGGCAGCCCCAGGACCTGGGTGTATGTGTGTATCCGTGTGCATACAAAGCCAGGAGGAAGGGGCCAGGCACCCAGGGCCCACGGGCTGGGCAGCGCTGAGCTCCGCTTGCCCGCAGAGCAGGAGGCYGCGGTTTCGGGTCCATAATCGGCGTTTCCAGGCAAATCGTGGAAATGGAGCTGGAGGGAGAGAGGTTGCAAGTAGGGCTGAAGGAGCCCTGTGCTTCCCATGAGCATCCTCGCGAGGATCCGTCCTCATAAATCCCTGCTTGTGCTGCGCTGCCGTGCGCTCCGCTCGGGATCCCCTCCTCCAGCAGCCCCTAAGCTCCTCCTGCCATCGGGCACCACTACGGAGGTTCCAGCAGGAACATCTAAGCAGGGGCAGACTTGGAGACTGAAGAAACGTGGCAATGTTAATGGCACTGAGTTGTTTAATGGGCTTTGGAGTTTAGAAAATGCAGCTGCAGGGTAAGGGGCTGTAGGAGCCCAGCAACAAGCGGCGGCTGCCGGTGCGCGGGGCCCGCTCGTGTCAGGGCTCAGCCGCTCCTGCCGCCGTTTGTTCCCTCCCGGGCGCCTCTCATCCCGCCCCAATATCCCCTGCCCTGCTTAGGGCTCAGGAGCCACCCCCATATCTAAGCGGGCCTCATCACAGCAGCAGCTACTTCTATCTGATCAGCTCGAGGCTCTTTGCTGTACCGCAGATACCGCGCTGGCCACGATTTAGAGCAGCTCTTCTCCACCTCAGGCCCTGGCCCTGGCATGTCCCAGGCTAGGGGAACTTCACATGAGAAAAGATTGCAAAAACATCCACCGTTTTTTTAGCCTTCTGCCTCTTTTCCCACTACAAGGCCAAATGCTCGCTTTGAATTTCCATTTGCTGCCAACCTGTTATTTCCAAATGCATCTTTTTAGCTTTCAAGGCGGTGTTCGGCACCCCTTAACCAAACAAAACTCCTGGCAMTGTGAGCGTGAGCACCAAAACCTGCCGACCACTATTTAATCTCCAGACCAAGCACCTGATATCTGCTAAACCTCTCGTTTGCACAGTAAAGCTCTGCAAGTTCCGGGCTCCTCTGTGCCAGGCAACGTCCTTCGGCATCCAAGAGCAACCCCAACACATAGGAACTGCATTATGTCTTATTGAATGGCAATCCAAATCTCCTCGATATTATCAATAAATAAACTTTAGAAATATAAATGTTAGTCACTGATCCAATGCCAGAAAGCTGTCAGCGTTGTATAAATTAGCATGAACATATGTTAATGCATAATTCACCATTTGCAACAGGGCTTTGTTGAAAAATTGATGAAAATTCATGAAAGAACCTTTGCAGATTAAGTTGCACAATAAACATGCAGCCAGACGCATTCATAATGTAAAGGCAATGATTTAGAGCTACCCTGTGCATGTTTTGGGTACTTGGAGACCGAACCGTACAATTTTAACCATAAGCAAAGCCAAACACTGCATTTATTGCTGCCACATGCGTGTATCAGTAAGTGGGTGTTTGTGTGTGTGCTACGGGTATAGATTTCCGCTGTTTCAGAAAATACTACTGTTTTCTACAGTTGTTTGCTGTCCTTGCCATGCAACAATCTTCTTCCAAATACACAGTTGCTGCGGAAGAGTAGAAAAATTGCAGTAATTCCACTGGGTGTGACTGGTAAACATGAGAAACGGTAAAAACCAGCACCTTGTATCTCGTCTTGTTCCCAACAGCAAGCTGGCTTTGAGTGCACAACTCAGAGGGGCGAGCTCTGGGCTCCAAGTTCCYGGAGGAGCCAGAGAAGGTGGGAAAAAGGTGCCAGGCTTGGTCATCTCTGTCCATGGAGAAACGAGAACCAAAAGGTGCTTTGTGGGCAGGAGAGCTGGCAGAAAAGCTGTCCTTACACTGCACCTTGCAGCTTTCCTGCTTCCTTTCTATTCCACATGCGTCACCTTAGGAGGAAGGATTGCATTTACAGAGTTTTCATAGCAATAACGATGTTATGTTTTTAGAGAAAGAATGGTTTGACATTGCAAACTGAGTGCAAATTATTCCCCATGCAGTATTACCCGCTTTCCAGACAATATCAGACGGAGCGCCCAGGAATCGCGGCAATAAATTCCGTGCCTGGCACTACAAGTTTGGAGTGGATTTCAAATGACCTCATTCGTGAGATTGATAGAAAAGAATTTTTATCTTATCCAAAAAATGTCATAGAGGTTTCTGCTCCAAGCAGCTTGTTCACACTGAGGAGCCTGGATTTCCATGGGCCTTGGATTATGGGCATTTGGCAAAACTGGTCTCTCCTGCAAATTCAATGGCAGAGCATGCAGCTAGCCACATTTAACCAATTCCTTGCGAAACGGAGGTATATTCTGAAGTACCTTTGTTTTTCCTTTGCAGGAAGATATAAATGGACTTAATAATTTTAAGGACATTCATTTCTGCCAATGCACGCAATTAAAAATGGACTATTATTCATACTAATGGCACGGAAACGCTTCAGAGGCCAGGTATGTCCAGATGACACTAGATGACACCAGATGACACTTCTGCCTGGAAGAATTTCAGCTCTAAGGAATGACAGGAGAGAATGACAGTCACCCAAACCAGAGTCATCATTTCATAGAATCATAGAATGCTTAAGGTTGGAAGGGACCTCAGAGGTCATCTAGTGCAACCCCAAATGTGAGCACTGGTATCCTCTCCTCTCCTCTCCTCTCCTCTCCTCTCCTCTCCTCTCCTTTTTAATAATCTCAAACAATTACAGAAATGGAAAATGGAATAGTCCAGGAAAGAAAGTGGAGCTTTTCTGAACGTTTCTGCTATTCACTGCAATTTTCAGTAGCAGCAGAGGCAGAAGACACGTGCAAGGTCTCGACTCCTGCTGCAGTTCAACCACAACACCTGAAGCCCAGCTAAGCAGGACCCAAACCCTCCCGSCTGGGCGCCCTTGTCCTCCACAGGCTGAAGCCACACGACACCGACCGGAGGCGCCGGCGTCACCAAGACCCATTCGGAGAGGCAAAGCGGGGTGTATTTCGCCCGCTGTCCGTGTCTCCGACGGCTTCTGCCCATCCCGGTTCAGCAGCCGTTTGCGGTGCCGCGCGGCGCCGCAGCCGGCGTGGCAATTAGCCAGATGTCAGCAGCCCTATTATCTCCATGCCTCGCTCCTGCATTATTCAGGCGCTGCGCGGCACGAGGGAAGGGCGGCAGCGGCTCCGCGCCCGGAGGGGCCGCYGAGGGACCAACCCCGGCCCCCCCAGCCCGGCATCCCCGGGCGGCTCCATCCCCTKCAGCTTCTTGCTGGGGGCGAGAGCAAATTGTGGTGATTGTTGGTTCCCCTCCCAGCTCTGCACGGGGCTTACTGCAGCAACRTCGCGTGGGAGATGCACATCGCCGAGAGAAGCATCACGCATGCAATCAGAAACGTGCTAACCCTTATTCTGTTGAATAAAGCAAAATATCAGGCAGAGATTTTTTTTTTTTTAATTTGCAACCCAAAGAGCTATTGTTTTCTGCTTTGTGTTGTGAAAATCCTGCCCTATCCACCTGGGAAAGGAGCTAAATGACACCTCAAAGACAAAGACAAACTTGCAGCTTTGCATATGAAGAAGCATTTAAACACGGGAGCACRCGAGGCACTACTTCTGGGCCATCATTTGGGTCATCAATTCATGAGGGCTGCAGATGGCTGGAGAAGCGACTCACGGGGGTTCATGGAAAAGGTAGACTGTGCATGGAAAGCAAACGCACGCACTGCACTCCGCACACACTTAGACTATGATTATAGGCAAAAAGCAAATCTATAAAGGTGCTTTTCTCTTTCCTCCTCTTACGGAGTCTCTCGGGGAGAGGACGCAGGTTCCTTCCAGCCGCTGAGCCCTCGAGAGTCCCCAGCAGACTTCAAAGGCCTCATCTCACCTCTYGCCTCCCTACACCCTGCGCTGACGAACCCTCATTAACGACACGAAGCTCAGGGCAGCCCCGCGAGGCCGAGAGAGCAGGTTTGTTATTCTGGTCCCCCCGGCGGACAGGGAAATCAGGATGGGAAGGGAGAAGATGCGCGGCCAAGGCAGGCACGCGCAGCCCGGGCACCCTGCCCTCGCCTCCGTCGGAAGGGGTAAGGTCTCCATGAAACGTTTACGGGCGTGTTCAAGTTCCCCAGTGTGAGCCTGGCACGTGGAACGCGTCAGCGACAYGGCTATGCCAGCATTTCTTGGAGAAATAACAGGTAGCTTCATGGTAGAGGGGTGGAAACAGAGGAGAGGCGAGAACAGGCTCTTACTCCAAGCCTGATGCCCAAGGAAGGGCATCAATGCCGGAGCTGGGCTGAGCATCCAAAGCTGGAGCACGTATCCAGGTTCCCAGCCTGGCGTGCTGCAAAAACGGGATGCAAAGGGAAAGGAGCAAATCCTGGGGGGAGGAATCCGAGCGAGGCGTGCGGGCTGCCTGCCTGCTTCACCACGAGAGCTGCACGGCGACGCGGAGGGAAGCGCCCCGCTCCCTGCCTTCCCGCCGAGCAGCTTCGGCCTCGTGTGACACAAGCAATTAGTGGAACCCGACTGGTTTGCACGAGGGAGGACGGCAGCTGAACCGCAGTCATGGACATTATTAAACAAGCCAGTTGCTTCTCAGGGTACCTCGGCTGCAGACAGCTTGAATTTTGCTGTCATTTCCRATGACAGGCTGGCAAGCTGCTGCCGTGCTCGGGAGGGGACACCCACCAGGGCAAATGCTGACATCTTGACACAGTTTCCACCCTTCCTGCTCACTTTCCTTCACCGGCCTTGCCTTCCTGCTTACGGAGCAGTCCGAGATGTTGGAAGTACCAGCTCTGGGTAAGGGCAATGCTGCCCGCAGCCTCCCGGGGTCTGGTGCTCTACCACCCGCTGCTCCTCTGCAGAGGGGTCACGGTGCCTGCGTACCCAGGTGCACAAACCCCGGAGACACCCGCACCCCAGCGCCCCAGAGCCGCCCACTGCATCTGGCTGCCGACGCACAATCAATAGGGGCCATTATGGGCCTGGACTTTAACTGCAATTATCCGAAATATCAATGATCCACACGCAGCGACTGTCACTCCGCATTACCTGCGCGTTTCATCGGCCGCCGCCGGCCCTGAATATTTCATTGCAGCGCGGCGGGACGGCAGGGACGGGCGCGGGGCCGGCCCGGAGCGCGAGGAGGGATGACGAATGGGCACCTCCGTCAAGCGTGGCGGCATCAACGAGCAGCAGCCACGCTGCTTTCCAAGGACGCGTTTTTACACGTTTTCCTCTTCTAATACTTAGGAAAAATTAACTGCTCTTGTATCTAGGAAGATTTTTCCTAATGTGTAATTTAAGTCCTCTGTGTTGCCCATGAACTTGGCCCTAGGTGGCTCCTTGGTGGCCATGGGAAGCCGCTGGTGGTCTCCTCTTCACTACAAACTCTTTGGGACTAGCAGCCCCTCTCAGCCTCTGGAGCATGGAGCCTCCTGGCATTCCCGTCCACGTCCCCGCGGCTCCTGCCTGGCCCTACGGCTTCCTGTGCTGGGAATGGGCTGCGGGACCTCAGCTGCTCCAGCTCAGCACATCAGACACTGCGGGTTAGAGCCTCGCAGCAAGACACGGCACAGACAGGCCGGCGACACCAACACCTTGGCGTTCACCGTACTGCTGCCAGGGGGTAATTTGTGGCAATTACATTGTTGTTGCTGTTGTTTTGCTGTTGCTGTTGTTATTATTATTGAAAGCACTTTATTATTATTATTATTATTATTATTATTATTATTATTATTATTATTATTATTATTATTATTGAAAGTTCTCTTTGTCACAGGAACGAGGTTTCCTCAGATCAGCCGAAAGCCTAATGAGCCCATATGTGACATTAATTGGGACCCTATCACCTGTTTTCCTATAAACATTGTTGAATAACAATATAGCTCCAAATGTTCCACTTAGGAGGCACGTCATTCACATGAATCACTGAATAATTAGTGCACAGACGCTAAGATCCCCTCGCAAGGTCTGCTCTGGAAGCGCTTCTGCAGCCCGGACTTGCTCAGCGCAGGTACATCGCTCACACTGAGCAATGTGCTGAAGGTCACCGGGCTTTCAGAATCAATGGGTTTATCCCATCTTAATGCCATAAAATTAAAGCAGACTGTGATTAACACAGCAAGGCGATAACTGCTGGCTTTATACTTACTGCATGGGCATTGATCAGAAAACCAACCTTCCTTCTTTCCTTCCTTCCTTCCTTCCTTGCATCTTTTGCTCTCTCTCTCTCTTTCTCTCCCTCTCCCTCTCCCTGTCTCTCCAGCAGGACCAGTAGTTGCCATTATTGCCGATATTGGGGCAATCCCGCAGCGCCCAGGGCAGCTCCCTGGATCCCGAGCCCGGGAAGGACGGGCTCTCGGTCACTCTTGCTGCTTCCCAGCGCGTGCGCCCCGTTCCTGGCAGCGCCGCCGGCGTGTCCGGTGGGACGGGCCCTGCCGGAGCGGTGCAAACCTCTCAGCTGCAGAGAGCAGATAAAGGCGGGCGAATTCCCACCCGGAGCGGCTCTGGCTTGCAGGGCTCATCCCTCCCCATCTGCTGAATACTGATTCCCGGGGTCAGGAATCCTCTCTGCCTGCTTGGCGACGACAGCGTGGAGAGGGAGCTGGGTAAGCAACAGCTTCGCTCGCGGCCACCGCTTGCCCTGTCCGGATGGGAGGAAACCTGAAGGAAGCAGGACGCTTGCCAGAGCCCCCAAACGAGCTCCCTTTTGCCCATTTCAAGGAAAATGCAAATGACGCAATTACTCAATTACCTGACACTTAAGGACTAAATGTGAAGGCCTCCATGTGAAGCCGCAAGGACCAAAGGTGCTTCCTTTTTTTGCCAACAAAATCATGTGTTTGGTGTGAATCCCTGCACCGAAAGTCCAGAGCATCTCTTAGCGAGCTGGGGGTGCAGTGGCAAAATGCAGGTGGGGAGTTGCCTGATAGTGGCACAAATGACCCCAAATTCCCAGGCAGCTACCAGGCTTCTCTTTTCTCATCCTCTAAGGAGATATCCAGAATAATTCCAACCTCATTCAGAAGGCTCCATGTTTACCATGTGCCAGTTGAAGACAATCTGAGACTTAGGAAGGCACCTGAAGAGAGACATTCCCAGGAAAATCCACGTGCGCAGGTTTATCGGATACTCGGCTACGGAAACGGGACCACGCAGCCTCGTGCCGCAGCGGGAACGACGGCTCTTTGTCTTTCTCCACTAGAATATGAGAGATGCCATTTTTCAACCTTGTTAAAAGCTGCCGTTAAATAAATTGCTGGATCTATTAGTATATCTTAATTACGGCATCTTGAGCTGCTCTTAGCCTCTTGTGGGGCAGAATTGTCATGATTTATGCTATACTAACAATGATATTTTTACATTAGTAAGCAATTAAAGGGCTAAACAGCACCCATGGGAAGTCTAGAAAGTCTTGGAAGGACCACCATCATTTTGAGTTATATCTAGTCTAATGGTATTTACAGAAACCTTATGAAAGAGTAATACCTTGTCAAAATGTTTGCAGGGCGCAGAATAAGTGTGTGTATAAAAAGCGGCACAAATGGCTGGAATTTATGATAAAAGGGAATCATAAAGGGGAAAAAAATGGCCTCTGATAGGTCATGTGAAGGAGATGATTTTGGGGTTTCTTGGGCTGGGCTGTTTGGAACCGTGAGGCATTTTCCAGCGGGTTATTCCATGTGAGTGACAGGGCGGTGGCGGATGTCACCCTTGCAGCAGCGYTCCCAGCGCGCGGTGCTGGGCTGGGGGCAGGACGCAGCCCCATGGACCCCGCGCCGTGTCCCACGCGCAGTCCCGGAGCAGCAACCGGAGCAGAGCTACAGGCAGGGGGAGGCCTGGACCTGGCGCTGCTCCTGCCGCCTCCTGCCTTCAGTCCCGGCGTTCACGGGGACTTCACGGTAACGGAGCTTTCCCCGTGTTCAGACCTCCCCACTCAGCCCTGGATCGTCACAGCAGGGGCAGGGCCCGCTCACAAACTCAAGGCCCCAAAGGACCCGATTCACCAAGTTCCTGGGGACAAGGGGCGCTGCTGGAGTGAGGTGTGGGCTGCCCCTCATCCCCCTGGGCTCCCATCGCTCTCCCATCGCTCTCCATGTCTAGAAACCACTCGAAAGCCCAACCAGCTTCCCCTTCGGCTGGAATTTCAGCAGGAATCCAGGGGAGAAGATGCAATTTTCTTATTAGGAGGCGTGCCCTTACGCGAGAGGTTAACAAGGGTTTTAAACCGCTCTCCTCATCCGCTGCTGGTACAAATGTAAAACAAGCCTTTCCTGCCGGGGCTGAAAATGTCACCTCTTGCATGAATTACCAGTCAGGGAGCTCCAGAGCACGAAGAGCACGGAGCCAAGAGTCTGGGCTGCGAACTGCAAAGACCAGGGAGCCGCAGCCGCCCGCTCTGCACCAACGTGCCACGGATCCCCTCCAAAGAGCCACAGATCCCCTCCAAATATCCATGGATCTCCTCCAAGCAGCCGTGCATCCCCTCCAAAGTGCCACGAATGGCTAAGCAGGAACAGGGAGGTCAAGCTCAAGAGCTGGATGGGAGCTTGGTCTTTCTAATTAAGCTCTACAACCCTGATTTTAACACTCTCACGGCGGCTTGACGCAAGCTTGTAGCCACTTAGACTTATTAAGCATATAAAAAGTAGAGTGAGCTGCCGTTCCCTGCTCCTGGCAAGCAATCAGTTTAACCAGCCGCTGTCGCAGGTCGCTCGACGTGATTAGTTTATTCCCGTTGGCTCATCCATACGCGTCRCGGGCTCGGAATTGCCCTCATCCCAATCCGTGGCCACCGCTGCCGTCACGCCATGAAACGAACCCGAGCTCAGGGAAACAGAATTACTCCTCATTACTTTTCCTGCTCCCTTTGCGATGGAGGTGCTACTCCGGTGAAAAATAGGTTTTAATTATCGCAAGTTTCCCGTTGAATTTAATTAGCGCTCCACGCTCGGAACCCCGCACCGCACTCTCAAAAATTAGAGCTATCGGTTTCCGAGATGAATTGCAGTAAATATTGCTGCTAAAGGGGAGGCGTGCGGGGAGGAAGCAGTGCCCCTCCTAATTCACCATGCAAAACACGGCAAAAAGCACCACCCGCTTCCCTCCTCAACCCTGCGTATCCGAGGGGACACAGCCATGCTGCACCTATGGAAAATATAATGGACTGGAGCAGGGGGTGTTAGAGCAACCCCACCAAGAGGCACCCGCCACCCTCCCGAGCCTTCCTCCCGCAGGCACCCRGCTCCTGCCACAAGCAGCTGGCGCAATTCCCGGCTGCCTCAGCTTCCCAGGAGACACATGAACTTCCAAGAATGCTGCAGAAGCAGGTGTCTTTTCTGAAAAAAACGATGTTTGCAACCAAGCCCTTGCATTTTTCTGGATGCAGGTTGCGGGATGCAGAGACAATTCAGAGGCTGAGCCYGGGGAATGAGTGATGCTCTTGCACAAAACACCGAGCTTTCCAAGTACAAAGCCATGAATCTGAAAACTTGGGAATGTAAAAAGATGAGYAGGGAATGCAACTGTTATTTTTACAGTTCATATATCCATTTAATTGGAGGTCCCTTTGAAATCTTGGAAATACTAGGAAAAAAGGAATGCATTCAAGCAACTTTAAAATAGTACTCAAACTGCAGTGGTCCATACATTACACACATACACACACACACRTATAAATACATAYATATATATAAAATTATATATATATGTCAGGCACTTGTGCATCTAATTTCCCACCTAAATGATTATTTTCCAGCTAAATGGGGCACTTAAATGCTGTCTGCCTATACATATAGATGTATAAAATATATAAATATGTATATATACAGATAGGTAAGAAAGATGAATAGCATATGCCTTCACCACAGCTGCATTTACAGAATAAAGAGGCAYCTAACATATATTTGGCAGTGCAGCCTGACCACGTATTCTTCTGCAGATCAGCCGCAGATGCCCTAAAACTTCAGAAATCGCTGCCTCTGCTGCCCTGGTAGCAGAATGAGGAGCACGACAGGCCTGGCAGACCCTGGAGACGGCCAAAAATGAAGACTCAAGGAAATGAAAACTCGTGACCAGAGCAAATGCTGTGCACGTACCACGAAAAACCAGGAGATAGGGGCTTCTCACCAACCATTTTACCGGAGCAGACTGAATATCCAGAATGCAGCCAGATTTCCTACAGGTTGGATGTGCTGTGACTGCAGCTCCTGGTGCTGAGGAATGATCGCTGGGGAGATGAGTGTTTTGAGCAATGATCCTTTGGTCTTT
The DNA here is from genome assembly GCF_003342845.1 of Nothoprocta perdicaria. Taxonomy (NCBI): domain Eukaryota; kingdom Metazoa; phylum Chordata; class Aves; order Tinamiformes; family Tinamidae; genus Nothoprocta; species Nothoprocta perdicaria. Next base: position 789,925 of record NW_020454094.1, read on the forward strand.
TTCTTTTTTTGCCTAAAAAATGCTTTCTCAAAATGCAAATGTCAATGTGGCAGTATCTCTATTGCTCACTAGGAAGGATCAGTTTTTAAGGAAACCCAGGCTGTGGAAGATTTTCAAGTCCAAAAGGAGATATATGGTCAACGTGGGAAAGAAAGAAGAAAAAAGTATTTAATCCATAATATCTGGTAGCTTAAATGCTCATCTGGGCCATGGGARAATGTCAGAATACTCAAAATCCTATTTTTCACTTTTGGATAGATACCTATATGTCTTTGGTAGTGAATAAAGGTTTGTTAGACCTTAGGATCTGCAGGCTGGAACCATCACTCGTCTCCACGCTCAATTTCAGAGATGATTCTGGGCTCATTTATGTTGGTATGTGTCCGGGCAATCACTAACCCAACATAGCTAAACTGTTAATTTCTTCTAAATGAAAGGTTTTTTTCTTCCCACRAATTGTGGTCCTTGAGAAAAGCACCGAGACAGCCTCCGTCCCACTGCTCMGATAGGACAACCGGGAAAGCTGCTTTCCTGCCCGGAGATGGATGGTCCCCACTGCTGAATGCAAAGAAGATTGTAGCTCAATCCCTTTTGAAATTTCTCAGTAATCTCAAAATACGAATAAGCAGGGAGTCATTTAATATCCAGCACGCCGGGAGCAGAGAGCCTTGCAAAATCACAGAACACAGGAATTTTCCAAAACAAAAATGCCTTTTCTCTGCTCTGTCACACGTTGCAGCCTCCGCGGAGAGCTGCCCCTACCCGTGTACGTGCWGCCCCTGCCCAACCTGATCCGCCCCTCGCTGCCGAACGCTCCTGCTGCATCTGCTCCCTCCAGCACCCAGGCAAATGGACTTTTCCCCRCGTTTTCTACAACTTCTATGCTACAGCTGGACCTAATTTGCTACCACGGGTCCCTTTGGCCATGGGGGAGTCCAAGTGTCGCCGTCTTGGCTGCGTGTGATGGGGATGGTGACACCGCTCCGCCCCACGGCGCCTGCGGTCACCGAGTGCCATCGCTGGCATCAATCTACACCCCACATGTCTGATATCATTCAAYATCTTTTTAATTTTTAAAGCCAACATTTAATTTGCCCTGGCAGTAAACTCTGTCTGAGCTGTGTGCTAGGCCCATATCCATGTCCATGAAGTGGGCAAAATATTTCATGTTCTGTCCTTCTTGGGAAGATGGTCGCTAGGACAGAGTGAAACCCGGCTCCAAAACCGTCACTGCTGAGACGTCCCAAGCTTTGGACACCATTATTTTTTATATTTACCATCAACAGCCTAGGGTCCCAAGTCTAAACACAGCAGCGTTGTCGATCAGATCCATCTCTATTACACACCATGCTCCTGTAAATCTTATCCCGAATCCTTACCAGCAGAGGTACCAAAAGATTTCCTCATTTCTGACAAGGCCACAAATACCACAAACAGCAAAATTTTGCACTTGTCACAGTAGTGGTCTGGCCAGAAGCTCWACGTGAAAAGAGAATTACAGTGAAAGCAAACAAAAAGCAAAAAAAGGACTATAAAAGGCGAATAGAGAACCCCCAAAGTCTGATCGATATTAATCTGGTTATTCCCGTGTGAAGGCTCATTTTCTTCCTAGATCTTGCTAGAAACCTGGAAATGCTAAAAGCCCTGATCCTGCTGAGCACAATCCGCAGCCTCTCCCGTTTTCACTGGAGCACAGAAACAAAAACACCTGGGAGAGGCGAACGGGTGATTTGTGGACATGAAGAAACGCCAAAGGGCTCCACTCCGCTTGGCTTCAGCGGGAGGATGAGTCCCTCGGGACGCAGAGATGGGTCTCCAAAGGCAACTGATCCCCGGCGCAGGACTGCACGAGGAGGACAAGCTGTCGGCCAGGCGACTCTAAAGCAAAGCTGCCAACTCCAGCACCTCTGACCAAGTTYATACGCAGGACACTTCTTGAGAGAGACCCTGGAGAGCTGTTTGTGCAGATGATGCTCCCTGGTTGTCTACAGCATCCAGCAACTCCGGACCGGACAGTTAAGTGCTCCGGCATGCACTAACTGCAGATTCGGGATGTGCTCTGGGCGCCTTGCACAGCGAAGCTTGTGGAGCTGCAGTGAGGAAAGGTSCCCGTGTTTGACACGTGCCCAGCCCTGGCCCAGGCTGCCCAGGGAGGCTGCGGAGGCTCCTGCTCTGGGCATCTCCCAACCCGCCGGGATGTGACCGGGTGCCCCGAGCTCTGGGTGTCCCTGCKGGAGCAGAGGGTTGCACTAAATAATCTCCAGAGGTCCCTTCCAAACTCAACTATCCTGGAATTCTGGGATTCTGTATCTGGAAGGGCTGTTCAACACCCGCAGTTATTCTCCCGGGCACAGGTATCTGCCGGGAGTCCAACCCGGAGCAAAGCTCATGTAAATCACACCCCTTCCCTGCTCGCTYGTGATGCCCTGCAAGAAGCTCCCTGCCACCCTCGGCTTCCCCTGGCTGCACGCCGAGCTGGCTGCTCCTTCCCCCCYGGGAGAAAACTCTCACCATCCAAACCCCTCAGGAGCAGAATACGCCAGAGCTTTTCCCTACAACGGCGCCTACTCCCTGGTGAGGACTCTTTGCTCAAAAAGCTTCCCAACGACCCTGTCCTCCTGATTCCCTCTTTCCAGTGAGAGAGATCGAGGGCAGTGCCCTAATTGCACTTACCGGCTCCCTGCTCTTAGCGGGTGTCCTCAGGGATCTCCCACCCGGGTTAGGCACGGGAGGGCTCCGGCGTCCCGCAGGGAAGGGCCCCGATGGCAGCGGAGCACCAAGGGAGCCGCCCTCGGGACCAAAACTGGATAAAACCCAACACAACCACGTCGGGCTGCCGGGGCCGAGGCCAAAGCGGCACCGCTGAGTTTCTGCAGACACCTGACTTTCCAAAACGGCGGAAAACGCAACACACACCGCTCGCTTCTGGACTATTGCTTATGGTTCTGGGCAAGGGTGTCATTTGAGAGCAATCTCTGTACAAATTCAGGACTCATTTGCCATTGCGCTCGAAAGGCTTCTCCCACAGAAGCCTAGAGCACAGCAAGGGGGAGTTCATGCGCTGGGATGTTGAACCACTCCTGCTCCATCATCAGTCGACAGAGAGCTACAAGATGATCTCAAAAGACCATCATTCCATTGTTTCTCCAATTCAAAATACGTCCTCAGGAACACTAATGCTCATTAACATCCATTACAATATTCCAGAAACACAACAGAGAGTTTATGGATAGCTGGAAACTCAAATGCCTATGGAGACACTGACATTCCCCACCACACTGGGGCATCCCTCTCCTTTCCCTCTGTTTCCCCTATGGATTTTCTACCGCAGGTATGTAAGGACAGCAAAGATCAAGCTGAAGCTACCAGAGCCTGGKGTTGGTCTTCATCCCTGAACTCTAGCTTAGTGCATTAGTTAGTGGAGAGAAAATCGTTGCAAATACAATTTTGGAATTAACAGGAGGAGGAATAAGAGAGTGCAGTGGAGGGCGGGGTGGGGAGGGCGCCGGGTCGGAGGCGTTCGCGCGCGGCACGCGGTGCCAGGGCACGTGTCGTGTCCTCCCCCAGCCCCAGAGCCATCACACAACACRTGTTTCAGCTTTGCGGCGGAAAAAAAACTAAAAAATAGCAACGGAAAAGCTGCTGCGGTCACACTGCAACGGAAAGCTTGGAATTACTTTGCAAAATCAACTCGGCCCACTGCTGTTCCTCAATCGTGTATTTTGCATTGATGCGAAACACTCTGCTTCACCCAAAAATGTGTGTTTCATTATATTTTGGATTTAATTAAGCCTCAAGTTTGACATTTTTTCCTATTAAGCCGAAAGTTCCTCTCAAAATGAAATACTGAAAAGCTTCATTTTGAAGACGTGAAAACTACTCATTCAAAACCTACGCATCTTTTTGTGCGCTTGGCTGTTTTCTAGACCCTCCGTCCTGTGTCTAAACTCTCTCCTGGCCTGAGCTCTTGCGCAGGGGTGGCTCCGGAAGGGAAGCGGTGGAAACGGGGCTGGGCCGGCCTCGGGACRGCTCCCTCGCTCTGTGCCTTGGCTCTCTGGAGGCTCTTCGTGGAGGACGGGAGGCCAGGCCGCGCTGTGGGCGCCGCACTTCCCGCCGCGGCAGAGCGTATTCGAGGACGTTGTTCTTCTGCATTTCCTAAAGACAGTGACAAGGGATCCAGCCAAACTCCTCCGGAAAATACATCTGCCATTTTTAGAGTYAAAATAACCTAGCTAAGATAACCCAGAACTAAATCAGAAAGCAAGGAAAAGACGGAGCCAATTTATAAATTCTTAAGTGCCAAAGTTACAGCATGATCCTTTTAGCTCTGAAGTTGAGGGCGCTTGGAAACTCCTCCAGTCCTTTCGGAGCTGACGGGGTCTATCTGGGGCACCACAGTTTGTTCTTCCATTCCTCCAGGCTGCAGAACCTAAAGCAGCTGCGAGGGCTGCTCAAAGGATGCCAGCGTCTCCGACAATTTTGCTGAAATACCAGCAAATGCATGTGCACATTTCACAGAAAACGACTATAAAATCAGTAAAATTCAGGTCTCTATTGAACTTGCAAAGACAACAAGGGGGACAGGACAGGCTCTCCTTCCGCACCGAAAGAAGGCGGCTCCCATCAGCCTGCAATTTCTGGAGCCTTTGTGTACGACAGAGCCCACATCCTTCTGCAAGCAGCCTGGGCCAGCAGCTTCCTGGAGAGAGAAGGCAAATACCCACCAGCGAGGATGCCCCACGTGCCAGGAGGGCATCTCAGCAGTGCCCAGCGCTGCTTCCCAAGGYGCGTTTGGGACCTCGGTCGCCCTCGCCAAGCGCCACGGCCCCGCTCTGGCTCACCAGCGATGGATGACACCGTGACAAGCTCCCAGGGCTGCACCACCCGGTGTCGCGGAGCAGGACGAGCCCAGACGGTGCCAGCTCAGGGGCAGCGCAGGCTCCGGGGGCATCATCTCCCTCTTCGGTAAATGGTCAGGGAGCCTTCGGGCTTGCAGGTCATTAAAACAAGGAATGTAAAACTTCCCTCACATTCACAGAGCCGTCCAACACCTGCTCAATAATAAATTAGGGAAGAGAGAGTCTTCAGCAACGCTAATGACTCATTGCTGGGCATTCAAGGAAGGCTTCCGTGCGAGTAGTGATCCAAGTCTGTCAGCTCGAGAGACGAGATCTCTCTGGAGYCCCTCATGCCCCTGCTTCAGGAGATGCAGATGAGGATCATTAATTACTGTCTTGCACCTTGGCCACGGACCCAGCAGTTTTCCATCTCCTTGTTGTCCTCGGCTCCCGTCTGAAGCTCCAAGGAAATCCCAGGAAGGCCGGTGTCCGAGCGCAGGTGGCAGCAGCACCGTGGCCTGGCCACAACACAGCGCAGCGGGGGCTCGAGGACCTCAGAGCGCCCAATTACTGCCCCTAGGAACACTCTGCACGTGTTAACCCTTGCTGACCACAAATATTTCTTCCTGGGCTTTTCTTGGGCAATTCGCATCGCGCTTGAGCAAAACAAGCGGCCRAGCAAAACAACAGGTATTTTGGATGGCTCTTCTGAATTTCAATATCCTATCGCCCAGCAGGAGACTCTGCTCCAGCAATGTTAAATATACATAGCCTTTTCTTCCAACGCGAGCAAGATGGAGCTTCAGGACTTAAGAAGCATCTTTCCTCATTACCGTATGAAAGAAGAGAAGGAAGGAATGGATTTTGAAATAAGTATCATGGACAAAAGCCTGCTGTCACTGAGGTTAAYGGCAGAAACGCCACTACCTGCGACGGACAAATATTTCACCTGACATTTCTGTATTGGCAGAAGAGCAGCATTTCATAACTACCACACTCTGCTCTAACTTACGTGGAGCAAAGCCAAGCTCCCCAACGCGCCATGACCCCTGAGGCTGGGATGGGTTATCCCGGTTCCAGGTGAGCGGAGCAAACAGCACCGCTGCACCCCAACAGCCAGAGAGCACGAGCAGAAGCCGGGGCCTTTGCCCTGCAGCTGCAGCGCGGCCGAAAAAAAACGATGCGGAAATGAAGACAGGCTTGAAAACTGAAATCTGCATTAATGACTCTTAGAGGGAAACGGGGAGCACTTACTAACGGGCACTGTGGCGTTCACCAGGGCTCAATGACAATTGCTATTTACCGCTACGCCTCCRGTTTGGGCTCTAATTAAAACCTCCAGTGCTTCCTCATCAATATAACAGCCCGACTCCTAATAACTTGTTTTTATTTTACTCCCAATAACCATAAAGGAAAATGACGGATTTATTTTGCACAGCCATGAAGCCGGAACGGAGCACGGCAGCACCTCCAACCCCGACAGCAAYGGAGGGCAGTGACCTTGGTATTTTGCAGCGCGTTTTTCATCGCAGAGACAAATCYGGGAGCGGGGCTCACCGGAACAGGCCACCTTTCCCGCTCGCTCCCGTTGTCCGGGCTCTGCTCCGGCCTCGGGGCCACTCTCCTAGGCCCGCGGCCGCCCCGGTTGCCATTAAAATTCATGGCCGGCACCGCACTGAAGGCCGAACCCGATGCTCTTGACAAGCCTGAAATCAGCACATGAGCACGGGCTGCCGAGAAAGGCCCGGGAAGGGGGTGGATTTTCAAGGCCAGGCCCCTGTCTCTTGCTTCTCACTTGTTTCTTTCTCATTTAAACTAGTGTAACGCGAAATGAATTGCTTTTATTTCCCCCTACTAAGCCTATTAGGATTTAACTACGGAAAGTTGAAGCAATTTTTTTCCGCTTAAGTTCTCGGCGGAGCGCGAGGCCGGGCTCCAGCTGTCAGGCCTCCCAAGGATTCAATAAGATTAGTCCTAAATGATCTTAGCATCATTTCAAAGGTTGTAACCGCATTACTCCTTCAGATAAAACTGTTTTATTGCTTCCCTAAGTCGAGTATGAGGTCAGCGATGAATRTAAGTCCTTCAGAGACAAGTCAAGTTGCCAGCGAGCTGCTGCTTTCCCGGTTGTTTTGCAGGGCTGGGAGAAGTGTGGCCGCTGCCACCGCTGCTGTCCTGCTCCAACCCAGCACCGAGCTGCACAGCGTGGGAGGAGGCAGAAAATGGACCCAGCTCAGGAGATCCAGGAGGGCTTCTTCCCTTTAAGCTATCTAGATGATCAGAGTTAATGTGAGCGGCCCAACACGGGGCGCCTRGGCCCAAGGCAGTGGACACGGACCSCAAGAGGAAGGCGCTTGCAGGCAGGACGCCCGCCAGGCAGCTCCTAGGGCTAAAAATACATCCCRTATTCCCAGGGGAAACCAGGCGGGYTCTTTCTGGGAACGGCACTAAGCTGCTCTTGCACCTGATCTCCAAACAGCAGAGCTCTGGGGTGGCCCTCGGGGCAGAACGAGGAGGCCTGGCCCCTCAGCCCCTTCCCCTCCATGGGAACAAGCACGTTGGTGACAGGGGACACCTCCACCTGCATGTTAACCCAGCGCAGCCAGGACTGAGGCCACTTGGGCCACTGTCCACTTCCAACCAGCTGAAGACTTCCCTGGGTTACAGATACCAACACTCCCCAGGGAAACAGCCCTACGTCTACTCACAGAGTCAGAACACTCAACGAAGACCCAATGAAGACTCTACAAAGACTCAACAAGGACTCTTACAGACTCACTGAAGACTCAACGAAGACTCAAGGAAGATTGTACAAAGGCTCAATGAAGACAGCACAAAGACTCACTGAAGACTCAACAAAGACTCAATGAAGGCTTGTTGAAGCCAGAAGACTGTGCTGGCAGCACAGACATGGCTTCCTAATCCCTCCTCATTTCACAGAGACTGCTAARCCCTTTCATCTCTATTTAGGGCTAACATAAAATATCTTCCAGCTCCCTCGAGCTCAGTGGCCTGTTTTATGGTAAGGGAGGAAAGATGGTGTACCAGCTAACTCAAAAGCATCCAAATGGCCAAACAGGCAGAGCTCCTGTTGCTGACACACAAACCCCGGCAATAAGTGTGTGCTCGGCTCCTGCTTTGCTCTGTGGGTGATAAGGAAGTTCCCCATGCTTTTTGCCTGCTCGGAAGCACTCTTCCCCTTGCTCATAGAGACTTTTTTATTTTGCTATTAAACCTGGAACAAAAATGCAGATTAAATATTTAAAACAGCCTCCCGCAGCACCGACTGGAGAATATTCTTATCGCCTAGCAGAGGGAAACGTGCTTTTTATRTCTCATATTTAACCAGGCCTCGGCTTTGGAGTACCTGGACTCCAGCTCCTTCTCCCGGGATGGGCAGCAGTAGCGCAGACCTGCGTCCCCAGACCCCAACCTGGCTGTGGGGGACACCAATTAACCCCCCCTGCAAAGGCCACAGATGTGCTGAAAGGGAGAAGCGACTTTATTTGCTCTTTCCCTCGCAAAGCGTTACATTCCTGCCCACAAAGGAAGGGGCAATTAACGCCAAGCCCTGAATAGAGCCACTTCAAGCACTAGACCTTAAGCAGATGCATCTTTTTTTCTCCTATAGAAAGGGCCCTATGGCTGCTTTAGGTAGCCATTGTGTGGCCGGGTCTCCTGGGGCCAGCTTCAAAAAGTGGCCCCGACAAGATGTGACCATTGTGCGGTGACAACTGCTCGGCTGGGAGCAGAGCCACTGGTGACAGATGTTCGCTGGCGGGAGGCCCCGGGTCCCGCATGGCCGGGGCTCTCCCGCCTGCCTGCCGATGACAAAGGGGCAGGGGATCCACTGGGATTCCCAGCGCGGCTTCCCTGCGGTGAGCGGGAGGGCACCCGCCGCCAGCAGCCGCGTGGAGAGGCGGCTCTGCAAGTGATGCGCTCCCACTTGCACCCCTACATGCATACACACACACACACACACACACACACACACATATATATATATATGCCCCACTTGAATGAGCAAACACCTGAAACCATCCCTTCTATCCTGCAAAAAGTCAGGCACCACACAATTATTCACTTACAGACTTTAATTACGAGCACATTGACGTGTAGGTGGCCACGTGCCCGCAGAAGGAAGATGTGACACGRCCCCTGTGATGCCCTACGGAGAGGGTGGCCTGCCCTGCTCGCGCTTAAAAGCACATGCTACCGCTCAGCTTTGGGCCTAAATACTGGAATTTGGGCTAAATGACAGAATACACAGAGCAGCTGGGAAGCCGCATGTCCATGTTCCCCCGCTCCGCACCGCGCTGTAAGCGGGGAACGGCACTGCGGGCGACTTGGGCGCGCGGGGGACCCAGCGGGCGCGCGGGGCGCGGGCACTGGGAGGCAGCCGCGCATCCCGGCGCTGCTCCGCACATCCCGGCGGCCAGCCCGGCCTGCCTGCCAGATGCCGCGGGTCCGCGGGGCTGCCCATTAATCACGGGACATCTGCCCTGCCGCTCCGCGGGCCGCGGCTCCCGGCGGCGACGTGTCCGGCCATAATTGACTCCGCTCCCGCTCCGCTTCTCTTTCATGTCTGCGCTATTATGCCGGGGAGGAGCGGGGCGCCCAGGGGCAAGGCGAACCCAGCAAATCCGCCGCCTCGGCCGAGCAGATTGCTTTAATGAGGCTGTGTGGGTGTCTAAATGCTCTGCTGGAGGCTTCCCGACACCTCGGACCTTTGTGGAGCAAATCCCTGGCTGGGCTCGCCAGGCTGCGCCGAGCCCTGGCGGCCGCTCACTCCCTGTTCTGCTCCACGCACGTAAAACTTAGCTCTGCARTTTCATAAAATCAGACCCCCTTGTCGCACACCTCTGAATTAAATACGCATAAAGAGAACTGGGAYCCCCAGGGTATCTTCTTCTAGAACCTGGACACATATATCATGCATACTGTATTGGATGTACACACTGCATGTATGTCTAATTAAAAACGCCGATTCAGAGGCAATCTTGTGCACGCAGCTTGGAACAAGGTGGTGCCTCCAGGAAACAAAAAAAAACCCAAAGCAAACAGCTATTGCACTTCAGACCTTCTCCTTTGCGGGTTCATTATACAATTGTCATGCCAAACATCCTAACAAGAGACGCTACTCCTAAGTATTTGCAAATACAAACCAGCAGTGCTCGGTTAAAACTCCCTGCTTAATTAAGCAGAACCCAGGCACTCATTCCCTTAATGCTGCTCTGAGTGCTGCTCCATCAGAGCCTGATTCTCCCCTTCTCCCCACTCTTATTTTTATTTTAATTAAAGATTTCCTTGATGCTCATGATGATCAGTCATTCCTGATCCCAGCGACTGCAGCTGGCTGGAAGGATGGTCCATGCCACCCAGAGAGCTTTCCCTGCTGGATTTTCCCTGCAAACAGGCGTTTCAAGCACTGCGGACAGGGTGCAGGTCGATGTGTGCTTCTCAAAACGGGACAAATGAAACATTTTTACCAACGGCGTGGAACGGATCCGCAGCGGAACGGATCCGCAGGCTGTGTGGGGTGCACAGGCCGGCTGCCCCTGCACGTGAGCTCCACACCGGGACACGGGYGGCTGCGCCCAGATTGTGAAGCACGGAGCAATATTGCTCTTATGGAGAGATCTGGTGGCTGCAAATTAAATATAGGGAATGAACAAGGAAACCGCCCCCCGTTTCAGTCCGAGGCAGTAGGAGAGCATCGTGCTGTCCCTCGGCAGCCCCGAGTTTCACTGGCTTCCCCTATGCTAAGCCCGAAGCCCTTGGCTACATTCAAGGAGTCCAGATGCCCCAGCCCTGAATCCTGCACCACTGGAGACCCTGCAAGCACCTCCCCAGAAACCACCAACCCCAGGGCCCTTCCCGGCAGTTTACGTGCTATACGGCCAGGTTTCCTATAGCATTATGTGCCATTGCCATTCTGCATACCAAAAAGCAAGGTGGCATCGGCAGATTAATGCCTAAAAAGCCAAGCCTCCTCTTTTCTATCTGCATTTTGGCTGCCTCAGAGCACAAAGCTCCTGGAGTGACTGAAGCCTCCGGACCTCACAGGGAGGTCTGGGCAGTCGGGCTCATATTTCTGCTGCAGACCCAAGCCAAGAATTGACTTCTGAGACTTTGACGGCTGCCAAACCGTCATGCTGGCAATAGAGGGTTGGATCCATTCGATTCCCCAACGCTCTGGTGCAGCACAACGCTACTGAGCAGGCTGAGACTCGAACAGCTCTAACCACAACTTACGAGGGCACACGCGGGAGAAGCTGCCTCCTTGTCCACTCACTTAATGCTAAGTCACCTCTGACTCTTGCTCATGACGAAAACCAAGTGCTAAGGGGTACRACTGCAGGGATTTAACGACAGCTGCAGGAGCAGCCACATGCCCAGCACCGTTTCCAGCAGCAGCGACGATGGCTCCAGAGACCAAGTCTCRTCTCCGCTCACCTTCATCTCCCACTCATGGCCAACCATCCCCTGCCCTCTGATCGAGCACGTCCCTAGGGGGTATTTTCACAGAATCSCAGGATGGCTGAGGTTGGAAGRGACCTCTAGGGATCMCCCAKYSCAGCCCCTGCTCCAGCAGGGACACCCAGAGCTCGGGGCACCCGCTCACATCCCGGCGGGTTGGCAGATCTGCAGAGCAGGAGCCTCCGCAGCCTCCCTGGGCAGCCTGGGCCAGGGCTGGGCACCCTCACMCCAAACAAGYTCTTCCTCACRGGCAYATGGAGCTGCCTGCGCTGCAACTGGCACCCACYGCCCCKTGKCCTGGCACTGGCCACCACTGAGAAGAGCTTGGCCCCTTCCTCCCTCCATTCTCCCCTCAGGTGCTTACACACATTGATCACATCCCAGCTCTCAACCTTCTCTTCTCCGTGGAGATGAGGTGGAGCTGGTCTCCAGCCTCCCTTTCCTTCCCGCTGCGCAGCAGAGGGATCTGGGAGCTGTGGCTGGCAGCAGGGACAGCGTTTTCACAGACTGCAGCGGGTCACAAGGCAGCTCACAGAGCCGCATTGATTGCAGCACGAGCACAAGTTCCTCAGCACTTCTCCGTGTCAGGCCTCAAGGGAACAATTCCAAGAATGGAATCATATTTATTGAGCTTTTTAGGGCCTGTTAGTTTTTATATCTGTCAGCCACAGTGGTGTCTTTTTAACCAAGATGGATTATGAACATATGAGAATAAAATACTGATTGTAGTGCAGAAAGGGGGTAGATGCATCACAAACAGCTTCATCTTAAGCACAGACAAGTGGCCCCTGCGTTTCGCCATCAAAAAGGCAATCAGAAGCATTAGAAAGATATTTATGGTCGGGCTGCAAAAAGCAGTATGTTTAAACCGTGTCATAATCGGAAGAGAGAGCTATAAAGAATACTGCAATAATCAAGGCAAGCTATAATTTTCTTGCCCTCTGTCCTTGTCAATACTTCATTATTTCTTTATTCCCTTAAAGGGTAATTTTCAGGGGGAAAAATCCTAGGAGAAAGGACTCCACCTCTTCTGAAATATGGCTTTTTCAAGGCAACCGATAGAGTTTTATGTCTCCATAAAACCGAAAGGGTGATTTTTACAATTTCCATCATCGCAGCCTCAGTGCACGTGTGCAGCTTGCCATTTTCCCCCAAATTTCCAAACAAAACACGAGCACTGCCTGGGAGCAGGTTACAGCAGTCCCCTCTCTTTCCAGCCGCTCCCTGGCAATGATTGTGCCAAAATGTTTGCACTGGGTTCTACCAAAGCTCAGGCTAAATCATAACTTTGCTGCTAAGCGGACAACATTACTTTGCTAGAGCTGAATTACTGCATTTCAGTAGGGTGTTTGCATCAAAGAGCAAAAACTCACCATTATTTGGTATGAGTGAAGGAGAAATTGGTCATTTTTATTCTCACCCAGGTTCTTCTGAGGACAGGAGAGCTGTGGGGTAGCTGCCCATCTGCTAATGGTTTGCAGTTAAAACTTGGGCACCGTGGACACGTTTTCAAACGGACCTTTCCACCTTAACGTGAGTCACCTGCCACCGTGTCCACCGCCTGGTAGCTCTCAGGGCTGAGAAGGGCACAGAGATTTCCCGGCATTAAAAGAAAATCCGTCCAATTTCTCTCAGCCCTTTGGGGGTGTTACTGGTCTGTAAATGTGCTTGTCCTGCTCTCGTGCTGATTACTGTGGCTTCCTTTGACCAAACCATTTCTAAGGGCCCAGGCATTCCCGCATCTTCCCACGACGCTCCAGTGGGACACGGAGGCGCCGGCTCCATCCCGAYTCCCAGCTCCACTCTGGAATTCAGCCAGGCACATCCTGATCCACGTTGGTACCGAGCACGGAGGCAAAGGAGGGAAAAGGCCGGTCGCTTCCAACCACAGCCGGCTGTCTGCCCGTCCGGTCTCAAGCATTTCAGCTACCGCCGGAACGACCCGTCAGGAGTTCACTATTGATGCCTGTACAGTAAATACGCCACAAAAATAATATCCCAGCTCCAAGAACACGTAAATCACAGGATAAAATTAACATTCCTCTGATTTTTGAGGGAAAAAAAAAAGTTTTAACCTTTCTTAGGGGGTTAAAAAACACAACTCAATAAAATATCAAACATTCAGAAAAAAATGCATAAAACATAAGATTAGAAGCCTTTGAGATGCTGGATCTTTCTTTCAGCCCTTTTATCTCATCGCCGGGTAATCTGGAGTGAAGAAACGCTCTTGGCAGTGTTTAGCAACAACTCATCAATCTTTTTGCAGGGAAGTCAAGTGCTCCTTACGCCGAGACTGCATTTTGGAGAGGCTCCGCTCCTGCTTTGACTCTTCCCTTCTGCTCGCCGCGGAGCGGGGCTGGCAGCGCCACTTGGCAGCCGGCGGCGCCAACGGGAGCGGGGCCACGGAGGCAGCAAGCGGCAGCCCATCCTCCGGGAGAGAATCCCGGAGTGACTCCCTCAGAGCGGCTCCAGGAGCCGCGTCACCTTGCAGGGGTCCGGGAAGAACCAAGAGGCACCGGGAATGGCCACTGCTGCAGCCGGCACCTCCGGCCCTGCGGAGCGGGCGGCCCGAACCTGGAATGCGGCTGCGGAATCGCCCTGCGGAAGGAACTCAGGTTTGGCCAGGGCAGGGCAGGAGCAGCCGTGCACAGAGCCTCAGGGACACGGGAAGCACCTCGAGTGCCGCCGTAAACAYGGGATCCGCAAATCCGCCCGGGATTACGGCTAGCGAGGGCTGCCGGGACTCACAAGCACCGGAGCTGTCCATAAAGCAGTGGTGCTTGAGGCTCAGAAATCTGCATGCCACCAAAGCGAAATAAAAAGCTGCCTGGTGCAGGGTCAGGAGCCTCCTGTTTTTTAAGAGATAACGATAGTAATTGGCTGCGTGTCCTGGCAGGGCGCGGGGAGCGGGGCCACGCTGCCGGACACACAGCTAGCGCGGCTGCCGGGACAGCGGCAGCCCCACGCGCGGCTGCTCGGCGCGGCCACGCTCAAGGGCCCTGAATCTCGACGCTGCTTCGGACTCAGCCGCCCCACAGAGCTTCTCCATGCAGCCCACGGGCCCACCATGTCCAACTCCAGTGACTGGTTCACCGTGTCTGGTACTTTAGCATCCTATTTCTTCAGGATTTAGGGACCTCAGACAGCAAAGCACAAAAATACAGTCCTGGGCAGGGACACACCAAAGCTCTGGCCCTAAATCATGGAGCAGCAGGTCCTGCCAGGACCAGCTCCCCAGCACTCCGGCTGCTCTCAGGAAGCGCCTCGGGAATCAACTATTCATACGAAAGGATCTCCCCACTTTCACTTCATGTCAAGGGTTCTGCTGTTTGAAATGATCCTCTGCCATGTTCTCATTTAAAACCTGTTGTTTTGGCAGGTTTGGTGTATTGGGCTTTGCATTGGACCACTTCACATTCCTAAATCCCGGGTGGATTCTCCAGAGCAGTTAAAATTCCTGCCTCAACCAAGCACGGCTTCAGTTCGGCAAAGGACAAGGCAAGTCTCGGGAAAAGGCAAACCTCAGGAAAAGGCAAACCTCAGGAAAAGGCAAACCTCAGGAAAAGGCAGCGCCGGCACGCAGGAACCCACGGGCTCAGGCTCATGCGGGAGTGCATCAGCCCTCAGGTTAGCGCCTTCCTCGTGCTGACACGCTGTGTTTTAGCAGCTACCGGAGCCAGACACAGGCACAATACTGCCTCAGATCCAGGTGTTTCTTTTTGCTTTTGGGTGTTATTTCCTATAACGCACGGGATGAGAATAAAACACTCCCCTTTCCCCCTGGAGAACACAGCCCCTTCCAGGGCCTGGAACTCCCCGCTGGCAGCAGGCACAGCCACGAGCTTCTACCAGCTCACAGGAGGGTTTGACCCGGGGGAGATGCGCCGGCCGCGCTTCACACCTGCCTTCATGTCCCATCGCAACGTAAGAGCTGAAAACCAGGCACAACCGACAGCACCACGAGACTCATCCTTTAATTTTTAATGCAAGAAAATCAATGTGTTTTGACCAAAGAAAATAGAAACCTCTCGATAAGGAGCACTCCCTTTGATGGAGCTACCGATAAGCAGTATCAGGCAGTGCGGAATGACGTGGGATGGAGCGACCAGAGACTCTGCAGCATTTCAGTGGTCTCATCTCTGAGACTGCTTCTCCTTATGAATATATCCAAATAGATACTATTTGGTACCCCGAACAAAGCAGACCCTTAACGTCCAAGATAGGAGTCCTCATAAACTCATGTGCGTGAGCAGAAGCAGAAGGGAGAGAAGCCGATACTCCGTAAACTGCTCGGAGGATATTTATGATACTCAGGGCCCTCCATGCGCTTGGCTTTATTGACTGCTAAAGAAAAATCAATCCATAAGCTACATATGCATACAGGCACAACACATGGATGCTCCTTGRGGGAAATGGCAAAGACAAGGCGGATCGGGAAGCGGCGTGCGTCCCGATGTCTGGAATTGCCGGAGCAGGGAGCGGGGCCAGGCGGCGGGGCCGGGACCCCCGTGGTGGCCGCCGCACCCGCAGCCRGCAGCGCTCCGGCTCCCTGCACAAACAGCCATTCCCGACAAAAGGGGAAGCCAAATCCCCCGCAGACGCTTTAATTGACTGCTGCTCTGCAGCGAGAGGTGAAATGAAAGATGCTCTTATCTAAATCCCTCCTTTTCATCACCCTAATTTTGAGCACCCCCAGTAGCGYGTGTCTGTGTATCAAAGCCGCGAGCCCGGAGGATTCCTGCTCGACTCTTGAGAAATTTCCACATTTGATCCTGCCCCGAGCACAGCAAACAGAGCTGCAACCCAAGCGGCAGCAAGGCAGGGACAGGAGGGCTGAGGAGCAGAGCGGAGCTGGGCYGGGAAGGGGGATGCTCCGGGCTGAKCATCCTGCATCCATCCGGGCAGCTCCCGGCTCTCACAACAGGCAAGCTGGAAAACTGCTGTGACTTATAGGAAATAAAGCATGGAGGGGGAAAACAGCGTGGGACAAGCACCGAGCCTGTCCCGAGCAGCGCCCGGCATTGCCCGCGCGGTGCTCCAGGGAATGCCAGCCYTTCCTCCTGATTCCCTTCCCTCCCCTCCTCCCTCGTCTCCTTCCTCCCTGCTCCAGCTCGTGGGAGCCCCGGGAGCCCTCGGGGACAGCAGGGAACATCCTCGACACCCTACGGGCTTTCTTTCCTCTCGCTTCACAGCACTGTTAATTTTGTTAATATTATATRGATTAAACTATTAGCTATTCAAGTATATTAAAAATATGTATTTTTTCCTGATGTCAGTAGTACTGTACAGTCCCAATCCTTCTTCTCCTCTGAAGCCTAGGATAAATACATGACCTGACCAAAAATATCATATTTAGCACACTTCAGCTGCAATGATTTAAAAAAGGCCAGCAGCTCGTTTGAATTTATGTGGGATTAACAGCTAGCAGTTAAGATTATTTCCAGATTTCAGTGTTTATCTGGATGTATTTTCCTACTCTGCACCAATCTCTATGGCTTTACCTCCATGTTTCCAAGATGACTTTGACTCCAGTCTAACAGATGGGTTTACAGCAGCTTTGCTACTCGCTTTATCAGTGTTTCCTTAGGCTTAGTCTTCATGCTTTAAAAATGAATGGAGGAATATTCGTCTTTCTGGATCTCTCCCTGCGTGTTCAGGACCTTCAAGAGACACAGAAGGGCCCGTGTCCGACACAGGCGACGTGTCTGCACAGCAGCAGACACAGGGAGCTCATTTGTGCRGCACCGTCTCCTTTCAACCCCTTTTCTTCCCTTTTTTTTGTCTTCTTTTCCCCGTTTGATGCTGTCTAGAGCAGCCCGAACGGCGCTATCAGCAGAGCAGCCCTTTCAAGCGGTTTCGATAACGGCAGCCTGCTGCTTCCTCTTTAGACACAAATACTTTACGTGGGGCTAATTCGGAGATAAAAGTCAGCTCTGTCAATAGCGTTTAAAGCAATTCCTGGCAAAGCAGGGCCTCGGATTGCTCCTGTTTGGAACAACCACGTTGTGCGACGCGGGCCGGGGGACCCTCGCACCGGGGGCCCTTGCACAGCCCAGAGGGTGCCAAGTCGCAACAAAGGTGGCACTGCCACAACCCCAGCACGCGGGAATGGGCCAGCCCCGGCTGCCCGCAAGAGGGGACCCGTCCTGGAAAGCCCAGGGTGCCCCGAGTGCCAGGGACCCCTCCGAGCTGCAGGGAGATGGGCCCACGCAGGGCAGAGAGAGGCCAGGAGGAACTGCCTGGCAGCAACAGGGAACGGGATGGCACTGCCCGYGCAGTACTTCAGTGCAGCACTTCGGATTAAATTAAGCTATTTAATTAAGGAGAAATTAAAACAATACAAAACTGGTTTGTGGTTTTGGCACAAGCTGCTTAAAGAGCTTTGATCTGTTTTCCTTTCTGTTTTCCTTTCTTCTCAGGTAGGTCCTTTCTTAATCCCTTGCTCTTGTAAACATAAGATATATTACGTGGCGAGAGTGTTCATRTCTACAGATAGCATGTGCATATATACCTATAGACCAGGTGTGTGTATATGTAAGCACACGCTATCTGTGGGTATCTATTTACAGAGTGTGTGTGTGTGTACTTACAGCCATATACACACACATACATGTAACACGCGTGGTGAGCAGCAGCAGGTGACATGAAGCGGACATTGAACATGTTTGGGCTGCGTTAGGGCCTTCGTTGGCCGTCCTTCACCCATGCAAACCGCACCGCTGCCGGTGACAGGAACAGGTAGAGCCATGTCCCAGGCACAGACAGACCAACATGGATTTGGGGTGAAACCACAGGGAAAGAACAGCGTTCTTGTTGCCTCCCTACACAGGGTTTAAAGCTTGGAAAGGCGCTAGAAAAATTGCCCTGGAATTCTTCAGGTGTTTGCAAGCTTTGCAGCCCTTGCAGGTGCCCGGCTGTGCTTACTTCTCCGAGGTCCATGTGGCTGAGTGAATGATGATCAGTCACTGATTAGTCACCCGGCACGGGGCAGTCAGTCAGCCCTGAAAGTTTCTGTGTCTGCTGCCACAGAACCGCCCTGGCAGGAACGAGGCCGCTCTGGAACGCGGAGGTCCCCGGAAAGCCGCTCCGCAGGGGACACAGGGGATGCAGGGACCACATCTCGCGGCTGCGGCCCGTGGCCTGGGCGCTGCTGAGCCCCCGGGCACCTACTTGTCAGACCTGAAACTTTTAGGACAGTCTCATTCAGGAAAAGCTGGAAAAGAGTCAACTCAAGATATAGAACATAAAATACCTCGCAGCTAACTTGCAATCTTTTACCACTGGATCTTAGGTGCATTTGCTTCATAGCGAGGATGTATTCACTGCTCCTCTCTCTCTCCTCCATTTTCAATTTCCTGGGTTACTAAAGTTGGAAATTCATTTATGAAAGCTCTTTGTGTTGGTAACTCAGGACTTGGAGCTTCTTTTCAAACCTGGCAATAAAGTCAGGGGTTTTTGCTTTTGGAGATTCCACGGGAGCCCGAGGACACTTGGCACCCACGGGCAGGCCGAGATCAATCCTGCGCCCAGCTGTTGCTCAGAAGCCACTTGGGGGGCTGCGGGAAGGCGAGCAAAGGTGGAGGCTGTTGCAGGACAGGGCGCTTGTGCCGAGCGAAGTGTGTCTGTGTTCACCGTTGGCAGAGCATCCCCGAGCGTTTCGCTCCAGGGTCCTGCCCCGCACGGGTGCTGTTGCCAGYGGGCAGGAGAAACAACCTGCTACAGAAGGGACGGCCCTCCCACCTTCCTTTTCTTTGCCCCTGTGCTCAGGGCAAAGYCGGCATTTCCAGGGGACTGAGGGAACGAGGAGGTGGGTGGCACAGTCGCTGCAGGGGTTTCACCGCCCGACGCGCGGGTCGGGCACCGCTGCGTTGCCACCGCTCTGCGCCCGGCCACGCGCCCTGCCGCCYGTCCTGCCCTGCAGCAACACGCGRCGCTTTTGTTCTTAACCAAAACGCCCCTTTGCAGCTTGTGAAACATGGTATAAGCCACCATGCAGGTCAACGCTTGCTAATTACCCATGACTAAGTCCCACTTTAATGTGTCCTGACACGGAGGCTTCCAAACGACAGCAGCGTGTTCTCCCCCGGCGCAGCGCGCGGACGCAGAGCCCCGCACAGCAGAGCAGGCGCTGGCAGGACAGGGCACCTGTGCGAGCGCCACGAGCCCCGGAACAACAGGGGGAGCATCGGGGGGACCCCCAGAGCAGCAGGGGGAGCGTCGGGGGGCTGGGTCACTCTGCGGGCCTGAGGATGTGCGGCGGGCTGAAGGCTCCGGACATGGGGCGYGGGAGCAGGGCCTACGGAGCCCCAAAACGCTGCCTCAGTTACAGAACCACAGAATCCCAGGACAGATGCGGTTGGAAGAGACCGCTAGAGATCATCCATTCCACCCCCTGCTCCAGCAGGGACACCCAGAGCTCGGGGCACCCGSTCACATCCCGGCGGGTTGGCAGATCTGCAGAGCAGGAGCCTCCGCAGCCTCCCTGGGCAGCCTGGGCCAGGGCTGGGCACCCTCACMCCAAACAAGCTCTTCCTCACGGCCACATGGAGCTGCCTGCGCTGCAACTGGCACCCACTGCCCCTTGGCCTGGCACTGGCCACCACTGAGAAGAGCTTGGCCCCTTCCTCCCTACGTTCTCCCCTCAGGTATTTGTCAGGAAATGGCCCAGCATCCYGGTCACGCTCGCACATCCCAGCGCTCCTCTGCTCCCTCAGTGTTGAACTGCCCAGACCCTGTGTCCTCCCCGGGCGCAGCAGCTCGGGAGACACCAGGCGGGAGCGTTGCCAGCTCCAGCAGCGCCCGCYTGCAGCCCCAGCAGGTCTCAGAGGCTCCAGGTTACTGCAGGGCACCCAAGGACACCGCTTTTCCTACGGGAGCTCCTCCAGGCTCTTCCCCTGGGGATGACTCCCCTCAGTGTCACTCGGAGCCGGCACGCAGGCCACAGWGAGAAGGGAGCCCTTGGAGCTCATGAAGCTTTTCCTTGGGAATTGGAGCCTGCCAGGCTCYGTGCAGCCCGGAGTGCCAGACTCGCTCCGGCTTCGCTCTCGCCTTCCAGCTCGCTCTATCTCAACTGACGTCTTCCCTCCCTTCCCCCAGCTTCCCGAGCAGATGGAAAACCAGTTTTAGGTCCATAGGATCCAAATCCCAGCCTGCGGGCGTTGCCGATGCCTGCGGCTCGCCCCGTGTCTGAGCCCAGCTTATGGAGCRCGTCGGCATCCCAGAAAGTCGCGACAACTCCATTACTGCCCAACTATAAGAATTAAMGGATTTGCTGCTTCCTTCCCTATAATTAATTTGTGGCACAAATTGAGGCATGGGAAATCCCTTGGGAATGTCTGTTGTGCAGATTTCCCATCACTTCATCTCTGAACAGAGCCACTTCTCCATCGGGAAGCCGGTACCGTCACCGCTCTTCCTTCTTCCACCTCCTCCGCGGGGCTCAGGGCACCCGCAGCCCCCCTCAGCTCTGCCAGCCTCCCTATCCCCCCAGGATCCGCAAGGCTTTGGGGAGGAACCCCGGGGAAAAGGGGCTTCTTGCAGCCTCCAAACCCAGCAGCTCCACTCGCCACTTCAGGCCGAGCAGCACTCAGTAATAAGCTTACAAGGAGGTCATGTCGAAGCAAGAACAGGGAATTAGTTTTAAAAGTTATAAAATATCCCTTTGGCGCTTGCTGCAAAGTAATCCAGGAGGAGATACCCTGCGGTCTGCAATGATCTGTAAATATTCTATTTGCACTTTTTTTTTGACATAAAATTTGAGTATTTAAATCTCAGCTGTGAAGCGAAAGGCATAAATATTGTATCAGATACACGCTTTACTTTTATAACCTGAGGAATGCGAAGGTCTGAAGGAAGTCCCTGCAGCTGAGGACAGGAACGCCAGGTTCCGGCCGCGCGCAGCTGCCGCCGGCGCTGGCACGCGGGCTCCGGTGGGCCCTTYGCAGCGCCCGGGCCTCTCCTCGCCGCGAGCAGCATCACTGCACCGCTGCGTGCGACACTTCAGCACCGCTGCCACGGGCACTGCAACCCCAAATCACCCCGTGGTCCAAACTCACCTCAGCGGAACGGGAAGAAAACCCACCGGGCTCGATTAATTGGTTCCTTTTAACTGGCTCCAAATTTGTCACTTGGATTGAAACGCAGGTGCAGGTGGCAGGTGCCTCGTGCCAACACCTGTATCACGGTATATGAGATTCCTCCCCGGCATCAAGCAAAGCAATCCCAAATCCTAACACAGAATCCAACGCACCAGACCCTCTGCAGACTCTCCTCGAATCCTCACCCGCACGGCCCCGAGCCCCAGCCTTGGAAACACCACCAGAAAGGGCGCTTGCAGTTACGGCGGCGCTGGGAAATTAATTTCCTCCTGAAGAGCTCCGCGGTCTCCGGGCTCAAGACACCACGGCAGCGCCTGGCAAATGGATCTATGATTTCCTGAGGATCGCCRGGGTTTCAGCCGCAATTATTAACAAAAGAGCCCTTATTGCAGCGCTGCGCGCGGAGCTTTGCCTTTGTTATTTTAATTCATCGCCCGCTACTTTGCAAAATGCATTTGGGTACCGATTCTCAGCATCCGGGAATAATGATAACCCGAACAGCACAGAAGCGTTTGACAGCTAATTAAATTCTGCATTTGGGCCAATTACAAAGCCCAACACCTGGTACCTGAAGGTGGGAGTGCTGCAAGGAGGCACCGAGCAGAGCAGCACGCTCCAGCACGGCGCAYACACCTTAACTATATTGCTTGATATAGAGGTGCACTCCATAGTTTTACCCAATATTAATATCTACCATTAATATGCACTGTATAATCCATGTAATGCTGAATTGATAGCATTGTACAGAGCCAGGTCCACACCAGGACAACCCTTCAACTCCCTGGTCTTCAGCCAGGCTCTGAACCTGGGAGGCTGGGGAGGCTCCATCCGCRGAGATGCCGGAGGCGGCTCCAGGGCTCCCTGCCAACCCCAGCGCCATCCCCGACAGGCCGAGCCAGGCAATTTCGCTCAGGGAATCAGTTCTAAAGCTGGGCTGCATTTTCCATGTAGAATTTAAATACACCCTCCCCAAAATGTAACCCAAGAAACGCATTCCTGTCGGGCAGTAACACCAAGGAGGTCTTGCATGCACCATGAGTAAGACAGGATGCATGGAATTTTGTTAATAATAAGGAATCTTTGTAACAATATGGGATGTAATGTTAAAGCTCTGGCAGTAAAAGCTTCCTATAGTTAATTCTCCGGCTCTATTTAGCAAAAATTGTATTAAAGTTTTCATTTTTTTTTTAAAGCCAGAGATACGGAGGTCATCACTGACCGCTTKTTCACTTAATACAATGCTGGAGGATGAAATAATAGAAGAACTGCTACTAACTAAACTCCTAAAACTGTGCAGTGTGAGCCAAATTCGAGTCCTCCATCACCTTCCTTACACATTACAGCATCTTGGCTCAAAAAATCCTATAGATTTCTGGAAATACTTTTAACATTCTCGCAGCCCCTGGTTTTACTGTGACCTTTCTGCAGAAACGCCTGGGTTATATATTCACTCGCATGCATCGGGCTTTGGTACCTACATCCCTCTGATAGTAACTCAGCAGCTAAGAATCTCCGCAGGGCTTTTGGTCACTCTATAGAAACATGTGCACATGTAAATTTGTATATGCCCATTTTTAAAGAAGATGTTGGAACCGCTCTCACCGCGACGCAGGGGCCGCAGCCAGGAACGGGGCTGCAGGAGCAGGGCAGGGGGAAGCAGGAGCGGAGCGGAGCGGGCAGCTCCTGAGCTCGTCCCACCGACCAGGGCGCCTGGCACACGGCTGCCTGAGCCCACCTGCCAACAACGTCTCCTCCTTGGGTTTCCGGGTGGAAAACGGAGCCCTGCGATTTTTGTGAAAAAAAAAAAAAAAAAAAAAGATCATTTTGGGGGCCTGTCTTCATATTAAACTCTTCATGTCCTTTTAATCTAACCCATCCTCTTGGAGGAAGGGCCTGGACGCACGGCAGGAGATGCAAGAGCAGCAAGGGCAGAGGAGGCCGCAGGGCTGCGTGGGTCACGCGGCCGAGGGGCTTTGGGCAGGCAGGGAACCCTGTGGAGAAACGGGACCCAAAGCTGCTCCCTAAGCCAGGGGAAGGCAGCTGGGACAGCTCCAGAGCCAAACCCTGCTGTGCCAGGAGCAACCGCCTCCCCGCGGCCCCGCAGCGGGAGCCGGCCGCGCGGATCCGGGCCCCGCTGCTGCAAACTGATGAGTCCTGCCGGGCTATTAATGAGTCCTGCCTGGCTATTGATTTCCAGTCGCCCGGCCGCCTCCCATCACTGCAATCAGGCCCTTGCTTAGGACAGAGCAATTCATTGTTAGACTCGCTCAAGACAAGCAGTCCYAATTTGGGATGCTCCAACCCTCTGCCCATCGCTCCTGGGACAGCCTTAAATGGATTTGGACTGGTTTTCTTAAAGCTTATCGTCATTTTGTCCTGGTAATTTCAAGGCAGCTCGAAGCCGAGAGGGTGCATGCATGGCACCCGCAGGAATACAGCACACAGGCCTGCCCAATCCCGAGCTACATTCTTGCCAGGAATTCTTGCAGGGAACTCTTGCATCTCTTCCTCCGTGGTCCTGGTGCCCATCCGCTGACCACGCAGGAGCCGAAGGAGGTTGGCCAGGACATCCTGCCCATGTAGCTGAGGGTCCAACAGGCACCGAACTGCACCCCCAAGCCCACTGGTTAATGTCACTGCTTAAAATAACACTGAAAAGGAGGCGCAGGGCATTTGCGGAGGTGCTGGCACCCTCTGTCCCCTCCCTGTCCCCACGGAGGAAGCGGCATCCCGTGGGAACAGGGGCTGGGTACTGGGGTGGGGGAACACCCAAACCCAGGTCCTTAGATAGCTCAGTGCCCCATTCCTGTCACCTAAGGAAACAGCAAAAAATAGCAGCAAATACTCATGTGGAAAGGAAGGTGGAATAATCGTATGCACTGATTTATTATGCATATATTCATAATATATTTATTTATGCATATATTATTTATAATGTATTTACTGAGACATATTAGTCCTGTGTTCTGACTTCAAGGACAAACATTTTGAAAACAACAACAATAACAAAAAAGGCAACGCATCCCAGTAAAGCAAGGGACAGAATCCCAAAGCCTCCTTAATCTTTCCAAGAACATAACAATCTCCCACAGATAAGTCCCACGGATTCATTATTTCCTTCTTAAAACAGCTTTCAGCACGACAGAAAACTAACAGCTGGATCAAGCCACAAAGARACAGGAGGGGGTTTATCTGCCTAGTCCAGGTTGGGAAGTGCGGCACTGATTTCCTTCCAAAACTCGACCCGTTCCCATGCGGGGAAGCAACTGCTCCTTGAGAGGCTATTTGACCCAGTCCACGATCCAAGGAGCATCTCCCGCTTCCAGCACTAGGTCCGCACTCCTATGGAAGCCAGGCTTCTATAGTACTTTGTACTAATGGTTTACATGCTAATGGTTTCGGTGGTGGGAGCGCGGTTGTGCGGCGGCCTCGAGCCGCCGGGCGCTTGCAGGGAGCCGAGCACCCCGAGCAGACCCATGCGAAGCGCCGTGTCCGAAGCTCCTTCCTGCAGCTTCCTGCGAAGCTCCTTCCTGCAGCGAGCGCCTGCAGAACAAGGTGGGCAGAAAATCTGCTCCATTCATTCGTCGTTACAGACACTGAAACAAGCGGCACCGTCAGAGCAGCTGCGAGCACTTGGTTTCAGCTGGCTGAGGAGCAGGGAACACCCAYGTGGCTGCCCGCAGCTCTTCCCAGGAAGCAGCTCCCCGGGAAGGGTCTCGATTTGCAGGATACCCATTTGTCCAGCCACAAGGATCCGCAGCCATCCCAGCAAACAAGGGAAGATGCTCACGGAGAGGGGACCGCACGTATGAAATGCCGCTCTCCAACACCTCGCAGGCCCCCGGTGATAAGAATCCAACTTTTCCCATAAAGAAAAGGAAATCCCCACGGAGCGGGGTATGCGGGGCACCTTGTCCCCTTATCCTGGGGAGCCCAGAGCTGTTCCCAGAGCGCTGCTGCTGCCACCCGGCTCTGGAAACAGCCCCCGTGGAAGCAGCAGGTCCACAGAGCTGACCTGCTGTCCTCTCCTTTGCCACATTAGGGGTGAGAAGGCCATGAGAAGGCCCTGGTCCTCGTCACCCAGAGGCCCAGAGAGTCCTTTCAAGCAAGGTTGTCAAAGGAGGTTCTCAGCATGATTCCCGGGGCATTTAGGGGGCTTCCTTTCAAGAAYGGGTATTTTCTAGAGCATTGGTCAGAGGAGATGTCTGAGCTCAGTTTCCTGTCCTTTGCCTCTACAAAATGACAACGGAGGGAGAGAGATCAGCCATCGCAAAAGGTGACGCCATGTACCTTCAGCCTGATATTGATTGCCCATTTACAGTACTTGGCTTTAAAATAACAAGCAGCCTCGGAATGGAAGCATAACCAATCAATGATTCAGTCCCTGTAATTACTCAAAGCCAAATCTGGAGGAAATGCAGGATTTCACAGCAGTCCTGCAGCATCTGAAAACACCTCGGGAGCCTCAGGAACAAGTGGGAAGGCAGAGGTTTCTCCTTTGGGTCCCCCATGAGGCGTCACATCCCACACCGAGGTATCTATGTCCCTTTTTCACCTAGTGGAAGTCAGACAGAAGTCCCTCTCTTCCCTGGAGTAGCATCSGTCCCATGATGGCACCTCGGGTGCTGCAGACTCCAAAGCTGCCAACCTCAGAGCAGCTCCCTCTGCCTCCTGCTCTGGGACCTGCTCCTGCTGACGGGACATCTCCTAAAGCTTTTTATGGGGACGCAGGATTTGGAGGTGCAGAATGGGGCCGAAGGCAGCGTTTCATTTGCTCACGGGCCACGCATCGTTGCTCCACGTGGGGCCAGGCTCACCAAGCTGCGCGGCCCCTGCGGGACCCTAACAGCGAGACGCRTTTTCAGCCTCAAGAGCCGGCCCCGCTTTTGTGCCCCCGAGGATATTGCTCACCTGCAGCRGGCTTTTAGCGGACACGGTTACAGAAAAATGTAACGGGAAGGGAATTTCATCTTACAGTGATTTCAGTGTCAGATTGAATATTAACTAGTGTGTTCGTATAGCGCACTAAACCACCCRTTTAAATTAAAGATCACAGATTTCRATCCAGGAAACGCCGCATGCCTTCAGCCAAGCACCCTGTCAGACACACATTTCCACCACGAGATGGGAGGGGGGCTGTTTTTGTGAAACCTGGGTGTAACAGGAGYCTTGCAGGTCCCCACTTCCCTTCTCCACAATGTCGGCCCTCCTTACACAAAACAAGTCGCTCCATGAAACACAGTGGACAGGAAGGGCTCAGCCTCCTACAGAAACCCAATGGGAGCCCAATTTTATCAGAGTAAGCTCGTAGAGGGCAGAAGCTGGAGGCTCTGCAGGTCTCCGAAGGCTCGACGCCCATCCCAAGCGCTCAATCCCAACCGCAGCATCGGAGAGACCCCCGCGCTGCCAGGGAGAAYGAAGGAGAGTGGGAGAGCAAAACGCCAGGAGAAGAACGCAGTGTGTACGGAAATGCAGCGGGTTTTTTCTTTYCTTCCTTCTTTCAAAGTCAAAGTTTACCTCACAGCAATTTCATCCCGCAGCAATTTTCTAATCATTCATTAAAATGTACTAATTGTACGTAAAACGCATAATTTGTCTTTGTTTGCAAGTGAAAATAGAAAACCCCAGGGGGCCCAAAGTTGGCATGAAATCACTCTTCTGATTTATCTCTAGAAAATCTGTCCGAAACACTGTTAATTACTAGAAGACACCAAATTCCTGCTTCAAACAACCTTGTTCTTCCTGCGCCCATGAGCTGAGCAGGAACGCGCCGCATCTGGATAGGGCATCCCCAAATCCCGAGGAAAGCGTGGAGCACCCRGCTGCTCCCACACACCTCCGCAGAGCCTCTTCGGGCATAAAAGCAGGAACAAAAGCCGGTGTTTGGAATTCGCAGCATCCCACCCAGCACCAAGAGCAGCCCACAGGCAGCCCCGCCACGTTGCGCCCGTTCATTACCGCTGTCTCCTCCTTTAATGAAGACATAGCACGCCGCTTCGGAGGCTGAATTTGCCCACGTATCAGAACTATACGAGATTGCCAACACCAGCAGGAGGAAGGAAATTGCTCTTTCCCTGCCTTCCAACGCACAGCGTTGGATTTCGGTTTATGAAATCAGCAGCTCCAGTGGCAAAAGACTGCTACAACGGGCTTAATCTGGCAACGAATTCCTGATTCTCAGAAGCCCAAATACTATTATGACTATTTGATCCCCACCAGCAACAATTCAAATCTCGGGGAAAGGCAAATCTTCCCAGCTTGTAGGTTCCTGGGGCAGATCACAATCTAAAGGATCCTGGGAATTACCACGGCACTCGTATTTTGGTTTTCTGCCCTTGTGGCATGCTGTTATTTTTGTGATTTGTGATTTATGATTTTGGGGGATTTTCTTTTGTAATTTGTGATTTTTGTGGTTAAAATAAAATAAAATAAAATAAAACAAAATAAAATAAAATAAAATAAATAACCCCCCTCTGGTAGTTGGCCTTTCCCCGGCTGCTGGGAATGGGTGGATACGGGGGCCTCGCCGGCTGCTCGGCGCTAGGTAAATGTCACAGAGGTCACTTTGCTAATTCAGCCCCGAGCCCACGTTAGAGGTTGTTTGCACAGGGCTGCAAAAAACCTGCATGTTTTTTTTCACTATTTCTGTTAGGGTTTCTTAACCCTGCAGGGCCGGAGAACGAATCCCAGGCGCGAAGCCCGAGGCGGGCGCCGCGCGACGCTCGCTTCTCCCGAGACAACGCGGGCAGCAGAGGTGGCTCGGGCAGCCCCGAACCGGCCGGCCGAGCCTCCCAGGGACCCTGGGCASGGACAGGCAGGGACATGGTGTCCACGCCACACAAAGGCACACACCCACCATAGACATCCAGTTTAGGAAGGTGTGGAGAACCCAAGAATCTCATGGGAACTGCGCCTCAGGGAAGCACACGGTGATTCCCAACGCTCTTCTGACACTTCCATAAACCACGATGATGTGATCAGGAGCCATATCCATTACCCACGACTGGCAGAAACCTGCAGGTACTGCTGTCCCTATGTCCTTCAGCACTCCAGGCAATGCCAGGGAGTGCTGCACACCTGGACCTGCAGGAGAGCAGATCCTGGCACCTGGCTCTTGGCAAAAACTCCTCCCGGCTCCCAAATCCATGCAGAAAAGTGCAAGGCAGATACTGCAGCAAGGCCGGGCCATTAAGCTGTGCTGCCACCCCGGTTCCCCGGCTGCCATCCTCACGGCCGGTGCCAGCGCTCAGGAGGTGCCGTGGGGAGCACAGAGGCCGGGAGGAGCCGCTCCGCGATGCAACAGGGAGCCCTTCCTCTGCCCTTCAACCCGCTGGGGCTCGAACCCGCGGGGAGCCCCTCGTGCGGCTCGGCGGGAGCCAGGCGGCCACCAGCGCTCACCCAGCCCATGCGACGACCACACGGAAGCAGCGTTTTTAGTTTTGGGAACCATCGGCCCAAGGGTTTTGGAAAACGTCTACTGATTGCAACTGTAAAAGAGCAGCTCCTTCCCAAGAGACAAACGGGCTATTCTTAGGCGTGCGTTTGGGAAACAGGCAGCTGCTCCCGTTCTGGTATCACCGGGTACATTTGCCACCAGTCAATGCTCCAAGAAAACAAGAAGCATCAGGACGAGCTGCTGACAGACAGCATTTTGATGGTCAAATTGCCATTAATGCGTCCACAGAACCGCCCACTGTGTCCCCGTGAGGAACTTGCCCGTGGTGGCACCGTCACCGCTGCGCTCTGCCTGTGCGCAGCCCTCGTGCCGCCCGCAGCCTCGAGACGCTCTGCATTTTGTCACCCTCCCCAGGCGCCTCCCATCGCTCCGCATTCACGGCGATGTTCACCTTCCTCCCGGCTAAAGCCCACGCACAGGCGGCAGCAGGATCAGCAAAAGGCCGCGGTGCTATCACAGAGCAGGTGAGGAAAGGGAGATTTTATACATGGGATGATTGAAAGCCTGGTAGAAAAACAAGGTATACCAAAAAGGTCTACTTTGCACCAGCTTTACAGCGTTAGCTGTGGAAAGTTCCACGGGACCTTTAGTCCCACATTGCATCCATGGAGGAGCGTTTGGGATGTCGGAACCTGCACCCGTGGAGCTGGGAGCCGAATGGGGAAGCCAATGTCAGCCCCAGGCGCGACTCGCTGCATTTTCTGATGTCTTCTCGTCATGCAGTGACCCAGACCGACCTTGCAAAAAGGTTTGCTTATTCCTGACACAAGCCATTCACCTTCCATATGGGATCAGCCCATTTAGCAGCAGAGCCCTGAGTCCCACAAAAGGTGACGCACTGAAATTCCTGATGATGTCAAAGATGTCAAGAACAATCAGGACAAATTAATTAGTTATYGCTACCAGATATTTGGCATATTAATGCACAGCGACAGATCTCATTTACTGAGGCACAGCCTGGCCATATAAATTATGGGACACACAAATCCCAGCACGCTCCATATTTAAGGGCCATTTGAATTGTACTCAGGTAGTTTTGCTCATCCGCAATCTGAGGAATGCGTTAATAAACAGAGAACTGAATCACACCATTGATTTGTAGCGAGAATTTTCCATTAAATCCTGTCAAGAGTATTACTTAAATAAAACTAATGGTCTACTATAGTCTGGGGCTCTGCTATAAGGGACTACTGATGTTACAGCTCTCTACGTCTCGCAGAGATGGATAATCTCGTTTATTGTCCCCGCAGTACCTTCCTGGTGCACCTTGGCTGCCGCCCCACTGCCACCAAGACTAGACGGTSGCCCTCTGTGATGGACGGTGAATAAAACAGCCACGAAAGACTATTTATTCCTTTTTTTTCACCTCCATGAGGCACAATGTTTGATTTCATGGACGGTATCTGCAACTCAGCAAAAGTCCTGGAAATCCATGGAGATCCTTCCCTGCTGGACACCACCCTGGTAGTTCCCTGTCTATGAACATGTTATGCCGAGTCTTGGGGTTTTATGGAGTTTGGACAAGAGCTGGATTTGCGGTCACCAGCAGCCACCTCTCCCATCTAAGGCTGTCCTGTGACCCCGATACGAGAGCAAGGAGCGCTGGGACGAAAGCAGCAGCGAGCGGGACTCGGCACGCACGGATGCTCCTTGCGCTCCTGCACTGGTGGCCTCACTTTGCAGCAAGAATTTGTGACAAAGAGAGATTAAGGTTATGTAAAGAGCATGGGGGAAAAAAAAGCCAGGGTATTATTTTATTGCATGTTAGAGATTAAAACCATTCCAGACTTGAGTCACCAAAAAAAAAAAAAAAAAGAAAAAAAAAATTTTGAAATGAAGTGACCGTGCCAAGGGATTTGGGTGGCCCCAAGCCAACACTCCCATTTCCCAGGACTCCTCCCCTGTGCCAGGGCAGGGAACTCGCCCCACTTTAGTACCCGGGCAGGCGGTCGTGGGGTTGGCTCAGACAAGCCCCAAGCCCTGCATGCGAGCCGGGTGTCCTCGCGGCGACATCACTTCCCAGCGGATTCTCCTAACGATGTAATTCAATTAGACGCAAATCAAGATATAAGCGATGCTTTTAATAACACAACACTGGCTCCCGACAAATTCCCTACRCAGATGGAAAAGCTTGATAGAGTTAGTGGTAACGGGATACCCCCCTCCAGAGAGATGTTGCCAACCCTCTTCCCATCAACACACCTGCCAGCGCAAAGCCGCTTGGTTATTGGCACTCCGTTACAGCGACCAAGCTGTTTTCCAAGGATTTTGTTGATGTGACAATGTCCTYGGTGACATCCAAGAAGATTTATTCTGGTCGAGACCCCACCTAATGCATCAGCAGAACCTTCTTCTCTCTTTCTATAGCAGTCTAAAGCATTCAGACCTTCTTGCCTGGGGGCTTTGCCTGATGCTCCTCCACACGCCTGGGCTGCGGAGAGAGCGGCCACTTCACGTACGACTGCCACAGACACCGACAATCCTTATGCTTATGAGTTATGATGGATGATGAAAAGAAACACCGACCTTGACACTCTTGAGTGATATGAACCCATCTCCGTTTCGCAGCCTCCTAATCACGAGCTGTAAAATGAGAGCTGCCAGTTCCAGTTAATTTTATAACTCGCTCCGCGCTGCRTCTCACAAGGGATTCCCTGTGCCTGGGGAAAACACAGAGGTCCCGAGGCCTCTGGAAACAAACACACAGAAATCCCCCTGCACTTTTAGAGGTGAAGCCTCAATCTAAGGCTGTTACCTCCTTTGCCATGTTTGCCAAAGTGCGCTGCAGTAATTCACTGCCCCTCTTCACTTTGGGAAGGAGGAGCTGCGTTGGAAGCGGAAGCGCGAGGTGCGGGCGGGAGCCCTTCCAATGAAACTGCCGGGAAGGGGCAGGCGACTCGGACAGCCTGTCTCACCCGAGCGAGCTCTGAGCACTGAGGAGCGATCCTCATGCTGGGTAGGAGCAACGCGGCAAAGCAGCAGGACGCTTGGAAGGCGAGTGTGAAATGCACAGGATGGGATGATCCCTGCTCTCCAYGGAGCAGGATGGAAGTGGTCCCAGCATCGCAGTGGGTTGCGCTCTTGCCTGGCCACAGACCTTYAGCCACTTGCAGAGACTTCCAGGATTTGCTACACTAGCTCCGGCCACCAGCACTTCTACGTTCTTCCCCAAAAGAAACGCCAGGAAATAGAGACAAGGAGCCCACACTCAGCACTGAGGGAACATTTCTGGGATCAGTTCCTAGACACCCCGACGGCAGCCGCCCATCATATCGCACAACCCAACAGTTCCTCTTCCACCAGGAGCTCCCCTGCAGAGCCAGGCTCCATCCTGGCTGCGGGATCTGCAGCTCAAGCACAAATAAACTAAATATGGGGCTCGAGGGAAGTCTTCTCCTCACTCGCTCGCCCTTGAGACTCGCATCTGTGAGAGGATGGAGACAAGACCAGCTTTGAGTCGTTAACTTTCTAGGACAAAAACTCTCCTCTCAGGACACAAGGACCAAGCTGGGCACTGCAAAACAGCAGTGAGCTGCAGTTCAGCTTGCAGATCTACCAGCCCTCGTCCTTCCTAGGATGTCCTCGTAGAAACAACCCTGCTATCCTCCTGCCGAAGAGTTGGTACTAACAGTGGTTGCTCCAGAACCTCTGAGAGCRGCAAAAAAGGCCAACTGCCCGAGGTCCCCTGCAAGCACCAGGCCCAACATCTAACTGGTTCCAGCCTCTCCTTCAGCTCCTGACTCCACAAGGAAACRTCTCAGCTGGCTTGGGAATGAGGCCCTCGAGGCACCACTTGTGTATAAGTTACACTGCCTGCCACGCCATTCTCTCTTAAAATCCTTCCRCAGGAGTATTGCAAAGGATCCTGTACCAGCCCCTTACAGGCACGGCCCCAGCCGCCTGTTCCCCACACAAACACGTGTGATGGTTGTTGGCACCCACAGCCTCCAAGCTGGGCAGGAGGCACCTTGTGAAGCCCCCAGCACAGGAAAGTAGGGCCACTACTGAAAAAAAAAAGTAAAAAAAAATCACCAAAACATCCCTAGGCTCTGTGTTCTGAACTCTGCCTTAAGGACAAGAAGATGCTCAGGTGGCAACATAATTTCCAGGGAGCTATTTCGGCTTCTCTGTTTGACAACCAACACTTTGCAGAAACTTTGGGCAGCAATTGAGAATAGCTCCCAGTGCACTCTGAATCCCCAGGAGCATTTATGAAATTACTGCACCCATCAGCATCACCAYAGGCGCGCGAGCAGAGAGGGGAGGGAGGCATCAGCGGCGCTCGGCGCACGCTGCGATGGGCCCGGCTTAACTGCAGCCCGACAGGAAAAGGCTGCAGCGGAGACCGAGCAGGGGAAGGGGCGGCTCTCGSGCGGTGAGGGTGACGCGCGCGCTGCCTTTCGGCCGAGCGTGCCTGCTCCGCGGGTGAGGGTCCCGCCGGCAGGCCGGGGCCGCGCTGTCGGCACGGCTCCCCATGGGACACGCTAACGGGACGGGCTTCCCGACAGCGAGCGCGGAGCAGACCCCAAGGAGCTGCAATCTCCAGCGCCCTAGGCCCTCCACCCGTCTTAGGAGGGGACTCTGGAGCATYGAGCACCCAGAACAGCTCCAAGGGGAGATTCCAGCTGCTTTCCATGAGCAGAAAGGTGAATCATAGAGTTTATGGAGCGCAGGCGTGCGGTGCTTCCGGAGCGCGGCGGGCTGCTCGGAGCGAGCCCCTTCAGCACRGCAGGCTGGCTGGGGCGAGCACGGCAACGAGCGAAAGCGGAGCAAGGTCCAACATGTTTACTGTGGATTGCAAGCGAAACGCAACATTTAGGTCAATGTTTCCCCCAAGGGACCATTTTTATCAGAGCAAGTGAATTTTTTTGCCGTTAATTAATCATGAAGGCGGTGGTGCAATTTGTCCGTGTGGTTTCTCTTCAGATGAGGCCAACGTTTCAAGGTGTTTGCTGCTATTTGGACCATATCACGGCACCGGGCRGCACTGACCCCCACAGCCCCGCAGTTCCACACAACGGGAACCCCAAAATTCAGGAATATGGTCCCCTCTTTGAGCACTGTTTTCTTTGAAAGTCGTTTTAAGATGATTAAAGGAAAGCCTTCAAGCAACGGCTTTGCCATAGCACACGTGAGCGCAGGAGCTCCCTGTTGGCCACTGGGCTCTGCAGTCCCTGGGCAGCGCTCACCCCTGGAGCTGCATGAGCACAACTATCCTGAACCAGCACTGATCCCAACTCCACCGGAAAAGCAGGAGCACGGGCAAAAGTATGTGACACGAGAGCTGTCTACAGGAGCGATGAAGTCCCTAGCAAGGGGAAAGTCGCCCAAGGCAGCAGCTGAGCTCCCCTGCAGGCGGGCAGCGCAGCCGGGCCGCGCTCACCCGCTGCTCCTCGTGGATACGGCACCGCTCGGAGCACGGGTGGCTGACCCGGCTCCAGCCGCAGACTCCAGTGCGCCACTTGCACGCCAAATTTCGCCCCAAATTAAACCAGTGTAGAAGACGCTCATCCCCCAAATCCCTTTGCAATGGGTTAAATTCCAACCTCGCAGAGACAAAACAGCAAGTTTTGCGTGGTCCTTTACCAGGCACGCAGAGCGGCGCSTGGCGTTGTAGCGATTCGGGACTCCGCTGCTCCCACGTGCTCAAGACGCTTTTCCCGATCTCCTTGCAAAAGCGCAAGCATCGCCCGCCATCTCTTGTTGCCTCCTCGCAGAGACGCTTGGCCAGCAGACATCCCGGGATGTGCTCTGCCTCCCACCKCTCCCCTGCGGCCCTCGGGCCCCTGGCGGCCCCGCGGCTGCTCCAGGGGAGCACTTGCCGGGAAGGTCCGTGGAGCGAGCAGGGAGCGCGGGAAGCGCGGGCTGCGGGCGGGCACCGCGGCGCGACGCCCTGCGCCACGCGGGGAGCAGCGGCTGCAGCCCCCGGCCCCGAGCCGCCTCCGGGCGCTGTCCCCGCGGGGCCGCGCACTGCGCCCCGCGAGCCCCATCCCGCGCGGCGGCGCCCGGCGGACCCGGCGCCGTCCCTCGCGCCTCCCCGTGCCCCGCGGCGCGGGGACACCCCCTGGGCAGGGCAGGCGCGGGGACAGCCCCGCCAGCCCGTGTCTATTGTTCGCCGCCTCAACGGCCCTGGTTCCGCCGCCCCTTCCGCGCTCGCCCTCCGCAGGGCTCCTCCGAGGGCCGCGCTCCGCATCCGCGCTCCGAGAGCACGGAGAGACCAGCACCGCATCCCGCTGCCCGCACCGCGCTCCGGAGCATCCCTGCGCTCCTGCAAATCCCAGCGGCACTTTTCCGCCGCCGACACTTCCCGGCTACCGCTCCCCTTGTGGGGATGTCTCCATGAAAGAGCCCTCCCGCTCCCGAGCTCGCCCCCGCCGCYTGCCCTTCCCGTCCCTTCCCTCTCCGCTCCAGTCCGATTCCACGGCCGGCGCCTCGTCCTTCCCGGGAGTSGGGAGCCGCGGGCAGGGACCGGCGGCCGCCTCGCCGCTCCCCCGGCCATTCTCCGTCGCTCCGCAACCTCCCCCGTGTCCGCAGGGGCGCCCGGGGCGCCCCGGGGCCGCGGCCAGCACCCCAGGGCGCGGAGGGGAAGGGGCGCTGACCCGCACGGCCCCTGCCGCCCGCGCACGTAGCGCACCCCCTCCTCGCTCCTCTCCCCTTCAATTTTTGCACATTTCCCTCCTTTTGGTTCCCCTTTTCCCCCAAGGCTGCTCAGCGCCCGTTCCCTCCGGGCAGCGGCACCAACAGCCCCCTCCAAAGCAGCAGAGCCGCCGGTGGGGGGGAGGCAGAGGGGCCCCTGGCCGGGGGTCCCACCCGAAACCCGCCGCGCGGAGGCCGGAGGCGGCGCGGCCGCGCACTCACCGGCGCCGAGGTGCAGGCTGAGCAGCGCGCAGCCCAGGAGCAGCAGCGGCGGCGCCGGGCCCCGCGCCGAGCCGGGCCTCCGCTCCATGATCCGGCGCGCGCACCTGCGGCGTGGGCCGCCTCGCGAGGCCTCCGCGCGCGGCCGCCCGGGCAAAGTTACATTCGGCGCCGGCGGGCTCGGGATGCTCAGCCCAGGAGCCGCGCGCCGACGGCGAAGGGTCCTCCCACCGCTGCCAGAGCGCACATGGAAAAAGACGGGCATAAAAAAATCACGGCGGCGACGAGGAGGATGAGGATGGCTATGGAAAAGCGGTCCAGCAGAGCCGGGGTCGCTCCATCTCCGTCGCCAGGCAGAAGAGGGAAAACCAGGCGGAGGGTCCCGGGAAGGGGGCGCGGATACAAAGGGGCGCCCCGGGCGGCGGCGCTGCCTCCTCCCGGCTGCGCGTGGCGGGGCGGGCGGCTGCGCCCGCGCGGCACCGGGGGCGGGCGGG
>NW_020454094.1:826266-871266 GCF_003342845.1 Nothoprocta perdicaria
CCGCCGCGCCCCGAGCCCCGGGAGCACCGCGGGAACGGCGAGCGCCGGGAAAACCCCGCTCCGCTGCCCTTCTTTTTTTCTCTTTTTCTTTTTTTTTTCTTTCTTTTTTTTTTTYCCCACACAACTTTGTTGAACCGCGTGCTGGAAGCCCGTGCCCTGCCCCAAAGCGGCTGCGCAGCCGCTTCCCGCCCGCTCCCCCGGAGCCCCGGGATGCAGCGGCTCCCTGCGGCGCGGGAGATGCGCTGCCTCCCGGGAGGAGTCCGGGACGCGCAGGGAGGTCACRGCGGAGCTGGAGGCGCGGGACACCCCTGCTCCCTCTCCGGCCTCTCCAGCCGCGGTGGCTTCGGCTCCGCAGCTGTGCGACGGCCCTGGCACATTCCCTGATTGCRGGAATCCGCACGCGCCGCTGCCGCTGAATGATAACTGCACTACCCCAAACGTGTAATTTTGTGACAGGTGCTTGAGGGAGCAGAATTATCTAGAGAAAAGCACGAGGGAGCAACGAGGAGAGGCCGTGTCTCGGATCTACCTGCGGAGCACAAAGATCAGCGGCAGCTGCGGAGCTGCTGCCCTGCRAGTGAGATATCCAGGGATCGGGACTGCGCCCTCAAAGGAGCACGAGGACAGGAGCTCGGGGCAGCCGAGGGGCAGCCCGCGGTGCCCGAGGAGTGCACAGAGCAGGTGTCTCCTGCAGGGTGAGGGCAGCCACAGAACCAACATCCCCAAGGCCACACCAAGCGCCTCGGCACCTCAGGAACCCAGATTCCAATCCTGGGCTGAATTTGGCAGCTCTGTCCTGTCTCCGTGTGGAAGTGCCCAGGCTGTTTCCTCCTGGGATGGCCGCCTTCCCAGCTCTGCATAACCTCGCGCATGGAAGCAGCCACGAAGCTGAGTGCCCTGCGCGGTGCCATCCTGCTCCAGCCAGAGCACAGTCTGCACGGCGGCAGCGGAGCCACAGCCCCGAGCACCGCGTGGGCACTGTCCGGCTGCCCGGCCAACGAGCGCGAGCGGGAGCCTCCCCGGAGCTGCCTCCACTGCCCACCTGGAGGCTGCAGCACGGGGGGCTTCACCCTGGAACCACCGCGTCAGCCGGCAGGCTTCTCAGTTACAGAAATGAGGGAGAATCCCGAGGTTCCTGGGACACATGGCTTCCTGGGACACCCATTGTGTTTTCATCTGCTGCTGTGTGTGGCTTGAAGATGTGTGGGCTTGGAGGTCTCTGAACAAGGCTCTTATGACCTAAATCAATGTAGACTCTAAGGAAAACTTCAGAAAATTATTTCAAGAACAGGAGACGGCCGCCCGTCACAGATTTTCCATGCAGCAAGACAACCAGTAACTGGAATTTGATTTAAACTGGCATGAGGAAGAGCATTCAATCCTCGATACGATGGACAAAACACACTGATCTGGGAGCCATTCTGGGTGGCTTTCACCTAATGGAACATCTAGGGATGTCAAAATCCAATCTAATCACGCCAGGGGTAGAGTTGGAGGCTTTCTAAGGGGCAGTTCCTCCCATGAAGGGCATATCCAGAATCTGTGGGATGACTTCAGCGTTGGAACCACCTTCTCCTCCCTGTTCGCTCCTCACAGGGGACCAGAGACCCCTCTGATGCACCAGAGCATCTTCCCCAGCAGYCTATTTTGTGCCTGCTCCACCTCCTTTCTACCACAAATTGAGCACCGTTTGGTGCCTGCCGCGAAGCCCCACGTGGTCCAAGGGCACAAGGGCTGACAGGGAGCAGCCAYGGGAAGCAGAGGCCAGCCGCAGCGGGCACAGGATCCTCCTCATTCCGGCCCCTGCGAGAGGTGCCCGGCTCACCCGGCGAGGCCTCGGGYGCGGGCAGCACCGCCGGCCACGCCGCCTCCTCCCGACACGGCAGCTCGGCGCTGAGCTTCCCTGGTTCTGCATCTCCGCGTCCTATTTCGCTCGGCACGCCTTCAGCTCCTGAGCAAAATTTAGGGGAGAGCTTGGGGGACCGATGCGAGGCGAGCAGAAGGCCCACGCTGCACGGCCCTCCAACACGGCCTCTCATGTTCACCCTGAGCTCCTCTGCATTAGGGTTAGGCTTAGGCTTAGGCTTAGGGTTTGCATGTGGGCTCCGTGAGCTGCATGAGCAGGCAGGCAGGTTCCCACCACCAAACCCATCCCCGCTTYCCAGCGGAGCGCCCATCCTGAGGGATGAAAGGCTGGCGGGGGCCTTGGAACAGCACGGGGCTCCGCAGCCGCGGCAGTGCCGGGGCTGCAGCGGCACAGAGCCGCTCGCGGTGCCGGCACGCGCCCGGCGGACACGGCATCCCCCGTTAAGGGACGGGCTGCATCTCCCGTCCGCAACAACGCAGTGTTCTAGGGAAGAGTTTGCAGAGCTCACCCTGTTAACACACTGCTGCTATTTTCTTCTTTTCCCCAGGATCCAATTCCTTCTACCTCAAGAGACCTGTTCAAAACTTGAACATTTCTTTTCCTGACTTCTACCTCCCAATAACCATGTTTAATGTACTATTATACACTGTAAGATTATGTGCAATTACCTCCTTCTCATGTAATTTTGTTCTCCAGAATTACCACTCCCCTTTCATTTGTTACAAGGAATATTTTATACACCTTTATGAATTCATCCAGCTATGCACTAGATCAGAACACATAATTTCATCACACTTACTTAAGTGCCTTTTAAACATAATTAGAAAATTGAAGCAAGTCAACCCAAGCTACGGAGCAGTTCTCTCCCCCAGCAACACTCTTCCCAATGCRGATCCTCCTCAAATCCAGCATTTCCCTCCTTGGGAACGCAGGACTCCAGGACTTCTCCAGCAGCTACAGAGAAAACATTTTACAGAACAGCCAGGGATGCAGCTTCTCACCAAGAGGTGCCACCCAATGCATCTTACAAAGAGTCTGTATTTTTTGCTGTCATTACCAACAATTTTTGCTCTTTATCCGAGCTCGGCTCATGGTTTTCTCGAAATAATCATGGAATAGCCCCAATAGCAGCAACACGGCTGCTGCTCCAGAAGCACGGAASCTGCCTGCACAGAGCTCGCTCCCTCCTCTAAGGATCTCAGACTAACTCAGCGGCTTATGATTGCTCAGCTCGTCAGGCAGACGAGATGAAGAAAGACTCCAGATGTCATGGAAAGGGAGAACACTCTGTGCTTGGGCGAGACAGGCAACTCCTTCGGTTGCCTGAGCCCCTTTTTAAGGRTGCAGGGCGCCTCTAAGGTGGGATATGGGATCTTCTGGCTTAAGGAACCTGAGGAACCAACAGTGTGTGTGAAGGTCTTGTTCTCCTGGGACTGCAGTTCAATCACTGCTCTTGTTTTGCTACCTGTGAGCACTGGGTTTCCGTGTAGGGGCCACCCCACACGTGCATCCTCTGTGCTTTCATCTCCCTGCACTAAGCACAGCCCAGGAGGCCCCATTCCCAGGCCTCACCACAGGGTCAGTGTGTCACCTGCCCATGTCCTACACCCATGGTGCTTTCCAAGGACCCTCAGGCCAACCCAAAGGCTCGCAGCCGTGACACATGCAGGCAGGAGCAGCAGGGAAGATGCCCCAAGTACATGATGGCACCTCTACTTTTCATGCATTTTGCTTTTCAGAGAACAGCCATGTGGCCGTTTAGCCCTTCATGCAGCCCCTCATAGTTCACTGAAACAAAAGGGAGGATCCTCCCCTCTCCTCCCCACAACTATTTTTACCTTAAAAAAGGGACACAAATCTGTGGCAACAAATGTGATTAAGTGCTGTGTTTGCAGCAGCCTCAAAGCTCAGAAGAAGCCCTTGATGAGCCTGGCCTTCAGCAGCTGAGATCCCTCAAAGTCATCGAGCAGAAGCAGGGGACACTCAGCAGCCCTTACCCAAGGCGCTTCACACAGGGCTCGTGCCCAGGTCAGCCCTCCTCCGTGTTTGCTGATCCTCACTTTAATTCCAGGTGGGTGTTTTGGGAAGAATTTCCTTCCTGGAGATCACACACAGGCACAACTGGCACACACGTGAGGAACCACAAACTGCCAGTTCTTCCCTTCTTACGTGCCTGGTTGCTGATTCTGTCGCAGCTGGATGAACTGTGCACTTTTCCAGACATYAAGCCATGCGGGAGTCAGCAGAGCCTTATAAATTTATGAAAGTGACCTTCTTTCTGAATAAAATGTAGCTGCAAAATCCTCGGCAACTTATCTCCAGATGCTCAGGCGGCCCCTGGTGCATTACGCTCTCCGATGCATTGCCAAGACACCTCTTCTCATACAGCAGTTCTGAGGCCTGCTGGAAAGATCTCTGGCTGCGCTGTGCCGCGGGGCAGTGCGGCGCGGGCCGTGCCTCCGCGAGGAGCTGCCTTCAAGGGACGCTTGGGCTCAAGGCTCCGTGTGGTTCATTGCTAGTGATTTGGGAAACTGGGCTCATTTATGAGGTTCTGCAGGGTGAAATCTGCAGCTTCAGTGCGTCACTTCAGCCACCTCCTTTGGCATCTGCAAGGGCCTCCTGCTTCACAGACCACCTGCTTGGGAGCAAGGCCGTTTCCATACCACTAACTAGCGGGATGCACAAGTTGCTCGCAGACAAGAGTGCCAAACAACTCCCAGGCACGCGGCTGATTGCAAGTCCCTTAGCGACGAGACAAGTCCCACTGATGTCAACAGATCGGTCACAGGGGTGAAATGAAGCAAGAGCCTAAGGGCTCTGCTAAATCATATGCTCAGTCAATAGCAGGTCTGAGAGAATTACAGCTAATACTATACTAATATATTAAAATACTAGTATTTTATAGCTAATATTAAATGCTAAGAAAATCATTTATGACCTCTAGATTTAAATGCCAGACATTTTGCAAGGAAGTGCCTGCAACTCCCATAAATTAGGCAYGACAGAGATTCCATTAGATCCAGGTGAACTCACTTTATGGTTCCATTGGCAACACCTTCTTGCTCCGTTAGCCGGTATTCCCGCGCACTCCCTTTGCCTGCAGCTCCTTTTGAAACCTCGAGGCATTGCTGGCCATAAAGCAGCATCCAAGGGCAGCCTCTCCATGAGCAGGACACTACAATCGTGCTGCTCTCCCGGGCCCAGGCTGCGGAAGGCAGGAGGCCTCTGCTGTGGTTACGACTTGGTGTGTTTTATCAGTGCAATTAAGTGGCCACAATATGTTTTTAGAAGGGAAGCAAAGTGGCCAGTTTTGCTCTTGACTGTTTCTTCAGCCTTGAATCTGTCTCTGCAGGACAAGTGACAGCACTCAGAATAAGCTAGGGTATCCGAAAGGGTATTAGGCGTCCCTAGGCAGCACTGGGAAGCCCTTTAGCAGGAGGCCCATGTCCAAGGTCATGGGGAATTGCGATGGAAGGAGGCAAGGACGCAGCGGCCTCCTCTGCAACCCTCCACAGCTCCATGTGGGAAGAGGTGTTCACGCCAGCCCGAGCRCAAGCCCGCGCTCACCTCCCCTCGCCAACGTCCTGCTCCTGCGCAGCCCTCGCTGGGTTCAACGCCGTGTTCCAGCTCCAAATGGACACYAAACTGATGCTCGCGGACAAATCACCGTTGCATCTGCTCCATCTCGCTGTGCAGCCAAAGAGCAGCGCTGGGCGCCCCGCGTTGGCCGCTCCACGTTGGCAGGAGCTGTCACGCTCCAGCCCTGGACACACTGAGTGACAGTGCACGGGGCAGCTGGGACAACTCCACTGTGTCACATGCTCCACGTGAAACAACATTTCTGTTGTTTCTGAAATATGAAATATTCTGAAAAAACATTTCTGTTTCAAAGCTGATGCTTYTTCACAGTTTGGACTCAAGTGTTTTATTATTAATCCACTTTGGCACCAGGAGTTGGGGCGCAGAGYGGAATGCTGCTTCTGCAACTTGTTTTCCTCGCCTTTTGGAAAGTTATTCAGAGGTTTTATTAGACTCAGAACGTAGGAAGAGGTCTGGGTTTTCCAAGTAATGGCCCTTTTCTCTGGGATCTGTTTCTTCGAGGCCAATTTTGACATGCTGAATCACCCCTGCACCCAAATCCCCAAAGGAACCTGCCTTGTTCTGCACTGGCTCTGCAAGGAAATGAGGCTCTCGACTGTTCAAACACATCTCAATTAGCTGCCTGATGCAGCCTAAAACGTAGGTGGAGATCTCCTCTCTGTTCTCCATCCCCAGGAGCGTTTCTGGGCACCCCGAGCGCTCCAGGCCGGTTCCGTGGCGGCAGGTGCTCGGCACCGCTCCGCGATCGCAGACCCCACGCTGCTGCTGACGGAGGCATCCGGCACGGCCTGCACCAGGAGACACCCGCCCATGTGCCCGCTGTCCAGAAGCCTCCAGGACAAAGCCCGGCTCCTCCTCTTCCTTGCTCTCTTGCTTTCGCAGCACACCTCGGAAGGCTGCTCGCAGCCCYGTGCTGTGGCAAAAAGGGTGCCAGAACATCCCCAGTAGAGACGCGCGTGAAACTGGGACCCACCGCCCACAGCCTCCATTCAAACAGGCCATATGCTAACTAGTTGCCTTATTCTGTTTACATAAAACACTCCATTTCATCTAAAATCAGCAGCTACCATCTGAGCTAGCACAAACCGCCCAGAATGGAAACGAGTTTCAGCAATGACACGGGAAGCAAAGGCAAAGACAACGTGCCAGCCTATTGCACATTATACGTGTTGCAAGAACCCTCCTCTTTGCCTTTAGACTTTATTTCTCAAGCAGTATTAATCAGTGTAGTCCTG
The DNA here is from genome assembly GCF_003342845.1 of Nothoprocta perdicaria. NCBI lineage: Eukaryota > Metazoa > Chordata > Aves > Tinamiformes > Tinamidae > Nothoprocta > Nothoprocta perdicaria. The sequence goes on from NW_020454094.1 coordinate 832,969, forward strand.
GCAGTCAATTCATACCAAGTTCTAGTGCATGATTTTCAGTCCTTGCAGGCTTTCAGAACCAGTCTCCCCAGCACATAATGATGGCTGTGGAGATGCAAACTGGCTGCAGAAACATCTCACTCGACCTTCCTTCTTGATAAACAGTCGTGGTTTCTGTAATCCCAGCTTGAAAACAGTAGTTTTCGATTAGCTTCTACTTTTTGCAGCACGAACGCTGATTTCAGGGACCAACCTTGCAAAAGAAAGCCTCTCAACCCATGGTTTCAGGATACCTTATTTCACCCAATGCTCCACAGATGTTGGAAAATACCTTACCGGGTTTATCAAATGCCCAGTGATCAATGCTGCAGAGCAGGGGCCACGGGAGCTCTCCCCGGGAGACGACCATCAGATACACACCACAATATATGATATACACCGCAAACCCTCCAGATCACAGACACCAACGCTTTGGGGAAGTCACATACTAGCAAACACACCTCTCCCTGCTGCCAAGGATGAGCTTCGTCTTCTTTTTTTTCCACTTATCTCAAGAAAAGATGTATGCAATAAATGCTGGCTTTTTGGAGCTGAGTAAATGATGGATTAAGAGAGATTTAGAGCCTAGAGAAAGCTGGCGAAATGTTATCTGTGTCTACACAGAATTTCCACTTGTGTTATATCTGYGTCCTGAAACAGAACACAGAGCTTCCAAAAGCAAAAATACTGAGTATGGTATAATGGACATTGCTTCCTTCACAATGTCCTGCATCAAAACACTTAATGACGTTGTCATGATTTGGTGTTTTTGACAGAGTCTGCATTGAAAACGGATTTGTCAGGAAAGCTTTTGATGTTGGCTGGTTGGCTTTTTTGGCCAATACCACCTATTTTAGGTGCTCCAGAAGGAGCGAGGCTCATCCAGCCAGCACGGGCACAAAGTGGTCACGGGGCAAAGGAACAGGAGAGCGCCCAGCCACAAAGCTCCTCATCTTCCCCAGCTCTTTGCACAGATTTACACCAACCTGCACCTCACAGGAACTCCAGTCTGCTGCTTCATTATGAGAGGATGTATAAATAAGCACATCTCTAAAAATACAGTGTTAATCAAATCTTTCATACCATAGCAGTTTAGCTTTAAAATGCTATGAACGTTGGTTGCAGCTATTGACAAGTCACATTTCCTTTATTTGAAAAAAATAAAGCAAAATAAAAGTCTCAACCTTGAGGGGAAATAATCTGCACACACTTCCAATGAGATATTTCCCTTACTGAAATATGGGGCTTAAAGCTCTCCTGACACATTGCCTCCCGGAATACAGATGGATAGATAGGCAGACAGATAGATAGAATAGATAGCTCTATATATCAATAGAYAGACAGACAGATGGACAGACGGACAGACTGACCTGGCACATTTCCTGCTGCCACATGGCTCGCCCCCACACGTGGTGCCCAACCGTCCCTATATTCCTATATTCCCGGTGCGGCTCTCGGAGACAGGGGGGTATCCAGGCCCTCTCTCCCGCTGTAGATCACTTGATGTCAGTGCCAACACACAGAGCACTGCAAACGTATTTGAAACACTCCTCTTCTGTTAGACCAGGGGTTGCTGTGTGAACACACACATCAAGAGAGCTTACAAGCCACAGAGATGATACACCTATACGAATGTGTTTATACAGATAGATGTATATGTACATAGCGCCAGATGGGGACAGCTGTGGAATAAGGGCTTGGAAACACACGCAGCCACAGAAGCAATTGGCCATCCTGAACCAAGTGTGTCTGTGGACCCAGCGGAGGCCACCATGGGCTGGTCTGGTACTAGCCATACTGCCCACCGAGCACTGGGGCTCCTGGAGTCCTCCAGCATTCCCAGGAGCTCTGGAGCTCCTTGCTATCCTCCATGCTGGAAGGATATATATATATATATATGATTCCCAATCCATATATATAGATGTATATATATATCTGCTCCTATAAGCACAGCCCCTGGGAGGCATTGTGCAACCTGTGGCAACTGCGAGCAGCTCAAGAGCAAAGTCGGAGACAGAAAGAGTGGAGGAGGATGCTCCATCCCTCGGCCCAGCAGGAAAATGCAGGGGGTCTATACCCAGCCAGTTAGGGATCTGTAATTCCCAGGAGCCTACAACTCTTCTGACAACTAGCAAGCTCTGTCCTGAGGTTTCACTTCCCTTTGTTTCATTGTATTTTATTTATTTACCAGACCTGTTATTGCTGTGCTGCTAGCCATGTATACGGAGCCGTACGGACGGATCCATCAATCTCTGTACGTTCATGGACCAGCTTCGGGGCTATGGAGATGCCCGGGCAGGGGCAGGACACGAGCAGGGCAGCAGGTCTGCATGGGCCGGCATTCCTACTCCCCAATCCCACTGCCCACAGCAGGGCCCGGATTCGCATCCACAAATAACCCTCATCCTCCTCCCCGCACCCCAAACTGCTCCTCGGAGGACGCTCCCCATTAGGCTTCCAAGGGCACCGTAATGGCACATTATAATTCTTGGATGACTCCTTTTCCCACAAGCTCTCCCGCTGCCGGATACACATAATAATACACATTTTTCACTGCGCCAACTGCTTGAGGAAAAGGCAGTCCCGGCACCCCTGGAAATGAGCATGTTGCCTCCGCTGCCACCTCTTTGGAGGCATTTTTCTCTTCTATTTGCTTAATTGTGATTCTTTCCCCTCCATCTATTTTATTGCATTTTTTCCTGTTTTCTGCTCTCCTTCCCCTCTCTGCTGAGCCCCTGAGAGCGCTGATTTTCGCTCCCTCCCTGCGTCAGGCAGTTGCCGCTCGGGTTGCTGATCTGCTCCCACCAAAGCTGCCCCTCCGGACGCACAGAGCCCCTCGCAGCACGTGCAGGATAACACAGGCCGCCAGGGAGCAAGTTAAAAGAGAAACTTCCCCTGTTTTTGTTTACATAAATGCTTGGCGTAGAGTTACTTTGGAGCACTGATATTTAAGTGTTTGGTATTTGCAGATAGACATTTTACTCATTTATACAGTAATGCTGCAATTACAGCACAGTGTGCAATTACAGGAGGTTTATCAAATGCCACGTCTGGGTGTTCCCAGTGGTTCCCACTTCTCTCATGGTCACGCTGCGACCTCGAGCAGAGGCTGTGCCCGACCCTGCGCATCCAACCGCCCCCGAGCGTSCCGGCCCCCAAAACGTGCACATTTGCATGGAGGGGACAGCTCAAAGCAACAGCTTTGGGGACTGCAAGTGATTCCTGAACTACACACAGGGAGGGGTGCAAACTCCTAGGCTGGAAATGATGAATCCGCAGATGGCTCCAAAGAAACAGCAGGCTTCACTTATCCGAAATAAGCACTAATAGAGAAACAGCGGCTAAGGGACAGAGGAAGAAACGCAGCCCTCGGCTTTGAGCTGTATCATCCGAACACAGTCGCACAAAAGCTACAGCCGACGGACGCAGTTGCTTGCAAGGGGCATATATAAATACATGCCAAGCAACAGGTCTGCTTCCAAAAAGCGTGAAATAAAAGATGCTGGCACAGAGCAGAGGATTTGGGAAGCATGAAATTGGAATCAAACCGCATCTCACAACGGATGTCTCCCCGTGGGGACTGAACTGTCATTTTTATGGGCAGCTTTTACAGCCAGACAACGGGCCATTCTGCAGCCCCGGCACCTGAGCCAGGACTCAGTGCAGGGGGTTGTTYTGTCACCTCTGCCACTGGTCCTTGCAGCAATGTGACATTTCATCCCTGCTTCTGTGCTCCCCAGCAGCGAAGCGAGGTTGTGATGCTGCCTTCCTAGGAGAGGCCCTTGCAAGCTGAAAGGCAAATGCACCGTGTGGGAGTGTGATTCGTTATTAACTGCAATTATTACTTGAATCAAAAGCTCCTGGAGCATTCAGCACCTGTTTTAGCCTCCTCATTTTTAATCCTAGACAAGAGCCCCTCTGCGCCCTCCCCGATGACAGTGGATGTGGAGCCACTGCTGCTGGGGGAAGCATCTCCTGCTCTTGTCTCCTTGCGCTCTGCGAGCAGGAGCTGAGTTTGCAACAAAAGTGCAAACGGGCACCCAGGTAATAGCTGTGAGGGGCACCCGTGCCCCAGGAGATGGGCCTGGCTGGTCCTCCCARTGCGTCTCTCACCAGGGATCCGAATCCGCACGGAGATGAGAAGCCCTGTGCGCCCATACAGCCCCTGTCCCCCGGATCCGGGGTGCAACAAGTTTGGGCTCTGTCACCAGCTCCACACTTATTTCCACCCATTATTTCCAGGGAAACCACCCATTAGAGCAAGGTACGCTCGGAAAATGTAAATTTAATRTAATGTAAACTTATCTGCCCAGAGCACAGCATGTTAAAACTGGTTCCCAGCACCTTGGCTCTCCTCATTCCCCCCAGAGCTAGAGGTCCTTCTAAAGGCAACTGGCCCGAGCTGCCCTTGCCAGGGCTAYGCAGCATCCTTCCCATTGCCACTGCAGTGCCCTGGAGCAGCTGCTCCTGGCCATAATTCTGCCTTGAAATGCAGGCAGCTAAAAGCGCTCTGTTTCCTCTCTGCAATGCCATTATTTGGGGYGGGAGGGGAAAGGAACATTTTCAAAATTAAAAAAAAAAATCAAATCTTTATGAGATAAAATGAGAAAATTTTGTTTTGGAAAAAAAATACCCATAACTGAATCATGTTGTATTATATTCTAGATGAAAACATCAAATGAAATAACATTTTATGATGATGAAATAATACTATTGTCATTAGTGCAAAAATAAATGGCAGCCAGGAGAGCAGTGTGTGAGGCAATACCAAGGCAGAAATACTTGCGTCTCAGTCCATCACTTAGTGTACACACCTAAATGCTAAAAAATAGGCAAATAGAGCCTAAGCCCCTTAATACCCTTTCGTCCCTGATGGTCAATTGCAAGGTGACTTATTTGGATTCCAAATCAGCCAAAAAGCAAAACTCCCGAGCTCAAGCATGTCCCACAAAGTGAGGGCTTGGAGCTGTGACACGTCCTGCTAGTGGGCAGCTGGTGGCAACGCRGAGCGCGACGCCCGCTGTGCAGGGCACACGGCCGTGCTCGGGACACCCAGCGCGCAGCGGCGTTTGTCCCGGCCGTGGCGGGAATCCCGCGGCCTCTCCATCGCCCACCCTACCTGAACATGAGGAGAACAAGAACCGTTGTGGCTGCTCCCCAGCTGCAGAGGTTGCAGAGCAACCATCAGGCCCAACAGCACCCGCCCTTCGAGCCCAGCCCAGCGGGTGCTCCAGCACGGGGCTCTTCTCCTGCTCCCGGCCCCTCCGAGGGATGCCAGGCTCTTCCTGGCAGCCTGGCCAGCTCCGGAGCGAGCGGGAAGCAGCCCCTGGTCTCGGCCAACGCCAGCCTCTCCAACATGCAGCTCCCACTGACACTGTCTTTTAAAACCATGTTTCTTTGTCTCATTCTTCCTTTCATTACATTAATTCATTTTTTCTTGCAAAATGCCATATCAGCATGAAGCCCTTGTATGGATTTCATATAATTGCTATTATGCTTTCATTAGGCTTCTCGTGCTTTAGCAAGAGGTATTTTATAAATCATGTAGATTTTCCAATCAGTTTCCCTTGAATGTTATCACCCCAGCTTTTTTCTCCATGGGAATCTGCTCTAATACCTGTTGTAATGAGCAGAAAGATATCGTCAAAGATTTTCCTGTAGGTCTCAAATGTCTTGAGATAACAAATTGCCCCTTATTTATATATGGGGAACGGCTTTTACCTTCACCAGTAAAGCTAGCAAGAGATGGAGAGCCTTTCAAATGTTAATTATATTCCGTCCGCAGGACTAAATCCTGCCAGAATGCAGCAAAACCGCAAGTGACTCGACACACCACGGTGCATTAAAAAAATAAAGCTGGGCTAATCCAAACCTCAGCTAGTAATCCTGCCTGACAAGCAGTTCTGTGTTTAATGGGTAATTTAAGCGCTCACCAGTGACACATTCAGGCAGYGTGGCAAGTCGGGAGCAAACCAGCGAGCTTCAGCACGGCCGCTCAGAAGGGAGCCCGGCGGCCTGGCGAGCCCGGCGGCCTGCAGAAGGGACAAGGCAATCCAGGAAACCAGGAGGACGTGGGATGAGCAGGAGGAGGGGAATTCAGTGTTTTTCCAATGGATGCACTAAAGACCTCACCCTCCGTGCGTGCCAGAGAGGTGGGTGAATCCTGCCTGGACACTAGGCAGGAAGTATCCGAACCCTTAGTTAAACACAACCAATTACGCGTTGCAGCTGCAGAAAACCCTCCTTATTCCTCCAGAAAACCCTCCTTATTCCTCGGGGACATCATGATATCAGCCCACTAGTCCTCAGCCATCCCTTCTCCGCATGCACAAGCACCTGCAGAAACGCCAGGATTTTCTTTAAAGGAATTATTAGCAAGCAAGAGTTCAAAGGATGCCCGGCGGACAGGCTGCCACCGAAGACGGCAGCGGGGCTGGTCCRGGCGTATCCGGAGCAAAGCTCTGCCTAGCGCTGCCAAGCCACCATCTAGCCCCGTATCCTGCTTTTTCTCCCTGCGTTTTGTTCTCCAGCACAAGCTGTGTAGGAATAAGCACCATCTTCCAGTTTCAAACTCTAGTGGATAACGGGACCCATGAGAGCCATCTCCTGCCTCTCGCAACTCACAGTTACAGACAGCTCTTAGGAGTGAGGGGTAAGCTCTACACTCCAGAAAGGGCTGTTCCTTTAAGCTATTCCAGAGGAACCTTTTCTCCTGTGTGGGGGCAGCAATGACGCCTTCYTCACCAGCTCATCCAGGTGACACTGGTGGCTGAAAGACAACTCACAGCATGGTGAAGGATTCCCAGGGCTACGACCGCCCATCCGCTGCACTCCTGACATCCCTTTCCCGGGGCAAACCACCCCGGCAGATCTGGGCTCAGAATTTGTGCCTTCCAAACATCAGGCAWTTGTTGTGATCACACCAAAGAGCTCGGCCTAGACAGCCCAGCCTGCTGCGGGTCCCCGTGTGCCTCCTGCGAGGGAGCTCCCAGCTCAGCACGGGGACCATCAGCTCCTGCAACTCCATCTCAGGGGGGCCCACTCACTTCCATGCACAGGAAGGAACCGCTTATGCTGCCTGCTGTTCCGAAGCCGCAGCTAATGTTTTCCGTGAGGGAATCCTTTATCACTTCTGACAAATTTGCATTTAACAACTTTATTCGCTCATCTACCAACCGGCTTCTAATCTCTCTCCCTGCAGATTTACAGCCAAGCCACTTCTGACCTAATTCAAGTTCTCTGTCAAACCTACCAAGATTGATTCTTGAAAGACAAAAAGGTGTTTCTCGGGGTAGGATTTTTCTTAAGATCCGTGACTCCGTGAGTCCGTGCTCTGTACTTGCACACCTGCAGAGAACACCTATGGAAAGGGAGGTGTGTTTCTCTTGCAGCAGCCCATGCACAGCCGAAGCTGCACAGGGCAGCCAGTGCTGATCTGCCCYGCGGATGAGATGCTTCCCTAAAGCTGGGTTTTCCTCTGCTTTCCTGCTCCAAACCTGCAATTCCAAATACGATTCAGCAGGACTAGAAGCCCCCCATACAAAGCGCCCAAAGAAAGCATTTCAGGACCCTGTGAGATGGCAACAAATTCAAGGAATTTTCGTGATTTTTCATAAAYGCTAGTTTTACAGTTGCCTTAGGATGAAAGGGGATTCACGCCACGCTGCCCACCCACGTACACAGCCTGTTATCCAGCAGCAGAAACGCAGGGAGAAGGTTCCAAGGCTTGGATGCTCGCGGCTGCACGCACACCTGCACAGAGGCCCTTTCTGGAGCAGCCTGGCATGGGGAGCGGAGCCCCAGCGCCATTTACCCAATGCCAAGGCCGCCGTTCAGCCCGGCCAAACGCTGGAACATACTGTGCTTCTCTGCGCCGTGCCTGGCGGTGCCAACCTGCCCCTTTCCAAAAACGCCTTTGCCCAAAAGCCTGCAAGAATGTCACTTATAAAGGACCCTTAGASTGTAAGGGATCCTCAGTGTGTTACATCCATGGTGCCCGTCTCCCCTCTCGCCTTTTAGGATAAGGTTATAATCTYGACAGGAAAGCATAAAGACAGGGCTCCTAGTTTAGCAATGACGTCCACRGCCCTTTATGGCATTAAAGTAATTATCACCAATATAAAAATAAAGAGAATTTACGGAGCCATTAGCCGCAGCCTTCTGTGCACCAGCAGCGTCAGGGAATTTAGTAGTGAGAGCGAGGCGACGCGCCGTCCCTCGCACACACCGATTGCTCCTTTGCCACCTGGAATTTAGCCAGGATCAACCATTTTAAAGGTAAGCTTCCCAGTCCCACAGATCTTTACTCTAATTTGTGCCACTGTTAAGAAGCACCTAAGGCTCTCGCCACCGTATTTCACCTCTTTGTTCTATAATTAGGCAACAGAAAAGCAGGATGGAAAAAAACGTCAGCGCGCGCAGCACAGCTGTAATTTCCTGCCCTAAGAAGAAAAGCAGAATGAGAAGTGTTTATACACACGCAAATAGATCTTGTCTGTGGAAAGCTCATAGGAGAAACTGCAGAGGCTCATTAAAAATAAYGCGTGTCAAAAGCGCTGTCACTGGATTCTGGCCATCAGGTGGCCTCAAAATGCCCGTCACTTGCCCCCGCCCGCAGCATGTGAGGGCCACCGGGCCCCGGGGGCTCTGCACCAACCTGCCACGAGAGAYGGGGCTGTGCAGAACAAGCCCCGTGGTGCAACATCCAACACTTGATCCCTTCGGGACAGGGCCAGCCCAGACCTGCACRGAGCCCCAAAGCTCGTGGCTGCCACTGCGCATGGGCAGGACACAAGCCCTCATGGGGGTGGCCAGCCCCCAAACCGCTGCATTTAGACAAGCCCTGCACGAAGGGGTCACCAAGCAAGAAAGAGCCCTCTAAGCCGAGCGCAAGGCTGGCCCAAGAGCCGCTGCGTAGGAGGCAGCAAAGCACAGGAGCATCTCGGACGAGCCCCATGCGAGGGAGGGCCGGTGAGCAGGCCCAGGGGACGGCAGCACACCTGGACGCCGCAGTAAGCGCTAGGTTTTACCGAGCTGCTCCAAGCGCATCCTGCCGGCTGCAGATCTCCCCTGGCGGGGACACTCGGCGGCACTTGGCAGAGAAACGTGCCTTAAAGCTGTAATGTCACCGGCCCTGCATCGTTTCCAGCTCGGGAGCTGCACGGGCCGCTGCGGGGCAGGGCTGCGGGATGTCACCACGTTGGCATGACACGAGGGTTCACCAACCTTCCTCCCAAGACACGAACGTAGCAATTAAGCTAAGTAGTGTCACAGCAGACCTGTAATTTGTAGTTTGAGGCTGCGTTCAGAGGAAAGCAGGAGAGGGCGATGCGCAATGGAAGGTCAGCGGCTGGGTCCATCCGTCAGCTCCGTAACAAGCCGCACAGAGGAGGCCATGGGGAAGGAGGGAAGCTGCTCGGGAAGTCACCTCTTCTTGGATGGCAATCACAGGATGGCAATGGAGGAGGGAGCGGTGCAGCCCCAAAATCCTGCAGTCAGGATGTACCAGGATGTGCGAGGATGTGCCAGGAGGCACCAGGATGTGCTGGGATGCACCGGGATGCACCRGTTTGCCAGGGAGGAGCTCGGAGGGACACAGTTGGCAGCAAGGGATCGCACGGGACGTGCTACCAGGGAAGGCAGGCAGCAGGTCCCCTCTGGCTCCCTCTTTCTGCCCCCTTCTTGCCAGGTACCTCTCACCCGGCGCTGCCCTTCCRCAGCTGCTGCCTCTCGCAGCCCGCGGGAACAGGGGCCAGCTCTGTGCGTCCCACGCCCCCAAACCTGGGCGCTTTCAGCCCACAGCCCCAAAAATGAGCCCATTCAGGAGCCCTCTGGACATCGGTGCCCACAGCACATGCGGAGCACCGCAGGCCACGGCACCAGGCAGGGCTCCCGAGCACGGGGSCACTTCCACCAGTCTAAATACATGGTGGGGGAGCTGGGGATGCAATTCCAAATGCTYCAAGTTTGCCAAGGCCCCCAAGAGGGATCTGCTTGCGCTGGCCCCGCTGCACAGGCTGTTGGCAGCCGCAGGTATTTTCTGTTTGCAAGGAGGCTCAGGCGAGGCCGCCCCAGGTCGTCCCGCCACTCATCACAGACGGGTGTTCTCTCTTCCAGGGATGCCCACTCTCCAGCTCCCATAATAATCCTGCTAATCTGCACAAAAATTACTTGCTGGAACTTGGCAAAGAAATCGAGGGGAGCAGGTTAAATGCAGCTGCTTGTTCAGCCAGGWGCTCTGCTGGATGGACATCAACACGAGGTGCAACACGGGCAGCAGAGCCTGCATCACCACGGCTGCTAGGGRGGCCCAGGATGCAGCCAAGGGAGTGACAACGGCACCCGCTCCGTGGGACAACCGCCCACGTCTGCAGCCCGGTGCCCATTTACACAATTCCTCCTGTGTCCAAGAGAATGGGTCCCTTCACCTGTAAATCCATGGGTGGGCAGAGGGTCTTTGCACCGTCTGTCCCCAAAGGGGCGAAGCGACACCTAACAAGCTAATCCGCAACCTCCTGCGCCCGCCGTGCCCCTGTCACACGCACAGCAGCCAAGTGCCCGTAAAAATAACTTACGCTGCCAYTGAAACGGCCCCGGGACAGCACCAGCCGCAGCCAAAATGTTTATTCATGGATCCTGCCTTGGCAAACGTGTCAGACACGTCAACCCGCACATTTGCACGGGCAGGGAGGAAACGCAGCCGTGGGCAAAGCAGCGAGCCCGAGCGGGCACCGCAGCAACTCGCTGGGCCCGGCACGCGTCATTTAAAATAGTGCAGTACCAACAGCCTGGATTGTGGCTAAAACCCGTAGCAAAAGGCAGCAAAGGCACAATTTTGTCCTCTTTTGATGAGAGCTGTTTTCTGCCCGGACGCTCCCTAACCAGGTGCAGCCAGACGGTGCTGCGGCTGCACATCGGCAGCAGGCAACGGACCATCGAAAAGTTCGGAACTTCAGACAGACAAACTGGGAACACGTGATTGACAAATATAAAAACTGCTCTTAAGGGTGCGCGGTATCTGCTGAGGCCCAGCTGCATGGCCAGGGGCAGGGAATTAGCTCCTGAAGTGCTGACCTAAATAGATCATTTAAGTTTAAAATACAAGACTTGGCTCAAACGCAGCTGATCTGACGCCTCCTGACAACGCAGACAGCCACACGTCTCATTCAAACTGACTGACAGGCGCCTTGTTCTCCTGAGGGAAATCCAGGGCCTGGAGAACCTCCTCCCTCTGCTGCAGCAGACGCTCGTCCTACAGGGCAGTGACCACTGCACTGGACATTCCCATTTCCRAACATCTTCACTGGGGAACAACGGAACCCACCACGCAGGATGGGTCTCGCAGAGCCTTCAGCATCCACCACGCGCTGTGTCCCGATGGCAGCCACCAGCCTTTACGTCATGACAGGGTGAAGAAACACCCTAGGTCAGTTCTCATCACAGCTGCCCCCAGAACAGACCACGAGTCACAGAATCCCTGGGGTGGGAGGCACCTTCGGAGATCGCCCAGTCCAACCCGCTGCTCAAGCAGGGCCACCTAYAGCAGGTTGCCTAGGATCGTGCCCAGCTGAGTCTTGAGTATCTCCAAGGATGGAGACCCACCACCTCTCTGGGCAACCTGCTCCGGGGCTCAGTCATCCTCACAGGCAAGACATATTTTCTTATGTTTAAACACAATTTCTGCTCCCTGTTCTGTCACTGGCACCACTGAGCAGAGCCTATCTCCTTCACTTCCCACTTTGCTAACAATATTGGAGCACCAGCACATGAAGTTTYCCTGGGGTGCTCCCAGATCCTCCAGCAGTGCTGAAGAAGGGAATGCAAAACCCACTGGGACCTCTTGCTCACAGTCTTTCTTCCCATGAAGGAGTCACCAACCGAAGTAGCTCAAGTCCCACTTTCCTATTACCTACAATCACACCAAACAAATCCCAATGGTCAGCAGAAATCTCACTCGAATAGTCAACACAGAATAGAAGCACAGAATTGTTGTGGTTGGCAAAGACCTTCAAAATGATCACAGGACAACAGGCAGTGGGTGCCAGTTGGAGCCCAGGCAGCTCCATGTGCCCGTGAGGAAGAACTCAGCCYGTGAGCTGAGTGAGCTGGGCCTGTTTTCTCTGGAGAAGAGACGGCTCAGAGGGGATATGATTAATATGTATAAGTTCAGGAAGGGAGAATGCAGGGAGGAAGGGGACAGGCTGTTCTCACTGGTGGCCAGCGACAGGACGAGGGGTAATGGCCACAARCTGAAGCACAAGAAGTTCCGTCTCCAGGTGAGGAGSAACTTCTTTACTGTKAGGGTGACAGAGCAGTGGAACAGGCTGCCCAGGGAGGTTGTGGAGTCTCCTACTCTGGAGGTCTTCAAAACCCGCCTGGATGCCGCCCTGTGCCACATGCTCTAGGTGTGCCTGCTKGAGCAGGAAGGTTGGACTAGATGATCTGTAGAGGTCCCTTCCAACCTTAAATATTCTGTGAATCTGTGAACTTGTTTGGGGTGAGGGTGCCCAGCCCTGGCCCAGGCTGCCCAGGGAGGCTGCGGAGGCTCCTGCTCTGCAGATCTGCCAACCCGCCGGGATGKGACCGGGTGCCCCGAGCTCTGGGTGTCCCTGTGGAGCAGGGGKTTGGACTGGATGTGCTCTAGAMGTCCCTTCCAACCTCAACCATCCTGGGATTCTGGGATACTTGTTACCAAAATACAGGCAGTTTTCAAGAAAACCTGAACATTTCTCTTCCAGCAAGAAATAGTTTATCCCATTTCATGACTTGGTAACTCAGATCTATCCGTCCTTCCAATTAAAACTGTCCATATTAGCAGTATGCGCTATATGTTTGTAGTGCAGGGGAAGACTTACTCTACCCTGGAAAAAACTAGGAGTTTGAAACCATCTACATATACTGTATATATGTACCATAAATATACCATATACTGCATATATGTATATATATGGACGTATGCATTTGTGGAAGGCACCGAGGACAAAGAATTACTACACAATATATCACAATTCACACAATATATCACACAAGTGTTCCATCAACAATTTAACTCTGAGCTGCAGAGCAGCATCTAGACAACTGCTCAAGTCGTGATTTAAAGGCTTTGAGTGACAGAGAATCCTTCATATCCCRGGGTAAATTATCCCAACAGTTAATTACACTCCTCGTTAAAAATGTGCATGTTATTTCCTTGCTGTGCATCTCGCTTGTGCTTCCGCTCTGTGACTCTTGACCCTTTAACCCTAGGAAGGTGGCTGGGATGCGAGAGCGAGCTCTGCCTCGCAGCAGAGACGAGCGCCACGCTCAAACAAAAAGACAAAATGCCAGCTTACAACAAGGCTTCTTCTCGCCAAAATCATCTTCAATGGGTTTTGTAAAATGTGTGGATAAATGGCAGCATTTGGCTTTTTCTTTTTCTTTTTATACAGTATTTAAGAATTTTCTGCATGATTAATGTCATTTCTTTATTTGAACAGGAATCTCCTCCAGTTTCTCACTAACAAAGCCTCTCTAAAACCCCACCGCCAAACTGGAAAGAAGATTGGGTTGATCTCCCTGCCGCTGATAATGCTAATCCCTGTCTGGATATATTGCTAATTCATCAGTGCCAGCCAAGACTTAGCCCTGAGGGTCACAGATCTGCCTCAGCCGAGTGTGTTCCTGGTTTTGCCTTTGGTGCAGAGCAGCTTGTGCCAAGCGGCGTTTCCCAAATATCTCCCAGGACAGGAATTTAGCGGCTCCCTTCAAGCCACGTTCAACTCCGTCTCCTATCCCCAACGTACAGTATTTTTCAGGAACAAAGTGGGAATGTGTCCAGCAAGTCTGTAAAACATATGCTTGTTTGCCYAGTTGTATTACCCTGCCCACTTGGATCCTGGTTGCGAGAAGGAGCTTTTGTCTAAAACAGGAAAAGAAACAAATTCCCTTCTGTCAGCGCGAGGCGGCTTGTCGTGGGTGGGTGGTTAACAGCTCTCTTTGATGCTCCTCGTTAAAAACATTGCCAACGCCACCTTTGGGCTGTTATCTGCTTCATCTCCTGGTAGGGAGATATTTTAGAAATAAAGAGAAAGGACGGATTTGTTTTGGAAAAACTTACGTATCGCAAGTGCAAGGATTTTTCTCAGCTGCCTTAGAGAAAACAAGTGTGGGTTTCGTTTTGGAGCACTTCCACATCCACTGTTTGGCCCTTTAAGCTTTCTGCTTCTTTTTAAGAGACTCTACTGCACTGGCTTTAAGGCAAATACAAAGAATCATGTGCTAGTCCATAGGGTGTGAGAGAGAATAAACGTCTGTGCTGTGTTTCTGACAAGGTTTCTGTACTCATCACCACGACTCCTTTTCCTTTCTTGCTCTGTCTAACAATTTTGTCCCAGGATAAGAAAACTGACTTTTGCTAATGTTTCCACAACAGTTCCTTTCGAAACAATGCAGGAAAATGTGTATTTTCGAGCTACAATTACCCAGTTCTGAAGCAAGCAGGATGTTTGCTGGCGCTTCTGTGCTGTTCATTCATCTTCCATTCGTCCTGCTGGGAAGCACCTTCCTTTCCAAAGTCTTCCTTTCCAAAGCCTTCCTTTTCAAATGAACAGGAGGTGAAGGAGAATCCCCACAACAGCGCTGCCTTCACCAATTCCAGCTAAAATCCCGCCGATGACAGCACTGAGACGTTGCTACAATGGGCAGTGAATCATTTGGGGATTGCTCTTGGATATCAGGAGACCATTGGGAAAGCAGGCAAGAGGGGTCTGGTCAAGGCTGCTGCTATCGTTTCAATGACACTTGGAGAAAATTCTTGACATAATTGTATGCTCTCAGCCAGCTGCTCATTTTCCCTTGATCTAGTGACAGCAGATAGGACTTTCTTCAGATATCTAAGAAAGTCATTTTAAACCAGTGAAATCCGATCGATATTTTGTTACCTCTGGATTGATGTGGCTCCAAATCGCAGCCGCTTTTTAGCAGTGCCTTTTTGGCATGTCACACTCCCAGTGACAGTGGGGACTCCACGTGGCTGTGGCCTTTATGCTGTAGCACAGTTTTCCTTTAATTCTGTGTATGTTAAACGATGCTTCAGTTCCCTGAGAGTAATGAGGGATTCCAAGGCGAATGCAACATAAATACAAAGGCAAGAGGCAAAATTCCAGCACTGGAGTGACAGGGATGCCCTGGCACTTACGAGCTAACTCCATCCCTCAAAGTTGCTTCCAAGGTATTTGGAAATAGATTGATATTCTCAGCAAACACCACGTAATTTCAGACAGATCCTTATTTGCTGGCTGTTCCGTTCTTCCAAGACACGCTGCAGAAGGAAAGGTTAATACCAGAGGTTACTGCAAACTAAATAGAAAATGGATTGAGTAACAATTTAATATATGGAATCCAATAGTAGGCAGCGCAATAACTTGAAGGCWTTAACCACTCGTGGGATTGCATCCTCCGACACCCGCTGGATCAGGATTTCTCCGGGCTGCAGCTTTACTCCTGATGCCACAGAGCAGCCAGCTGCTGTCCTTGCACTCGCAGACAGGGTCCCRCTGTATTTGTCCCACCTATGTTGTCAAAGCAGGGAAGAGCTGGGCACAGGCGAGCGGTATTTATGTTAAGAAGGCTGCAGACTAGCCAGGCTGCCGCAGCACTGCGGCCACGCAAGCCAGTGCAAGCGACGAGCTGCCCACTCGCTGCTTCACGCGCCCACGTCCTGCAGGCTGCAGGTCRCGTAGGCACCAAGCAAAGGAGAGGAGAGCTGCGTGTTGATCACCACACCCAACTGAACAGGCTGCTGATCAGAGGCACCATAACACCTCATAAAGATGGTGATGACCTTCCTTTTCCAGCCTCATAAACAYGTTCATTTTTATCAGGTTGCAGGAAGGGCTCAAGGAGCACAGAGCAAACATGATCAAAATCCCAATACGTTGGCAGGAAGGCTGCAATGAGCAGCGCCGAACCTGCTCCGTTCAACCTCTACACCTGCCGCTCAGCAGTGGGGAACRAAGATGGATCTTTATTCCTCAGGATTTCAGCGTAAGCCACTATTTATTTGTGGCTTCTTCTAATAGGGAACCAGGCTTGGTGCCCTGGCACATGAGCACATTAGAGCTTGGTATCTCCCATGTGTTGCTGTCCGTAAACAGCAACTTGGCTAATGTATTTCCAGGGAGAAACCAACATATTCCTTGGCAAAGTAGATTTTATTTGGAGTTTCTGCTCTACATCCCGTTCCGATCACCAGCTGAATTAATCACTGATCTCCCTGTCCTCAGGATCTGCAAGGCTAATGAGGCCGAGGATTAAATCCCACACAAGCAGTAGGGAACACATTTTTTCCCTTCCACCCTGGGCTATTTCTCCAGCATAAAACAAGCAGCATCTTTTCTGCAAAACCATATTCCTAATGACCAAAAAGAAAATTCCCTCCCCAAAACAAAGACCGGTGCTTAATCCATTGCTTACAGCTGTAGTGCTCCCTCCCTGCCTGAATTCSTGTCACTAAAGGACTCCGAGGGCTGCTGGTCCCTCTCCGAGGATCTATCGTGGCCTCCCTTCCCCGTTCCTTCGCTYGGGGCAGCCCCTGGACCTCTCCTCCTGAGCTCGCCCTCCTAATTCCCTCACAGCCCTGTAACTCTGCCTTTACACCCACAGATACGGCAAACATCCTTCTCTAAACCCCCTGCCCGGCCCTGGACACGCTATTCCCAACAAGGTTTTATGACGGCTTTGTGCAACGATTCTCTCTCCTGATTTCAACTAATCCCCTTGCTTATTCACCAGAAGACCTGATTAGCCTGCCCTGCATCTGCCACCCGCTCGGATCTTTACCTTCTAATTACCGCCCCCTTCTATCCCAGGTCTCCCTTCTTGGGCGCTCCGCACGTCTGCTCTTCCAAGCGAGTCTGCCCCTCGCTGCCTCCCCTCACCTGCACACACCGCGTTTCCCAGGCCCCGTTCCGGATCCCAGAGCCTTTGCAAACTCTGAGCACCCGGGCAGCAAAGAAAGGCCCGTGGAGCGGGCGCACACGAGGGCGGCACTGCCCGCCCGCGAGGCCGCTTGGCGCCCGCCCGCACCCCTCACCCAGCCGGCCCCGCGCGCTCCCCAGCTCACACACAGCCGCCCAAAGGGCAACGCTCCCAGCTAGCCACTTACCCAGCATTTTAGCGGGATTTATTCTGTTAACGTGCTTCCCTTCCCTCTCAAATYGCCTCCCCAGGGGTCAGAGGCCCCATCTGTCTCTCACCCTCCCAAACCCGCAGCTGTGATTTCACAGTGATAAACTGTCAATACAAACATTGCTGGCATATTGAGGAAGCCGAAGCGTTGGCTACGGTAAAATGAGGATGACTGAAGGGTCTACAGCACCCACGAGGTTACCCCGTTGTCTGCTTAGTTTATTTAAAAACACCGTGTTTGTACCTGACCACAGCACCCTCGGTGCCGCCGGCGGCGCTGGSAGGCTGCGGAATTTCGGTCACGCTGTCGCTGAAGCCGACGGTGCCGGGGTTTAACCGGCCCCAGCCCACAGGGACCGGCGTTGTCACCGGCACGGCACAAGGGGCCAGCCCGAGAGCTGCTCCCTGAATTACAGGTCACATTTTARAAGAAGCCTCTGATGCTCAAGTCCCGACTCGGAGACGCAGCCGCGGGCAAGTTGTTCTGATGCTTAATTGCCCTGACAGCTAGAAGTGTCTGCCTTGTTTCCAACTGCAAACTCTGTGAAAAATTCGCTATTCTTAATAATGTTTTTCACACTTCCCTTCTTCCTCACTAGCTTCCTCTCGGCCAGGACCTGCCTCCTGCACTGCTTGCTCCTCTGCCTCTCGCCTGTATCCGCAGCCGACTGCTCCCACTCTCCATCTGCACTCGTGCACCGGCCACCTTTCTACCCCCTGTACGACACAGAAGCCTTTTTCATCAAAGACTTTGATTAAATACACGCATACAAACACACAGAGGCAGGGACAGCCAGTAACTTGAAGAAGACGCCAAGACTGGTCCCAAACCAGAACGGGGATTCACAACACAAGAGTGGCTGGCCAGTCTCAGACCCTGGAAATTGCCCTTTTTCATGGAAAACCGTCACTGCCTCTGCGAGTGACCTCATGGACCCATCAACAAGCGTCCCTAGGGGAAGGGCAGGCAATGGGAACAAGAGGAGAGAGCAGCACAAGTGGTGTCCCCGTCACAGGCGACACACGGAGCCCGTCTCCCATCAGGGTGCCCAGGACCAGCCTGGATCCCGGGAAGCTCCTGCGGGCTCAACAAAACATCTGGAGCTCAATTAAACATCTCCGAGAAGAGCTGCAATATTACAGTGTGTCACAACGAGGATTAAGGGGTAAATGAGGATAACTACAGAGGGCTCAAAGCTAATAGAGGACTTCTCACATTTGCGAGCGATAAGTTGTGACAAGAACAGCAGCTGGAAGTTTTAGCCACAAAAAGAAATGCAGCCTACAAGACAGTTGCGGTTCTTCAGAGTGACAGTGGCCGAGGCTAGCCAGGATGGCCGTGTGTGCTCTAGTGACAGCATCCATTGTGGCCACACGGGCAGGGCTTTTTGAAGGTCTTCCTTGGCTCCAGTGGATCTGTGGGATGAGAAGCGAAACTGCTGCATGCCCAGAGACAGAGCAGCAGCTGCAGGGACCCGCTGGGAGCTCCCGCCAGGACCCTCCACCCACAGGCTCGTGCCTGGGCTCCGATGCACACAGGACTAGGAAAGCAGGTCTGCAGGGGCTGCTTGTGCTCACAGAAATACCTTCCATTCCCATTTCACATTTTAGTGCTTTTTTCTTTTTTTGCTTTGAGAAATGAGGAAACATTCTGCAGGTTTGGTGCAGTTCTGCTAACGCTGCACCAGCGACATGCTGCACCCCAACACCAGTCCCTTGCAGAGGCCAAGGGACGTTGGCCCCTGCCTGAGCCACTGCTACAGAGAGAGCAGCACACCAGACTGCACGGAAAAAGCGCTTGATTCATAGGGAAAACTCTTCAGGGAAAACACATCGGCGTGCAGTTTCATCTCCCTCGCTCCTTGTTTCCTGTGGATACATCATATCAGTGCATCATCTTTCCCCATTAAGAAGCAGGCTGCCACCCCGAATTGATTCTGCTGGAGGATTTATGCCTTTAATTTCAATACAAGTAGAATAAATGCCTCTGAAGAAAGTGTTTGACCCTGGAAGGACACGCTGCTGCAGTAAGCGATAGGAGGCGGCTGCTCCTGTGCAGGTCCCCGCGGGGGGCAGATGTCCCCCCTTCGCCCCATGCCCACAGRAGCCAGCAGTTCTGCTTTCTTTTCAGGCGGAAGAAAAGGGGATTTGTCCCCCAAAAGAAGTTTAAGGGTCAGAGGCGATGTCGGATTCGGTTTTCCAGGGGGCGAGTTGTTTGGGAAGCAGGCTGCCCGCTTCTCAGCTCCGCAACGCAGCCTTGGGCTGCTCGTGCTTTGTGGTGCGAGGGGCTTTGCCCCATCCCCTCTCCAAGCCCTCTCCCTGCTCGGACACAAGGGCGGGCACCGAACACCCTCGTCTCCAGGTCTGTGGTGCCGGACACCCCGGTGCCGCAGGCGGCTCTTGGCTGCGAGCGGTGTCTGCTGCAGGGCTGACACGCGGCCAGTTCCCTCTGCAGCARAAGAACAGGAGGCCACAGGAAGCTCGAGGGGACCCCCGGGCCTGCAGCGCCAGCCAGCACCCAGCCCTGCCGAAGGAAGGCAGCCCTGCTGTGCGGAGCAGGGCGCCCGCGGCCCGGCGCCCTCCCGGGGCGCCGCTCAGGGCTGGCTGCGGCGCGTGCCGCGCACCGGAGCGCCCCATGGGAGCCCAGGACGCTGCACACACACTCCAAGGACACTGCTGTGTCTGGGCCAAGGCCCCTCGGCTCCCTTCCCACCCACCTTCTCGCTGCCCCATGCAGCTCTTTTCTTTCTAGACGATTGCTGCCACTGATTTCGCGTGCAGAGGCTGGGGCGCGGGCTCTGGGGAACCTTGGCGTCCCACGTTCCTGCTCCGTACGCAGCCCCGGCAGCAGCCTTGCCGAGGGCCTGACCGCTCCTGCAGGCTCCTGCGCTCCCTTCCCAGCCGCAGGAGAAGCAAAGCACGTGCCCAGGCATCCCAAACCACTGTTCCTCAGGATGGTGCCACGTCCTGCTCCAGCATCGCCAGAGCATCCCCCGGCTGCATCCCTCACCCCACACCATCCTGCCCCACAGAGAGGGGCTTGGGCCCCTGATTGCCCAAAGTCTTTGCAGCCTTTCACAAAACATTCTTTTTCTCTTTGTCCATCTACAGCACAGACTGTTTGGGTTAGTCTTTCAAGACAGCGGCTGCTAAGCTGTGGCTTCAGCTCCCGTGGTATCCGTCTCTAGGCATATTTGTCCATAAGGGAGAACAAACATGACAGTGACTTGAGGTAAAAATAGAGTTAAATATCACAACAGGAGAGGGAAGAAATAAATCCCATAATATCAGGTTAGCTTTAGTGGACTGTTTTATTTATATTCTGCAACGATCACTTACACTGAATCGGAAATTCAGCTGCTGGTGAAAGATTGAGAGATTGCGGCATTCCAGCAACAGGGTGTGATTTAAGGAGGAATTTTATTTCTCCTAAGGAAACCGAGTATTCTTCACTGTTTTCATTCTTTTCCACCGAGGTAAATCGCTTGATTTATTTCCTGCATTCTTAATACACATCTGCTTGGCTTCTTCAGATGACAGCACTCTGAGAATTTAGGGTTTCTGTGTGTTACACACTGAAGGGATGAGCAAAGAGATGAGGAGAGACAAGCAAAGAGTTATCTGGGAAGGAGGAGTTTCTGCTTTGGCCAAGCAGGGCCCAGAGCAGAATCAGTGAGGAGTTACAGTCCCCATTAGGCTTCCTTGGACTCGAGCTTGACCAGGACACATCTGTTTCTCTAAGAACTGAAGCAACCTGCAAGCTGGTCAGATGTATGGATCGAAGCTGCAGCCCTCAAGGACGGTTTTGACCACAAGACCGTTGCCAAGATTTGTTCTTTATGGGGCCGGTGGAAAGCTGCTCTGGCCATACTGTGCTATCAAGATCCTCTTCACACAAAGGGAATTTTCACAAACTATTTAAACACRTTTTTGGCTGCTCAGTGCTGTCAGCAGAACTTGTGGAAAAAGCCTGGTGTGAAGAAGCAGCTGCTGAAGCTCCTGCAGAAGGTTATCTACTCGGAAGTCTGTTCCGACCGCGCTCCTCCCAGGAATCTTGCTCGAGGACAAGAGCATGGGTTTGCTCTTGCTTGCACGGGGGTCCTGCGCTCCTGCCCCGCTACTGGGACCAGCCCCAACCTGCCTTGAGCGACATGGGGCCTGTGGGATGTACGTCAACCTCCCGGGAGAGACCTGCTGGCATCTCCTGTCAGGCTTCCGTCAGACATTAGGATCCATCTCCCGTCTGCGCCGCGCTCCTTGCTGAGCCGGGACACGTGTACCTGGCACTGCGTCTTCCCGCCAGCTTRGAGACCAGCCACCATGGCACGGGCCTCCCTTCCCAGTCGGGCAGAGGAACGAGCTGCAGACCCAGCACAGCTAACAAGGAGCTACGGAGCTGGCAAAGGATTGGGCCACCTGGGAGGGCTGAAAGGAGAGGCAAAGACGGCGGCACCGCGAGAACACGAGCTGATGAGAGCAGGCAGACACGGAGCAAGAACCGC
Source organism: Nothoprocta perdicaria (assembly GCF_003342845.1). Classification (NCBI taxonomy): domain Eukaryota; kingdom Metazoa; phylum Chordata; class Aves; order Tinamiformes; family Tinamidae; genus Nothoprocta; species Nothoprocta perdicaria. The sequence continues at coordinate 854,655 of NW_020454094.1, forward strand.
GCAGGGCACCACAGAATCACTGCGATCATTGAGCCCAACACCTTCAGGGACTTATCAAACTCAAGCAGAAACTGTAGCCCGGACCCCAGGCTGTCCCAGGAGGTGCTCAGCCACCTCCGTTCTGCTTCGCTTTTCCACTTTTATTCGCAGGATATCCCTGCAGCTGGCAGATACCGATGCAGAGGGGCACGGATCGCCCGCGAGGCACCTGGGCTGGCGCTCAGGCCAGTGGAGGCAGGAGGTCTGCAGAGTATCCTCCCTGCACCGCAAAGAGCAGCCCCTGCCTAGAGCAAGGTTTGCTTTCCAAAGAGAGGCGGCACGTGAGCTCTCCACACAGACCATAGCTGCCTCGGAGAGGTCCCCTGCTCACAGGTGACATCTCCTCCCTGCAGGCACTGCCCGAGGAAAGAGAACCAGGAGCCTCCGTGCTTCCCAGCACAAACAGGACAACGAGCAGCCCAGCAGAGCCTGCACCCAGCACGAGCAGCACTCGAGCAAACGTCACCCTTGCTGCAAGGCACTGGGGCACATTCCCATTTTAATCCAATGCCAAAGGTGCAGGTGACATTCAAGGCTCTAGAGCAAGTGAGCAGCCCAAGTGGTGATCTGAGATGCAGCTGCCTGCTCTCATCTCTGCATTGGAGTCCTGGCAGGAGCTGGGAGAGAGCAGAGATGGAAAAGGAGGGACAAAACCCTTATTAAGTCCACAAGTGTCAATATTACTTGGAAGAGTTGTTGTGTGAGAAACATTCCCCACTGGAGAAGGAGCGTTACCAGCAATACGGACAAACCAGTGTTTAGCTAGAAGGTTTCTGTGCTTCTAAGAAAATGCTTGCGTGAAAAAGATTGCTTTGTTTCTCTCCTGACRTCATGACAAGAGATCCCACCTCTTGTACCAGCCTTACCCTGCTCAAGCCTTCAGACCACCATGTGCAACAGCGTCACAGAGGTGCTACAGTGGTGAGGAGCAGTGGGGAGCACTGCAGGCCTCAGCTCACCATATCATGGCCCAGGCTTCACTAGTTCCTCTGTTTGCTTTGCACCACTTACAACAGCAATGTGCAATAAATTTCTATGTGAAATATGTTAGATTTTAGTAATAGGCCACTTTCAGTTCAATACACCTTGCATTCATCTYCTGTCTCAATTTTCCCTTGGACATCCTGTCATTGCTCCTAGAGAGGCGGCAGATCCTGATAATACTCAGTTCTTCAGACCTGCCCATACACARTCCCTTCCAAGGAGAGAAGGAAGGATGGAAGGAAGGGTCTCTGTGGCGCTGCTCCAAGGCGGAGAAAGAAATTCGATCCCACAGACAAGATCCGAGAACACCCCTGCCTGCGGGATGATGCTGCAAGCTGAAGCACAGGGCTCATCACATCTCTCAGCATTCACGTTAACGGCAAAATCTGGACTATTTAGCAAGAGGAAAGGGTTTGTTCAGAAGCCAGCAAGAGATAAGCTGCCACTACCTCTATTAGAGGGATATGTAGTCACATTAGTTGGATCAGAGGACTTGCCATAATAATCCGTTGCATATCTGCCTCCAATATTGTCAGATCATGGATTCTTGGCAAATAGAAGCAAATCCCCCGAAGTTTGCCAAAATCATGGCACAGAGTGCCCCTAAGAGACAGTGTCTGCATCTCTGAGTCTGGCAATGAGGCTTAAGCCTCCAAGCAAAGGAATCGAATCTCGCAGATTTGATCCCCCTTAAGCTGCCCATAGTATTCATGTGAAAACCTCCGTGCGGCCTGTTTCCAACCCCGGTGCTGTTTGTTACCCAGTCACTTGAGGAAGAACCTCCTGGATGCCCCGATGGGCCACCGCAGGACCAGGGACTCCCTCGGCCCGATGCTCCTGCTGCCCATGCAGCGCCTGGACGGGGCAGCTCCACGCGCCGCTGCCGGCCGAGTTACACCAGCCCTGAATTAGCAGCACTGATCTCAGATGCTACCGTGACCCCAGGGAGCAGCCGAGCAGGGCAGCGGGGACCCCGCGCGCTTCCCGGATAATGCAGCCACTGTCCTCCAAAATCAAAGTCACCGGCTTGTCTTTCTTTCTGCCTTTCTATACAGGGGACAGATAATACCATCAAAGCCTAAAATGCTGTCTAAAGTATTGCTCTGGGGCTAGCTCATAAGCAACGCGCTACAATAGCAAATGAAATATGTGGATAAATATTTAAAAAAAAAAAAGCGCATTTCCAGAAAATCAAGACCATGGGAATGAAAAGAACACCTATCCTCAGCAGAGGGGAGCTCCAATGACAGCTAAAGGACAGCAGGAGCTTCAAGTATCAGGAATGACATTTAGGAGGCATTTTACTGCTCTTCTAACTTCTCATCAGTGTCAGCAGAGCATGTGCTTCCCCAAAGACGGCGGCGAGGCGGCAGGAGAAGGGCTGCGGAGGGGCGAGAGCCGCAGGGATGGAGACGCTGCCACGGGGACCGACTGCTACGCATGGCTCCCCGTGCTGCGGCCAGGCAAGGAAGCCCCGGCCGACCGAGTGACCTCCACGAGCGGACACAGCCTCAGAAAGCTCCAATGAGCCTCCGCAAACACACGGGCAGCAAAAACACACCCTCCTCTTCACCAGCCTAGACCTTTTTTTTTTTTTTTTTTGGTAATTTTTTCACGCCAGGTGCAACCTCCTGCTTTACTCCCTCTGCAGCACACTGAAGTTTTGACTTTCTTTGGAGATTGCCTATCTTTTCCACATAAACATTAATAAAAAGGCTGCCTTGTGGTATTATTCTGCCTTAATCGGTGTTGGCTCTCAAGAGCTCAGACTACACCTTAATTGCACTGGAAGAAACTTTCCATTTAGCAGCTTGCAGCYGCATTTTGGGAGGGCACTTCTACCTATTTCTTGCATTTTCTCCACTCTTTCCCTCTCCACGACTAAGAATCTCGCATCCTTGTTTGTGCCAAGCCCATCTGCTCCGTACCTGAAAGCACCATAATCCTCTTTCAGTGACATCACTGTAATTTCTTCCCTGCTACCGTCATATCAAAAGCAGGATTATGACTTCAGGTGGAGGAAAACAAGCAGCAAGAACAGATGGGCCCTTAAGGAACAAAGATCACAAAGATCCTCTTCTCATGCAAATGCATCAGAAGACTAAAGCACAACTGGGGAGAAATGAAGACAACTATATGATTCCACCCGAGCATAATCTGGATGACAGCAKAGCATTTCTGAGCCCATCTGTAGGAGTGAAACAGAATCGAATGGGAGCAAAATCAAGCAAAGCAAGCAAAAAATCTGCATCAGGATAAGAAAACGGAGAGGAGGCAATGGCCAAATGTAGCACTACATTGAAAAAGTATGGCAGAGCTAACGCTGGCACCAGAGCGAGCATGTTTCAAAAGACTTACTCTGATTTGTAACAGGCAAGAGCATGCTTGGCAAAGGCAAGTATTAATAAACATAACTTAGGGATTATTTATCCCAGGGAGATAAAGGTGGCTGAGGAAWGATGAACCCCTCAATGCAGCCACGGTCATTACGCCTCCTTGGSAGATAAGGTTTTGGTTGCACTGGTGGCTCCACAGTGGCAACCCCCTTGCTCCGCGTCCCCAGTCGTTGAACYGCAGCTTGTCACCATTACAAGTTGGGGTGTTTGCCTCCCAGGTCTTTGCAACTTATCCAATTCCATATCCATGTCTTTTCCGTTGCCTTGAGAACAGTTATGTCTTCATTCACCAATGCTCTCCTTTGGAGAGAAAAATAACTGTTTCCCTCAGTTTTACTCACACCAATGACTCCTCCAAGCTTACCCAGGTTTCAGCTTCCTCCTGGCTTGTGCTGCTCCTGCTCCAGGAGCAGCTCTTTTCTAGATTCCTGCCACTTCATTCTGAGGTCGTTTGGGGCTTAAGAAAATCTCTAAGCGGAGGTGCAGGAGCAGCCAGGCACAATCAGGCAGGCTCTTGTTTGGAAACTAATGGGAAAGCAAGAGCCTCCTGAAGCCCTTGGAAAGCAGCTTTTCCCTTCTTCAATGCCCTGCACAGCACGTTTCTCTTAAGGGAAGTCAGCCCTCGCCAAAGCCTCTTCCTGCAGAAGGGAGAAGATCCAGGGTGCAGCACCCGTCGCTATCAAGGTCGTCTTTCCGCTTCCAGTGCCTGACGGTTTGGGATGCTTGAAACTCGYTGGCTCCTCTCTGCTGAACTGTCATGTATTTTCAGTATTCTGATCTGTCGCAGTACTGACAAGGTGTTCACATTGCTTTTTATACACAAATAAATGTGTGCTCGTTTATTTTTCCGTCTGTGAAGAATTGCGGCCCATGTGCTGTCAATCTAAATTAGATCAGTTAAGAACATTYTGTCATGTAAAATAAAGCGATGGAGCGGAGCTGCACGGGGAGATGGTAATTGCAGATTGTGTGCAGCAACTGCTTTGTATCAGTGGGTGACTTTTACCGTAATCCTTTAACGCCTKCACGGGCTGCACGTGCAATGAGGGCTGAAGGAGGAGGGCTATCTTTGGAGGAAGGCCCCTAGGGCAGGGGCAACCTGCAAGGGCCCTTACTGCTGCTACTGGCATCCCTGGTGAGCTCCAGAAGGAGAGAAGAACTTGGAGGTGTCACCTACAGGTGCAGCACTGGGGGCATCTCTGTATCCAGTTCCTCTTTGCTTTGCACCGTGCTGCTGCCTCCCGTCGGTTGTGAGGCTTTGAGAGCAACTTCTTATAGTTCATRCACCACTAACAAAGCTGGAAGGAGAAATTCCAGGATTGGAGGGTCCCTCTAGGTAGTTCCCAAAGCCAGGACTGAAGTCTGCCACAGGCTTCGGTGTAACCAAAGACCAGGTGACCAGGGAAAGTGAACAGAAGAGGAGAAAAAAAATTACATATTCTGCAAAAACTTSTAGAGGTTTCCTCAAAACAGAAGACTAAATTTGAAGGATTCTCCGCCCTTCTAATGCTCACCAAAAATACCACTGTCAAGAGTGAGATTTCAACATGCCAATGCAAACTGATGTCAGCAAACTTTCAGGAAGGTGGAACAAAAACAAATTAGATTTTTATGAAAGCAAAACCATTCACTTAGTCATTCCCTTTCCTGACCAAACTATATACCAGTTCCTGACAATATATTTTGTCCTAGAGTGGACGGGTGTATAAAGCTGTTTATGAAGCTGTTTCTCTGCACGTCCTTTGCTATACTGCAGATTCCTTATACAAAAATCACAGTGATCCTTCCTGCCTGCCTTCCATCCATCAGAAAAGGGATTAGTGCTTTCCCAAGCAGTCTCCACAGTGAATCTATACACTCATGTCCACCTCGCAGGTTTTCCTGAGTAGGGAGGACTGTTACATCTCTAGCATGACCTCTGTATAACACACGCCACAAGATTTCAGGCTGCCTCTGTAATAAACCCCGTAATTCCACATTCTTCTTCGAAGCRCCTGCTCCAAGAAGGCATCGTGACCAAACCAGCAGAGCCCGAGTGAATCAGGGCCATTATGAAGCTTTTGCCATCTTCCTCCTTGATCAGTACTGTAAGATAAAGGAGTTTCCAATAACGCTTTTTTATAATCTGGGAATTTGTGTGCAAGACACTTTCACATTATGAGCTCTTCAATATTTATGAGATGAAATCCATAAACATGCTTAACCAAGAGCAGGGACAAAAAACAAATGATGCCAAGGTTTTGTTTAATATAAAGCCTTGCTTTTTGATGGTGAAAGAGAGATAGAGAAAATAGCTGGCAGGGGAGGCCGCTGAAGCCAACCTCGGCGCAGCTCGTGTGGCCCCGCTGCGCACGTGGCTCCTCTGCAGACCCCGGTGCCGTCTTGCTCTTCACCCGTGCAGCGGATTTCAAAAATGGTCAAGTCCGTTTGATGTCTTTTCCAGCCGGCAGCTCCTCATAGCCCTGTGTCACAAACACACGTTTATTCAAGGCCCACCTTCAGCGATGCGGGAAAAGAGCTGCTTTCTGCAGGAGCGCGTGGGGAGTATCATTATACTGAGCATTTTTCCTTTTAACTTCCCTGCTTCTGACAATAAGCTATTTTGACACAGAATATCTGCAAGCTATATGTCAGAGAAGCTGCAAAACAAATTCTTTGGGGAGATTCAAGACGTAGCTATTAAACTCTTCTATGCTAGTCTGTTGAATCTGTTTTGGGGGGTTTTTTCTTTTTTTTTTTGGTGGATGGTCTGGGTCTTCAGCCCTGAAGGAGGAATCCAAGAGGCCCCTGGCAGCCGTGGTGCTGCCATACACGTATGAGGCTGTCACATCAGGGAAGAAGGAGCTGTTAGAGCTTTAGAGGTTGTAGGAAAACACCTGCCAGGCCAGGAAGGCCTCCAAAAACACCTTGCATGTCTTATTACCTGTATTCTATGTCAGAGAGCATGAAAATAAATGTAAAAAWTGGGCAGAACGTGGTCCAGCACTTGGAGGTTTGTCCGTACACCGGTCTGGTTTTCAGCCGGATATGAAAGGGCTGCAGAGAAGTTTCACACACGAGAGCACAGTCACGGGGCTGAGGATTAGGCCCTCGTTGCCACCGTGCCCAGGCTCGAGGCCACGTTCTCCTGCCCCTGCAGCACCTCCCTGCCAGGCCCGGCTCCACGCGAGCCAAAGCTCGTGCTTAAATCTCCGTCRCCTTCTTTAGCTCAGCAGCAGAGATGAACTAAAGTCCAGTTCTGAACAGATACTTGGAAACCTATGACTTGGGAATCTGGACCTACATTTTACTTTGGGATTTAAGTTTCCCTGCAGGAAATTAAGTTGTGGAACCAGAGAGACATAAAGAAAGGTCATTCCTGAGGAATCCTGACATCACCCTTGATCATTCAAAAAGTCCTGGAATAAATGAACTACGCAAGGTTCAATATTAAAATAACTTCTGAAGTAAGTTCTAAGGAACAAGGCAGTGTTTAGAAAATGCAATACAAGAAAAAGCATACAAATTATTTGGGAAATGAATATAACTGGGAGATATTTACTGACACGAGCTGAATTCATTGCTGTTCTCCCACGCAGTCTCTAGCCTGGCTAGCAGAAAGGCCCGTGAGGCTGGAGGTCATCTCTCGACACAGGAAAAACCCATTAAATTGTGGTTTTCTGAGCAAACTGCCCAGAGCTGGAGTCACCTCTGAATGATTATTCGATTCCTCCCAAAGACTCGCTCCTCAGCGGGCTCTGCCGTGCCCTCCTGCCACAGCAGATCCCGCAGAGGGACCCCGTGGGCCGAGGACAGCGCGGCCCCGGCCACCCTGCTGCCCCAGGGGCTGCAGCCGCTTCCCCGCGCGGGGCTGCCGCTGCCGCCGCTCGGCCCTTCCCGCTCCGCCTGGCTAAGGCTCTCGGCACAGACCGGGAGCGCAGGGGCAGCTGCATCCCACACGTGCACTGCCACCCACATCCCGTTTTGCACCTCCCTGGCTTCCCGTGGCATTGCCCGAGCACCATGGAAATGTCTGCAAGAATCTTCTCAGGTTGCYGGTGAGGAGGAGTATCCCGTCTCTGATCCACGCAGAGTACTCATCTATTAAAATGCACAGGATGGAGCTGTGACTGCTGCTCTTGCAAAGTCTCGGGTATTTCTGGGGCAGAAAATTTTAATAACACCCCCAAAAATGTCAGTTCTGAGAAAAATCTAACAGCACCAGCCCATAAACCCGTTCAACAGCTCCCTTRGAGGCAGCCCCCTCTCTACAGCCTGTCCCAGGAGGAGAGAGACCTGTCACACACAGAGAAATTACTTAAACCACAACCAGATTGCTGGGCTGGCGCTTCATTTTCCTAATGAAATGGCTGTGCTCGGAGCTGCTACCATTAACAAAGGGTGAACAGACAGTTTCTCCTTAACTTGACTCCACTGGCATGAGCAAAAAGACTTGTTGCTCTAGAAAGTCACTTTGAGCAGCCCGGAACAGCACCAACATCAATGCTCTCCTTCCACCCCTACACTGAGTTAGCACAGACACGGTTGAGGTAGGGGACAGCAGAGGGATATGTTTGACCTTCAGGATCTGCAATGCATTTTGCAGGGTGAGCAACTCAGGAAAAACAGAAATCCCGAAGATGCAATAAACTTGAATCAAAACAAAGAGTTTGCAACCTCAGGTGCCAGCAGGGAGGGCAGCCAGGAGCAAGATCCAACACAGCTGAATCACCCATGCTCTATTCAGGCTCCCGAGAGCTCAGCTCTTTGGATCTTATCACCTGGCTGCTTTGCCGGGGACTTCCTCCCTCCCTTCCTCCTCCTCCCTCTCGTTTTTTCACTTCTCCTGCAACCCAGCAGCTTCACAGTGGACAAGGGTGTCCCGGCACGTGYGCGAGGCCCTCACGGAGCAGCTCTGCTCCTCGCGCCACCAGGCACACGGGGGGKTTTGCATACCCTGAATTGCCGGGTGCATCTTAGTCCCCTTCCTTCGGCCTCGCAGCTTCCTGAGGACCATCCTCTGCTCCTGCTCATGCTTCTCCAAACCTCCTCCACACAAGGTGGTCCCTGAGGGGCCTGCACGCACAACCAGACCTTGGGGTGGCGGCACGTTATTCCAGGGCAGGGGGAAGAGAAACTTTCTAATGAGGCATCTCYAAACAGTCTTGACAAAGCACTAATTAACACAACATAGGGGGGAAAAAAAAAGATAGTGTCAATGCATCAACAGGGAACCCGGATGTTTTCTGTATCTGCGCCATCTGTGAGCGTTTTGAGGAAATWTAGAGCTTAATTGTTACAGGTTGAAACTCAATCCAGTCTCCATGTGAAGGCAGGGGCCTGCAGTTAGAGACCACAAACAAAACCACAGAGTATCGCACTATTTCTTGCACTGTTACAAATAAAAGTCTCCCTTTCCGTGGTGAAGGCTGATGAAGAATGAAAGCAACTCCCAGTCAATCTCTACAGAGCCAACCTGAAGTTAACCATTGGCAGCCCAGCTCTCTCTATCATTACTATTTCCAATGATCCCCTAATGATCAAGGATGAATTATGTGCAAGGGCACATGTTTGAAGAGCATCAGCCAGTACATGTGGCCTTGGGTGGCACCGTTGCCAGAGAATAGGCTCAATATTTATTAATTAACGAAGGTTTATTATAGCTCTGCCATTGCCACCATTACACACAGCAAGGAAACAAAAATATTACAATTAGGGGATGCACAAAATGGTCCAGGGGATTCTCTGAGAAGGCACAAGCAGGAGCTTGTTGCAGGGTTTATTTTAAGGATACAAACATTTATTTTCATGGTGGGTTAATGCCCTCATCTGCACTCGAGCCACTGGTTAGCAACAGCGAGTCGGAAGGGGGAAATCCGAGCCCCAAATTCTCCATGCCCGGCCTGGCACCAGCTGCCAATGGGACAAGGACAGTCCAGATGTCCTCATCACCTGGGTGACACGATGGTGGACCTGGTCTCCTCAAGACAGGTGGTAAATTCACACGGGCACAATTTAGTGGGAGTGGGCTAATTAATACCAGTCTTTTGTAGCCAGACGCTATTTCAGCACCTTTGCCCAAATGGTGGGAGCTCAAATGGGGTCCAGTTGCCACGTGCTCCATTTGGCTCTGTTTCCACCTTCCGATCTCTGCAGCCAGCAGCAGCGAGCAGTAAATCTTCACAGTGACCTGGTTCATCCRGCAACCTGGGTGAAGGGCGGATACGGTCCAATTCCACACGGGAATCACGCAGGGTCTGGAGCTGGAAAAGCTCCCGCTTCCCATGGTGGATCCAGCGCAGGGGTCCCCTCCGTGCCCGCCCCCATGGTACCGTGGGGCTCCCTTTGGCTCTGGGGGTGCAGCTGGCACCAGATGTTGGGAAGATTCCCGCTCCCAGGCAGACACCTGCACAAGAGCCGTGGATAGAGGAGCGGGTGGCTCCCTCGGTGGCACTTGCAGCGCCGGCTGCTGCTGCCGCGGCSGTGAGCAGCCCAGCAGCAATCAGCGCAGCGCAGCCCGCACAGCTAAGCRGTGTAGTTAATATCCCCTCCCTATTTTAAGTCATTCTGACACTCCTTTGAAGCTGTTCCAAGTGCACTTAGCTCTTTTGTTCACGTGTCCGCATGATCAGCTGTGAGAAGTGCTATTAAGTTGAAAATAACTTTTCTAGCAGGTAGGAAACACTCCAGCAATATCTGTTTTCCTTTGATCCTCCTTTACACTCTTTTCTTAGCAAGACGACCATCCTGTTGCTTCTCACCTGTTTTTTGCCAATGACCTGGCAAGATGCAGCTTTCTTATGGGAAAAGGAGGTGTGAAGGTTGGCACGGTTGTGAATAGTTGGAATTTGTGAGGGAGCGCTGAGCTACTAAAAAAACACCCTCCGAAATTTGAAAAAAACAACAGTATCTTATTTAAATGACTGCTTATCTGCAACGAATCCCCAAGCATGTGTGGGCAGGAGCCCCCCAGGAGAAGGCCCMAACACGTCACCCCCAGCCTGTTCCTGCGCAGCTACTCTTAGTTCCTCCAGCTGCAGACATGAACTAAAAATGTACTTCCTAAGGCTGCAGCACAGTACACAACTGAACAGAAACTCAAGGAATTAGAGGGGACTAAAAAGGGCTGGTTGAGTAGTGGCCCACCAGCTCTGACCACGTTGCCCTGCACCCACCGTCAGGACACTGAGTGCTGTGCCCTGCCTTGGCAGGGCGGGCGACACAAGAGCTGCTCCTACACGCGCTGGCTCCTGCTGTATATCCCTACACTCGTAAAGGAACAGCAGCTCCCGTCGTCGTTAATTAACAGTACTCCAAAATAGCAACAATGGGCAAGTGAAACAGCCTCCACTCCCCAACAAGCACAATGGGAAGACGATGTTTAACATGTCCTCAGCTTTACTTGCTCTTAGCACTGCATATAGCTGCYGTGAAACATTTGGCCTCTTCCCTTCATTAACTTCATTTTTACAAAGTCATTTTCATAATTAAGTTAATTCACTTTGTTGCTGAACCCATCACTCCGGAGTGTGCTCCTCCCTGGGCAGGCTGGATCCATCCGCAGCTCCCACGTAGTGAGCAGGGAAGCTGTGTGCACTTGTATCCTGATAAAAACAAACCTCCAAAGCTTCCAAGGGCACCCAGGAAAATCATCTTTCCAGAGAAGAACTAGAAAAAAAGGGTGGAAAGGAAAAGCATTCCTGCTTCTCCTCCACACACAACCACGGCAAATAGCACGTTATAGCACCTGATATGCGGGCGTACGCAAAACTTCCCATATTCCCATACAAAATTTTGGTGCTCCAGGTGAGAGACTTCACCAAACCCTGGTAACTACAAAGGTAAGAGAAAAACAGCCTCAATTTAAGTCAGAACAAAGCTGGGCTAACTTACAAAATCCAAACAAAGTGGTTTTAAATGCTGAGCCCTGTAACTGGGCCCAGCACAGGTGGCTTTTCCCCTTCTCACCCAGGCGCTACGTGTCTACCCAGCTGGACATTTGAAATCCCGTGTTTTGGCGAGTGCACCACGGCGCACCTCAGCCCAGGAACATGTTGGCCCTTGCACCTAGGCCCTTCTTTCAGATTTCCTTCGGGCTCTATTTAAATGAGGAATTTTCTCCTCGGGCTATTTTCTTCCTTGACTTAATCAGGAATCAGTGTCAAACCTCGATGCCTCACAACTATGCCCCACTACGCACGGGGCATTCACTGCTCCCAAGGCCAAACCCTCTCCTGCCAGAGGGGCAAGTACCGACCCTCACGTGATGCCTTTTTGCAGCACACACTTTATATTCCACAGCAAGGCCCAGCCATCACAATGCACGCAACCACAAGCTCYGAGTCCGGGCACATGCGTCATTATTGTCACCTCCGCTCTCAKATGGTAATCGGTCACTTTGGGAGCAATTACAGGCAGGGCAGTGACTGACACCAAACCGGGTCCTCGGGAGACGCYGTGGCAGGCTGGAGCCGAGGGCAGGGCGAGCGGTTTCCCAAGGCACTGCACACGTGGCCTGCGCCTCGCACCGCTCTCCTCGCCCGCCGTGCCCCTCAGCACCTGCTCCAACCTCGCTGCAGCGYGACGGGACCGTGTTGCAGCATCACCCACGGGTGCTACCACCGGGCAGCACATGCAGCACTTGCCTCCCCTGCATGGAAATGGAGAAACAGCTCCATTTTTGTCAATCATTTCATGAGCTAAACTGAAGGAAGGAGGGAAGATTAACCTTGCTGTCACCGCACAGAAAACGTCATTGTTAACAGGGCTCCCCGAGAGCCCCGGCTGCGCAGCTCCGGCTCGGCCGCTCCCAGCACACAGGTAGCGAGGGCGCGTGTGCTGCTGTCAGCGTTGGGCACCTGCCTCCCTTGAAAGGGAAAACAGCCGAGTAATTAAAAATGCACAACCGTCTTCAATGCAGCTCGACCGCAACAAAAGTAATTTCCAAAAGACAAAGTAACAAGCAAATAATGGCCTCGTCTGGAAGCCAAGTCACAGACAAATTAGCTGGGAGGCGGCCGAGCACCGGGATAATCCGTAAGCGCTGATCAGGAGCCGGCTCGGAGCAGCTGCAYCCCCACGAGCCGGCTGCACGACGCGGGACTGTGAGGGAAGCTCTCCCCGAGCACCCAGCAAGGCAGATGATGGTKCTGATGAGGACAGATAAGAATAGCTTTTTCTAATTTTCAGCCTTTCTTGCCTTTTTTGAGGTGCCCAGAGGTTTCTCCCACTCCAGAGTCATCACCCCTGGTGCTGCTTTGTGGCAGGGGTGACAACACGATGCAGAAAACACCGACACTGCAGACCCCACTTGCAACAGCCACCCAGCACCAGCTAGAATGCAGCAAGCGAGTATTGAACAAGACTCACTAAAGTCAAAAGCTGATAGCTGGGGCCACCACCACCCCTAAGAAAAGCAATTTAACATTTAATCCTTCGCATCATCTTACTTTAATTCGTTAGGGGTCTGCACTGCTGTCTGGCAGCTAAATCAAATCTCATTCTGCTCCACAATTGATACTGCTGCTGTCCAAACTCCAGCACACGCTGCTACTTTCTGATAACAACTTTCACGAGCTGGGATAGGGATAAAAGGAACCTGGAAAATAATGGCTCTGCAGGAACATCTTGGAGGCCTCCTGCTCCAGATCAAGAGCCCTGTTATGGGCACAGAGCCAYCAAGAACAAGGAAACAGCATCGGTGTTGGAGCCGCAGGTCATGAACAAACCCATGGAGGATACAGGGGATCTGCAACATGCCTGGGGATGGCCTGGGCACCTGGTGGTCACGATGCYCCGGCCGCATGCAGGCCGGGCCCTGCTTGGTGTCCACGGCATGGGAAGCTGCTGGAGAAGGAGAGCTCCAAGAGTGACTGGGCAGCGCTGGCCGCCAGAGCAGCACCACACCRGCCTGCCTGCCTTCCACCAAAAACATGGGGAAAAAGCAGGAAACGCTCCTCACTAGTGACCAAAACCAGACGTGCAGCTCCTGCCACACATGCATGTGTGTATATATACACATATTTACACAGGTACACATAGAGAAAAGTTGTATATTGCTGCCTGGAGCAAAACTCCATGCTTGTAGGCATATGCATACAGAGGCCCAGAAACAAGGAGTAGAGGAAAACTTCTGCTGACYGAAAAACCTCTTGAATGAAGAATGAAAAGAAAAAAAGAAAAAAAAAAGACCACAAAGTTTACACAAATCCCCTTAAAAAGAAAAATATCAGAAATCTAGATTATTTTACCAGATCTTCCACAATACAAATCCTAACCATAGCCAGGTTACTTAGCCCTGCCTTGGGAACAATACAACAAATACAAGAATATTTATGGGGCTTCCTTCACTATGCACAAGTCTCCCTATAACTACTGGACCTCATGCAAGCAGCACCATTTGGCTCCACATTTTGCAGCCACRGGGTACAGACACTGTATCAGGAGGGGAGAATCCTGCCCTTAACTTGCAGTGCTGCCAGCGCTTGGTGTTTTGCAGAGCTGAGGGCATCCCAGGAAATGACGGCTTCCAAATTTAAGGAGAACAGAAGATGCACCCGTGCACACAGTGCCGAGAAGCTCCTCTCCAGGGAAGGAAGGAGCCCGACGAGCCACACAGTAGGAAAGTACTAAAACCCATTCACATCACACAAGAAAATACCAGGGCCCAACGGGAGGCCTCAACATATTGCAAGCAATAACTCCTTCCCCACAACAATTTTGCAGCTCTCTGCTTGCCAGTTGAATTAAGCATTAATGAAAAATAGAACAATTTGTTTTCAGATTCTACAGGTTTCCAGTAATAAAGATTACTAATGTTTCATTTTGGGGCACTGGTTAGCTAATTTAAACTTTTTTTTCCCCATTATGCAAACAATTCATTTAATTTGAAGAGGCCAGGTTCCTCCTAATTGTATTAGCGCTTGGCCCTTTTCCAGCTTGTCTTAATCAAAATGCTCATTATTTTTGCCTGGCTGTTGAGGCTAATCTAGCTATTATATGGATAGTAAATTAGAGGCAGAAGGGGGAAATTCGGTGCCTACCAAACAGCTGCACTGGTACAAGCTCCACTCCAAGACACTGTGCACAGAGCCGAGATCCGGGCAGCAGCATCTATGCTGCTCCAGGGAGCTGCTGTTCAGGGAGAGCGGCCCATCCTGCTGCATGCAACGAAGTGGAGAGCTTTGCTTTCCAGGGAGGAAAAACAGTGTTTGGCTKGCCCCTTCTTGTTGGGGATGCAGAAAGGTCCTGTATGTAAGAACAAGTTAAAGGGGCAAAAGGTACGCAGCAAAGACCGTTCTTGAGTGGCCCAGCAGTGASAGATTCCGTGTTCTTTAGGAAAATGCAGGGAAAGATGTCCCCTCCCCAGCTGCTGACCCCACCACCCCCTGCTCCTCTGCCCCATGTCCCAGTGACCATCATATCTGCTGCACYGTGCAGCAATGGTCTCCAAAGGGCATTTAGCTTGGAGCAGGGCTGCTGCGAGCCCAGGGCCCTCCTGCTCGCCTCAACTGCCTCCGCTGGTCCAGGAGCAGACGGCACCTTCCCGTGCAGACCTGGCCGTGCTCACATCCACCAGCCTGCGGCCAATGCTGGGCCTTCCTCCCCAGCCAGGCCACCCTCCAACCCTTCCTCAGCTGCAAGCGGCTTGTTCCTGGCCACAAGCTGGTATCTGTGCCATGCTGCTTTATCTGTGCCACTGCCGCTGCTCTGCGGCCAGCTGCTATAGATGTGCATTCAGATGTGCACACACAGGTAGCCCACAGAGAGCAGAAAAGGCGACACCACCCTGTGCAGCTGCAGATAAGAACATGAGTGTGGACAGGCTGACCCTCCTACCCACCGTCCCACCACCGAGACATGTCCCCTACGCACTGTGACAGCTGCCTGTAAATCCAGAGGGCAATCAGAGCCCAAAGAGAGCACCTAGACACTCACCCAACGAAAACAAGGACAGGTTACACCCAGGGATTTAACAGCAACCTTTGGAAGGAGACAGATCTTGCTAACAAGTCAAGGGAAGACATGAGAGATAACTATTCTCTGTGTTGAAATAAATAAAAAAAATTGCAATGGGGACCTTAAGCAGCTGAACATCAGAGACTTATTCCTGTGATACGGCACCTTGCAGACAGGGAAGAAGCACCTGACATTGCAACCTTAAAGGTTTTGCCTTTCACACAGCCTAGAAACGCGGGTAGCGGCTGCTCTGCGAAYGAGTGCAGATTCCTAGTGACAATATAGTCATCAGAGGCTGACTGTAAAATCAGCCCTACGTATGAACCGGGGAGCTCTCCTCTGTCAAGCTAATAATTTCATTAATGCCGCAATGATTAAATCAGGAGTATTGTTATTAAAATGTGAAGGAAACACCACACCATACAGACCGGCGAGCCTTTTGTGGGGCRGGACTGGAATTCAGCAGGCCGTTTCCCAGTGGCATTAGCAAGGTGCAGGAGGCAGCGGAGGCTGCCGGAGCTGGCGGGGAGCAGGGCCTGGCGCAGGAGGCACAAACACATCCCGGGCCAGGGCGGCCCACTGCCAAACAGGAGCTGCCTTTGCTGTCGCGAGAAGGTCAAATACGACAATGGAATAGGTGAAATCAGAGCACGAAGGTTACTGAAAAAATCAACAATGATGAAGAGCTCTAGAAGACAAAACCCTTTGGGAAAGCACAGGGGAAGACAGTTTATCCCAAGAAAAGGAAACCTACAGAAACATAATAACCTTCCAAGTATGGAAAATGCTGATGCAAAGAAAGAGGGGATAAACCTGTTTTGCCTGTCCTCTGCAGACACTCTGTGAAGTAACACGCTTAAGTTACAGACTTAGAGATGGAAGATTTAGATGACACATCAGAAAAAAACTTTTCAACTGCAAGGACACTTAAGGATAGAGATCTGCTGCTTCTCCCCAGTCCTCTGGAATTTCCCTTTGTTCMGGACTTTTAAGGATGCCTGCTTATCAGAGTCCTAGTGAACACAGCTTAAATGCATTTCCCTTTTCCCAGACAGGACAAAGCCAACTGCAGGACATGCTTGTCTAACCCCTCCTTGCAATASCCCCAGCAGCTCCCACAACCCCATGAGGCACACACTGTGCTGATTTTATTTAGAAAAGCAAGGTATAATTGCAACCACGATTCAGATCTCACTACTGAGAAATTATAGACGGCACTCTTGAAGTGCTCGGTTTGCACCACCGAATTAGAATCA
>NW_020454094.1:871951-928091 GCF_003342845.1 Nothoprocta perdicaria
CCTAATCTGTACTGGTGTCCAGGGTTATTCCTCCCCAAGTGCAGGACCCCGCACTTGCCCCTGTTGAACCTCATGAGGTTTCTCGCCGCCCAGTCCTCCAGTCTGTCCAGGTCCCTCTGAATTACTGCAGAAATGGGAATCACTCACTGTGGAACTGCAGAGAGGGTAACAGGGAGCAGAGCACTGGCCATGCCTCCGAATATAGAGCAGGGGGAAACGCTCACAACTCACGGGATCTTTCAGGGTCCAGGTATTCTTCAGAGCCGAGCACCAAGCTGCCATATGAGCTTCTTAGCACCCCTTTTCTGCAGGCTGCCAGGCCTACCTTCGCTTGTGTGGACAYCATTCCTATGAACAGACACCTATCATCTTCCATGGATAGCTGTGCGCATTTCAGCTCCAAACACTCGGCAGGATCACCCTCCTGCACAGCTCTTCCRCTACACCTCACAGAGCAGCACGAGAGAAAGCAGAGAGGTTCCCATCACAGCACTTGGACTTAGTGGAGATGTTTTTGTGCCTGAACACAAGATAACCTCCAGGTTGGGCTAGACAGGCACTTTTACTGCATTAGCCTGCACTTCGACTCACAGTGCAAAGATTCATCTCCCATTCAGCCTTCCTTTATGGCCTGAATTTACAGTCCTCTTCAGGCAACAGGGCAGCATTTATCTTTGCCGCATCCTTCAGTGATAGCAGGAGTCAGGGCACAAAATGGATCGTGGCTCTACGCTCACCCCGCTCCTGCCCTCCCTGGGCGCAAGGTTTTCGGATCGCACCTCGCCTTGGTTTGTCTTTGAAAGCTCTCGGGACAGGGATGAACAAGGCTCTTCCTCGCCCGACTCTGCACACTTTCCTAGCAAACAAGCCATTATTTGCTAATGCATAGAGAAAAGGGGATGAATGGATTCAAATTAGTCCTACTTTACTGAGAAGTATTTCCAAACTTTTTTGAAAATAAAAGCACTTCTCTGCAAGGCTCACATGCAGCCTGTTTTCCTGAGTGGCTCAGAGCAGTGYATGGATCTTACCTGGGTGCCGAGCTCTGCCTACAGGGCTGCTCTTCCTTCCCCTCTTCCGCTATTTCTCCGTACGGTCTCAACTAAATAAAAGCTTCTTTCTTCACAGCTTGGCTTTGCTGTTCCTTCCCCAGTGCAGAGCAGGTGGACCAGCCACAAGCTCCCCAGCACATCCCCCCCAAGCTTTTTCCCTTTTTCTCCCCCTGCAAGGGTTTGTTAACCCTTCAGAAAGAGCCAACCAATAAAAACCTTGTCTTGAACTACCGAGCCATTAACCCATCTTCCTTCCTTACAAAGCAGAGGTGTCCCCTGCAACATCAAGAAGATGTGGCTCTGACTCTTGGCAGCATGAGACCAGAGACCAAGAAGTTACAGAAATAGAGGCAGAGAAGCTCATTTTTATCAAGGCAGCTTCCTGCCTGTTCCAAACTTTTCCCTCTAGAATTTTATCCAACGCAGCCTGAAAATAAAGCACCGACATGAGGTTATTTAGCTGTTTCCAGGCTAGCAGACATGGGAAATGCTCAGGTGTGCTTAACACGCGCCCACAGCAGCTCTGTGCTCTGCAGGGGGGCAAACCAGGGCAAGCAACTCCAAATCCGCTGTGTCCAGGGGAAAACAGCAGGGACCTGGGCAGCAAATGTCCCGCTCTGGCCCAACGTGCCCCAATACCCAGCACAGAAGCACGGGCAGCGCGGCAGCACAGGGAAGTGGGATTTGATTTTTTTTTTCTTTTTTTTAATTCTATTTTCTGA
Organism: Nothoprocta perdicaria; assembly: GCF_003342845.1. Classification (NCBI taxonomy): domain Eukaryota; kingdom Metazoa; phylum Chordata; class Aves; order Tinamiformes; family Tinamidae; genus Nothoprocta; species Nothoprocta perdicaria. The sequence goes on from NW_020454094.1 coordinate 873,726, forward strand.
ATTTTAATTCTCTCCTGCCCCTTCACGGCGCCCGGACAGAGATTTCGGCTCTGCTGCAGTTAAAGCCATTAGCGCTGTACGCCGGGGAGCTGCTGATGGGTCCCTGCTGGCAGCTGCACCTCTGCGCTCCAGGCCATTAACGTGCCCAACATCCCGGCTAATCCTCTCTTTTAAGGAAGGAAGGAAAAAGAGAAAAAACAGCAGCAAAAATCAAATCCTCATTTCCTTCCACTTACAGCTCTTATGCTTTTGAGACCTCTGACCAAACACAGACACTGGCTGAATTTACATCTTCAGTGTGCCCGCAGGCTGCCAGCTATTCTTGGTCATATTTAGCCAATACTGCCCAAGCCAAACTCCTGCATGTTTAGTTTCATGCTCCAAGCCTCTTTGCACAGTGCACTCATCCCACACACAAGCCACAAACACGACTTGTGCCTAAACAACTTCCACTCGCCCTCAGTGAGCCCTCTGCCACAGCAACCAGGCCATTTCAACTAAGCACCCGTACAGTGGTAACTGCACTAATGACACCTGCCTGTTGCATTCAGGTAAGATTTTGGCAAGAGGAAGCCTGACRAAAGGTTCCTAGCTCTGCAGTCAAGTGCATTCCCTTCGATTCTAACACATGTAATGCAATTTTTTCAGCACTTTGTCTCACCAAATTCAGAAGCCAAAAAGCGATTTCACTTACTTTCTCATTCCTCTATATCTGAAATTTACGCTTATTTTCACCCAAATGCAACTCCACTGGTAACCTGGAATTCATTCTGACTTACATTCCCATCAACAGGAATAGAATCACATCCCGTATTTCCTATAATCCATGTAAGGAACAAGAAAAATAACCCAGTTTAATGTTCCAGCAACAAGCACCATAAAATAAAAGAAAAAAGCCTRAACAGAACAGCATAAGCCATTTAACTTGATAATTACACCCTGTGTTTCCATTTTTCCATTCCCACCTCAATCTCCAAAAATAAACAGTGCAATCACTGTTAATTAAAGATATCTTTAACAGTGAACGTGCCAAATCAGCCACTTTGCACATAGCGGGGCACGAACTCTACTCTTCACATGCAGCAAATTGTGCCACCCAACCAGGAGCACTAAGATGGTCATGTCAGCCAGCCGAGCCCCTAACTGGGCGAATGGGAGAGCAGGAACGAGCTCCTCGTGCAATCAAGGGACTTCTACCCACCCTAAACGCTGAGTTTTAAACAGATGTGTGCACAAGAAGAGGGGCGGAGAAGCCAGGGAATATAAAAGGATTTTGCAAAGGGGCCGATGTGGGGCTCTGTATGCAGAGACGCAGGAAGGAGCCGTCTCCCCCAGCACGGCTCTGGAGCCTCCCGGCCCGGACAGCACAGAGCGCAGCTGGCAGCTCCGGCAGCATCCTTGTGCTGGGGAAAAATGAATTCCTCACCCAATCGTCAGCGTAAACATCGCCCAGCTATAGGATAACACGTGCTAAATCCTGTGCCCGCATCATCTAATGCTGCTCTGAGAAGTCAAAGGGAACTCTTTTGACATACGACTTCCACAGGAGAAGAATGCAACCTCTGATGTGTGTTATATATATAAATATATTTATAAGTTCAGTCCCACATATTGTGGAAGCTCGGAGGACCTGGAAATTCAATCTGTGAATGACCKTGCATTTCTTCCTTGCATGCCCCAAAGAGAAACTCTTGTTTTTATGTACTTGCAGTACTTGTGGAAGAAAACCAGCCTGGATAGGTCTGGCTGGGSAGAGGCAATTTGCACAGAAGCAGCATCCCTGCCCGCTCTGCTATAAGGAGCCGGCGCTGGGGAGATTCCCAGGGCTGAGGGCTTGAGTGGGCACTTCCAATTTCTAGGGAAAGGCAAGGGATGCTCCCACGCCGTGTTACTGCCCCAGGACACAGGCAGGAGAGCCAAAGCTATTCTGAGTTATGGAGCAGAGTGCTAACAGATAAAGCACACGCTGCCTAACTGCTGCTAGCCAGCAGCTCATATTGGCAGAAAAATGGGGTTCTTAAAGCACTAGTCACCAGGTCTTCAATCACATAAGCTGCAAGGTTCTTTGCTACCAGGACTAAAAGAGCCTTCAAAGACACATGTGAAATAAAGATGTGATAGATTAGCATTTCTTAGCTCAGTACTGCAGCCAGGGCAGAGGCAGGGGAAGGGGAGTCACATTTTAGTGTTCCTCTCCAGAAACAGAAAGGAATTGACCACAGGAGGAGAAATCAGCTGTCTGCAGAGCGCAAGTACCTTGATTGTGTTTATTATAAGAAAAGGATAGTCTGAATCCTAATTACACACACACACAGCTTTGAAAGAACTCATTCCACAAGCTCTAAACAATTACAAGTCAAATTAGCTAAGACAAATATATACATATAAACTGTTCTCTTATCACATGCATTTAAGATTTTTTTTTTTTACTAGATGCCCAATAAACCACAGCTTCACAAAAGGTAAACCAACATTATTATAAAGCAAAATAACAAGCTTCCAGTCTTCCTTAAAAGAGAAAGCCTCTAGAAAATATATTTTTAATTATCATTTAAAAACTCAAGAGGAAGCTAATGGTAATTAATATGTGACAGAATCTAGGAACTGTAGAGTACAGATAAGGGAAGTAAAAGGATAATAATACGATGTCTGTGACCAATGCAGTTGAAACAATCTGGGATGTTATTCTTCCTGAAGACACCTCCTACAGCTCCCTAGCAAATGAATCCATTTAGTGGATTTATCCATATTAGTATAGCCCATCACTAAGCACAAGTGGTAGAAGTGATAATAGAAAAGGCAGCAGTGTTCAACAGATCCTTGGAGCCGCACCTGCGCCAGCCAGCCCGCRCCGAGGTAGCCGAGGGTGAAACACGCCGCAGCATCAGAATTACTTTTGTAATGGAGAAATACCAGCTATGAAAGATTACACCCTATTACCTGGATTTCAGCCTTTATTAATGCCTCCCAGCAGGAGTTTAGAGAAACTGGAGTTTACCATGGTATATTGCCAGCATTAAGGTCTGTGTGCCGGTAAAAAACATCCTTCTTAACCATCTGATTTTACTGGTATTGGATTCAGAAAGGAGGACAAGGCTAAAATTCAGCCTAGGCCCAAGAAAGGGACTGACGCCTCATGGAGGGGAGGAAATCCCGAGTCACCTTTGCAGCGCCACGGTGCCGTCCCTGTGYGGGCCGCACGTGCTGGTTTTAGGATGTGGCGGCGGGGGCCGGGGCAGGGGGAAGCAAAGTAAAAGCCACCAGAAACAGCAGCTGTCGAGTATCATCAGGAATGGAAGAGCAGGAAGGAGAAGCCAGGAAAACTGCATCACAGATCATAAGCTGTACCACATGTAGGTCACACTCTGACAGGGCAAGCACTGTCGAAAGCGGACTGTGCATCCCAATGTCCCACAAGAGGGCCCAGGGATCCCTGGGGACACGAGTGCAGGAAAGCCAAGGAAGGGGAATGGAGAAGAGGGGTGCAAGGGACTCAGCAGTGCCTGGAGCACTGCTTGGAGGCAGCTCCAGGAGCTGCAATTCAGATGATACCGAAGTCTGGGAAGATGACAGAGGGGAACAAAACACCGCTAGGCAGCTAGAAGCCATGTGCGAGTGGGACAGGGAGGTGCTTTTCGCTCAGCAAAGTCAAGTTACCAAAGGGATAACTGAAGTTCACTAGTCGGGGACCGTCCAGTCTCACAAAATACTGTCCAGAGGCAGAAACAGCAACTGACAGATTTAGCAGAAACACACCCAAGCAATTCCCATAGGACAAGTCTAACAGCTGGATCGGGCTCTCACAGGGTGACAGAGATCCACATTCCCATCATTTCTCCATGTTGCTCAGAGCAGGAAATAAGTCAGGATCTCCCACACTAAGGCAAGAGTCCCAAACTGAGCCCGGGAGCAAGAGGCAGCCACATTTCCCCATCTGATGAGGAACTCCACCTCGGGGATGGCAAATTGGTAGTGTCAGAAATGTTCATCTGTTCCTTGGGAAAGCACTGCAACGCCAGCTAAACTATTCCACTCATCCTAGGTTCAAAAGAAGCCCTGATTGCCACTACTGCAGCAGCACCACGCTCGTCTCCCGCCTCGCAGCAACAAGYGCAGTCCTTATGATCAGATCATCAGCATCACCCTTCATTATGCCAAGGAAACACCACGGAAATGAGAAACTCATCTCAGGAGCAAGTCAGCAATGAAGCCTCGGTGCAGCCGAGGGGGACCCTGCAGCCCCGTTACCAATGGCTCCCTTCTCCAGTGCCGACAGGGATCCCGATACCCCTTAACCCAACGTGTCATTATCAGCCACACGCTCGGAGAAGAGGGATGGGGTGCCAGGGAGCGCAAACAAATGGCCTGTGACAGCTCCACAGACGTGACACCAAGCACAAAATCCGATTCCTCTCAACAACTGCAGACGTGCACAAAGATTCCCCTCTTTGATGATTTATACCTTAATATTGCCTGATAATGTCTGCATTTGTCTCCATACTAGTTATTAGCTTCCCCATGGAAAGCAAGAGGAAAGGGTTTTGAAAGCTCTGCAAGAAGGTGCTGCTCGTGGCTCCTCACCTAGCACGAGTAATATTTATGGCATAATCCTAAGGAATAATTACTCCAGCCGGCAGACCATCTTTCCACGGGATCGGCACGACTCTGTGAAGCTGCAGTCAATGCTGAAAATATGCCACAGGTATCTATCAAAATAGAGTCCATCTAATGTGCAAAAACTGTGCTTTCCCCTTCCTCTCTCATTTCAAAGCTGGAGGTGTTTTTGCATCAGAAACAAGGATGTCTAACTATGTATCAGGGTCCTCTACCACAAAACAAATACCTTTTTAAATTAGTAACAGCTGAAAAGCTACACTAAAACCAAACTCAGCCTACGAGAAATACAAAGCAAGATTAAAAAATGTTTACAGTAACAGGAAAATCTTTCAAAATCAGTAATTGGTCTATTTGTCTCTCTGCACGTACACAGAAGATCCCATGGATAGGAGGCTTAATTGCAAGTTCCTCCCTTTGTGTGCCGATTATCAGCAGTCCTCAGCACCRGGGGTTCCCACAGAAATGTGTTTGTCTTCCCCAATTACAGTAATCCCCAAAGCCTTCTCCATTTCAGAACAGTTGCATAAAATATTAATTACTCTTCTTTGGAGTAAATGAACATAAGCTAGTAAATTTACAAATTCAATTACCACAAGCTATCAGATGACTTTTTATTTAATTGCTATAGATTGCCCTTTAGACATCATAATGAAATTAATAGAACACGCCGGTAATCAATAGTTACTGATTAATTGATTCTGCAGTAGCACTTAAAGATTCTTTAAGCCCTAGACATCATTACGTACTACTATATAACACAAGTGCAAGATGCATGGGGCAAACAGATACAGAACGTATTTGGGAACATAGTAAAGGTATCTGGCAGTGATACAGTGTTCCAGGTGGGGCAATATAGGATTTTGCTATACACAGGGCCTCTCAGCCTTGAAGGTTAAGTATTATACCCTTCATTAATATATGATCACAGTGGCCTTATCAGTAGAATAAACAGACATCCTTCATGGGTGATCTCCTCCTATTTATTCCACAAGGAATTTYTAAAACATTAAACTTCATCACAGTTTAGCTGCTTGGTGCCTCTCAGCACTTATGGAAAATGCTCTAGTTAAATATTTTCACATGTGCACACACTTCCTAGGAATYTGCACACTGTACAAACCCATGACACCAATGGGTACCACGTGCAAACTGCCTGCAGCAGCTTTATGGTTACTATAACTCCCTGCAATCCCTACGCAGTCATGGGCGTAGGAAGTTCTGTCTGATCAGCTACAAAGGTTCACTGTAGAAATAAAAACATCTTTCCATGAGAAAAAAATAACACTTCCTCTTAGGTAGCTGCATTCACAGAAGACAAAAAAAAAAAAAATCAATCTACGGACAGGGTCATACAGCCTCTTCGCTCATACTGGAAACCATGGGACATGGGGCTCATGGGCAAGAAAGGAGCCGCTTGCTCTGCCTTCTCCCTCCCGCACCAACAGCGCCCTGGCCTCGTGCAGGCCCTTCTTGCAACACGAGCAGTAGCAGGATGAGCAAGAATGGGAAAGAGTGGGGAAAAAAACCTTTCCTAAATAACTTCAGAAGCAAGATGACATTTTATGGGAGAGCTTAGTCCCTGTGCTCACTCGCACTGCTCCAACCAGCCACCTCCCAAGTCCCCAAGCTGCCAGAGAAGCCGGGTGTCCAGCAGCTGCACAAGGACCATGCCCACAGAGAGCCCTCAGAGCAGGGACTCTGGGGCTGCTCTTCTAAGTAACTCCTTAGTTTCAGGAGGTAAATTCCCACTAAGGGTAAGATGATGGTATTGAACATGTGTGCATTTTGTGTGAATGGCAGGGCTATCTGTCCCCACAGTGTCCCTGACAGGATGTGGTCCATGCAAGCAGTGCTCAGGCACCCGCAGACACCTGGCTGAGCAAGGACCACGCACTGAAACGAGAGGTGTGAAGGCAACGGGAGGCAAAGCCAAGCCCATGGAGCAGCCCAGTGGGTCCTGGGTGTCCACGCTGGCCCGTGCCTCAGTGGGCAGAACTGAGCATGTGCAGTAACAGAGCATGTGGATTTGCACTGCTGTGTCCATAAGACAGAGCACAGGGAGCACCAGCGCTCACCTGTAGGCAGCAGGGTGTATAAGCAGGATCTGTATGCTGCTGCGCTGCCCCACTGCCTGCACACTGRGAACTTTCAGGAGGAACGATAAGCACTTGGAGCCCTGGGACCTCCCTGCGTGCGCAGCCATGACCGCCTCTGCAGAAGGCATCACACCAGCCTGCAGAGTCCCCGAGCCCAGCGCAGGGCCGGAGCTGCTCAGCCACGGGGAGGAGAGCCTGGCAGCAAGGGCGCTAAGGAGGGAAGGCACCAAGCAGGGGAACGACCCGGTGGTTTCACATGAGGAAAGCCCCGTGCACCTGGGCTGCATTTCCACAGGGCCAGCACAAGAAGCAAGAGAAGAGCAAACTTACCAGTATCTCTCCCACTGCTGGACAAGGGCACTAGATGATCTCAAACAGCTTATCCAGGTCGAGCATTTCTTCTCAAATAGACGAGGAGAGAAAGGAGAAAAAAGGCATTTCAGTATCTTAAATGTTGTCAAATTTGCAAGTAAATGCTTTGAAATACACAGGCTTTTTATGGAATACATTTTCTAGTGTTTAAACAAACCAAGTACCTGGCAGCAAAACCCCAAGCCAAATTATTGTTAACAAAGAAACAATAATAGCAGCAATAAATACAATATGCTGGAATTTATAGATTCCTGAAAGYGTTTACCCCATCTGACAATGTATAGGACAATTTAGCTCACAGTAAGCAACATAATTTCTGTTTTTACTATTACATAGAGATTCCTGCAAAGTAAAGTTGTCATACACATCCATAAAAATAAATACGAAGCTAAGTTACTCCAGGGAGATATGCTGTTATCTTCACCAAGTAAACTCTTTCTGCTGCCTCTTGCTGTCATCATGACCTGATCATCTATCGCAACCGCCTCCCCAGCCTCTCTTCTCTCTGGAGCACGCTGTGGTTCACCCGGGGTAAAGCAAACACGCTATCGATTAAGTACATGGGCTACAATTATAGATTGTTCACAGTTGCTTATTTCCCCACCATCGTAACGCAGCACGATGGCATCGTGCCATGTGGCACCCTGCAATATGTCACATCCCAACCAAGGCTGGTCGCAATCGTGCCGAGCGCTACTTATAGCGCAGCGCACGCACGAAACCTACAACGGGAGCGGGAAAGAGGCTCCCGGCAGGCGTGTCCCTGCTCTGCTYGGTGCTGCTGGTTGCTCTCCCACTTCTATTTCAATTCCTCGCCCCCTATTCTGCAGCTCTCGTTACCCACCCCATGCCAGCATCTCATTCCGGACAGGAGCTGGCCCCACAACAGGAGCGACGATGAAGGAAAGGTGACGATGATGATGGAGTCTCTGGATACCCATCTTGAAGGTTACACTGACCCCAGGCCCCACAGCCAGAACACTGGTTGGTTACACTCCCCCACCTCCCTTCCAGTAATACTGAGAATCAGTAAATATTTGCACAGCATTTTAAAGATGTAAAAACACAACTTGAAGGCTAAGTATCATCATATCCAAAGATAAGCATTTTAACTGCCACATTATTCCTGAAAATTGTTCTCTTTTTTACTGTTTTGATTATTGCAGGTATTAGAAACTCCCATTCCTTCTGCAATTTAAGGTACCTGTTTTACATTTGTATCATAATGTAGTGCTTTACTGTTTTTCCAGCCTGGTATCATTCTTCATCTCAGATGGCTTTATTACAGYGATACAGAATGAGACAGAATTACAATGCAAAGTAATTCACCAAGATATGTGTACAAGCAATGAGAAGCCAGTCCTGTCTTTACATCCTAAGCAAAACCCTATGCATGCAAAGGGGCAAAAAGAAAAGCTAAGTTTAGGGCACAGGACCTTGCAGCAAATGCATCTTCTCCAGGACATTTCAGAAAGCAAGACACATTCACTTTCTGAATCGTACAAGTGTAGTGCGTATCACTAGATATAAATGTCTAAAAATAGCATTACTAGTATAAATGCATTGCTAAGTGAATGTAAGTCTAAAACAAGTCCATGTATGGAATATTTAGAGTAAATATTCTTTCCAAGATGCAAGTTCTAATACCCAATATCCTGCAATAACCCTGCAAGCCCTCTGTTAGTACAGAGCCCCTGTATTAACAGCCATGCACACGCAGGCACCTCACAGTAGCTGCTTGAGGACAGCGCCTGTTTAAATCTAYCCACGATCCACAGGGCAAACAGTTCATATTTCAGACAGGCACATCAGCAACTCCAGTAACCAGAAAAATGCATTATTAAAAAAATAAACCTTGTTTACACCCAACTGAAGAAAGCAGAGATGTTTGTTTTCTTGGTTTTCCYCAGAGTGCTGTCTCTTCCAATCCCACATCCCCGCTGCCACACAGGCACCCTCCGTCGTGGCATCACACGGGGACACGGGTCTGCCCGCGGCACCGTCGCTGCCCCAGTCCTCAGGAGCTGCTGCTGCCTGCAGATTTTACCCTTTTCACACCCCTTCCAGCTTTATCAGCACAAGCGATGCAGTAATTGCACTTCCTGCTGATGAGCAAGCCTCCCGAGAGCAGTCCTGTTGCATAATGCGCATTCCCTGCTGCACTGACTGGGGCTACCAGAGGGACGGGCCCGCATGTGTCCTTGGCTGCTGCCATTCAGCCTTTACTTCCTCACGCCCTCGACCAAGATAGTTCTTATTGGTGCTTATGTCAAGGTTTTCTTCTTTGGTTTTGGTTTTTCGTCACAAAAAGTTCTTCCTTTTTTTTCCCCTTTATTTTTTATTACGGGATGCTTTGAATTCACACTCACACACTCAAGAACAACTGCTCCATTACTTGCAGATTTTAACTGGGTGAAGAGAAACACACTGTCCACTTGCGCTTTCCCTCAGATCACGACAGATTAATTGGAGCCTTCCCAYACAAAAAGCATTCAGGTTGTAGCTGGTGGCAGCTCCCAGACGGGACAATAACTGTYGGGGATCTAGCTGTGTTAAGAACAGGACACAGCCCAGTTACTGCAGCTTTGCACCACGTCCCCCCAGATTCATGGTGCCATGATTAAGTCGCAAAGTAAAGCTGCAAGCTGGCCCACTGGGGACAAACTAAAACATGATATAGTAATAGCGTTTTCTTTAACTGCCAAACTTTTGTTGTGACCCATAAAAGCACTTCCAAGATATTGCATTTAATTAGAATTTTATAGTACCAATGAAAAACCACGCTCTGAACACATCTAGCATTGACTTTTTCATGGCCCTCCCCTTCCTTCTCCCTCTCTATTCTGTTGTTTTATGGTTCCCTTCTTCCTATGCCTCCACAACTTTAAAGGACTAAGGTAATGATTCTTGCTGGACAAGTGAAAAGTGCTGCGATGAGCAACAAAAAGAGCTCAGAAATGCTTCTGTCAAGATAGACTAAGMGCACTGCTCTATAGTTTATTTTCAAGATGTTATAAGAAATTATTACAATCAGCCTTTGTAATAGGCTGGCCAACTGCCACAAAGTCTTCCTTCTCTGCACTTTTGGAGATTTGTAAAGAGATTTTACAAAGAAAGAGCATGGAGATGATTTGAGGAATCAGTTCCAAGAGCAAAGTGGTGGTGTATGGTTACCAAGGCCAAACCTCCCCAGGGTGGCACACAAATGTGGAAGACGCCTTGGCTTCCCCACGGTGACCATCCCCAGAGGGATCTCCAGTCGCAGGGAGAAGAACAGAAAAGCAGGAGTCTGGAGTTTACAAATGCAAGTGGTTTTAGGCAAAATAGCTATCAGACAGAAGCACTTGAAGTTAGGGTGCCCCCGTGGTCTCACCAAAAGCTTACTATAATGACCCACTGTGCTGACTGTACACAGCAAAGTCAAAAACAGCCACAATGGAGAAAGTCCAGCTCCCCCRGGTGATGCAAACCCCAGTTTTCTTTGAACTTTTTCTCCTCCTCCCTTATTCTGATGTGGCACTAGCCATACTGCAAATTCCCTCTGCTTCTTCAGTCTTTTATCCCCTCTCCCCCTTTTACTCTCACTCAAAAGCCTTATTCACCAGCAGGCACCTCTCTCCATCATGGACTAGTGCTGAAATACTGCATTCTAGCACTAAAGTACTTGTATCAGAAAGGCTCGAGGTAAACCAGAACTGTCACTTCCCAGCAGGAAAGGTAACGAGAACCCCTGACAGGCAACATATCTGCTCCTGCGTGTCCAGCTCTGGACTGCTCCCATCTACCTGAAAAGACAACAGGCAGCGAGGGCAAGGGCGGCCCGGCTGCCACCGCTCCGCTTCCCCCTTGCTCCTTGTCCAGTGCTGCAAAATGCACCGGGGCTGCACCAGCCGCTCCTGGCAGGACGCCATTCCGGATGGGAAGGAGAGCAACGGACCGTGAGCGGCTGCTCCAAACGCTGCCACAGGCTTCCCCGATGCCAGCCCCACCATCCTGTCTTCCTTTTGCCCTCCTCCAAGCAGCTCTTGAAATCTCAGGGCGGGCTGTGGACAAAACACAGAGAATGGGTTACATCTGACCTTTTCAAAGCTCTAATTCTCAAGCCGATTACTGTAAAAGCAAGTAATACTTCATACTCCTACTTACTGATCCATGCCTGCATTTTTCTTTTCTTTCAAACAAGATCAGACTGAGTAAAATATGTAGTGATAAACAAAGCTCAAGTTGTTCATGTCACATGCAGTTATTTAGCAATATAGAGAGAGACGTTCCCAGGATGAAACAATGTCCATCACTCTTATGTGTGTTAGCATTTCAGTGCTGCTCCCATTTATAGCATTTTCTCCATTTTTCATTAAAGACCCCGAAGGCAGGATTATTAGTTTCCTCACAGTTTTTATACTCTACTCATGACTACACTATCCAAGTTCTTCACAATCATTGTTTAGCTTTACAACCAAGCAGGCTCGAGGCTGTTAGTGTCGCCGCTTCACCGAGCCAAAAAGACAAAGCTGAAAAATTGCCTTTATTTCAGGGCGCAGCCTGAGCTGATCGGATACGATTTTTCAGAATACCCCAGTATCACATAAGACCTTGCACACTTGAATCATAGTTCCTGCACATTTTAATTAAAGTCTYGGAATGTGACAGCTCTTCAGTTACATCCTTCAGTTTTAACTCAGAAACATACCCCTCAAAAAGGCAGGAAAACATCCACAGCAGGCAAAATTGAGACAGTTTTCCTATTATCCCACCGAGTGCTGCAGCGGGAGCAGGGACCAAACACCTGGCACGTTTCTGCAGCTGCTTTTCTGTCAGTGGAGAGAACCAGCACTTCTAGGCAGTGATTTACCCAACCTTTTCTAGATGGTCTGCTATTATATTAACAAGCTCTCTGCCAACTATAAAGGCACCCCAGGGAACCCTACAGATTTCTACAGCTAGTCTCACACTGCAGGTATCCAATCCAAGTAGTAGCCTTGGTTATTTGTAACTCACAATTCATCCTGGCAAATGGGGAACCAGGAACCTGGTCCCCACACCTGAAACCTTCAGAGACTCCAGTTGCTAATTCCTAACAAATTCATACAGAAATATGCAGGCTGACACATCTGGATCAAAATAARTATTATCGGAGAAAGAGCAAAAATGCCTATTCTAAGGTGTACAGAAACAAAATCCTAACAGTTGGCAAGCTGCAGGGTTATTATTAAATGGAAGAAGTTATTTCCCTTCCACCCCCCCAAAAAAAATTCTCAGTAATATTTAATCATTGTTGCTGAAGTATTCATTAAAAATCCAGTCTGTAACATACATTAGGCTGAATAGTTTTGGCAATTAGTTCAACATTGATGAAATTATATGCAATTACAATAAGATTAAAAAAAAGAGAGAGAATCAGGGAATTCATCTTGTGAATAATCTTAATCATATGTTACACAGGCACCTGTGTTACATTTTCTAACTTGAAATTGCTGCCCTAGCATTATTTTTAGGGTGGAAAACAAGACAAAGAGGCTGCAAAACTTTGCAAAGCATTCTCTTTTCTCTTAACTTCTGCAAGCAAGGTATCACCTGGCAGGTGATCATCATTTATGCTCCAAGAAGGTTCCTTTTCCTCTTCTCCCAGTCCCCAGTTCTCCAGGCAGACCCATCTACTCCAGAGAAGTGCAATGATGAAGGCAGGAGGGGCTTTCATCAAAGATCTAAAGGCACTGCAAATGAATGTGGGATAACAAATACAGTATCTTTGTGAGAAGAAAACACCCTAAGTCATTTCAGTGCATTGGAATATATAAACTGCAGTTCCTTTAACAGAGACCCCTTTTTTCAGTGGCCTCTTTTCAGTGGTGGGCAGGGAYAGGACTAGAGGAAATGGCTTCAAACTGAAGCATCGGAAGTTCCACAGGAACTCAAGGAAGCATTTCTTCACTGTGAGGGTGACAAAGCACTGGAACAGGCTGCCCAGAGAGGTTGTGGAGTCTCCTTCTCTGGAGATCTTTAAAACCTGCTTGGATGCAGCCCTGTGCCACGTGCTCTAGGTGACCCTGCGTGAGCAGGGCGGTTGGACTCCATGACCTTTGAGGTCCCTTCCAACCTTGGGCATTCTGTGATTCTATGACCCTCTCAAAGCAAAGCTGCTCTGTAAAATCATTACTGTTTTGCTATGGGGAGTTGCAGTGCTCCCAGTGAAWGAGCTGAGGAAGTTCAGCACTAGACAAACGTGTTTCATCTGCAGGGGGACTGTGTGACCACCAGGTCAGCCACAACCAGCACCAGGGGATACTGTGATGAAGTCCCACAGGGCTCACTTAGTTTTGTAAACAAGAGCACCCTTTATGCTCATGCTCATCTTTTGTGAATGTTACCAGGGGTATTTTTCAGACTCTAAACAAAAAGTAAATACATCATTTCCTTTTCCTTTCTGATCGTTCTAGCTCGATATTTCATTTTAAAAGACAGCTCCCATTACACCTACGATCTCTTCTATCGTGCAAGTGCAACCTGCCTTACCTCCTCTCCCGGCTCCCAGGAGAGAAGCAGCGAGTGAGGAGGAGTCTGTAAATACACATCTCTTTTTGTGGAAAAGCCCTGCAGGAGCAAACATGATGCTCAACAGACCAGCATCTTATCCCAAGATCATCCCTGTCGTGACACCTTTTTATCGATGGGATGAGACCTCTTTGAAGCCCCTCATTATCAGTTGCTCTACASTCATGTTAGGCACGAGAAACAAAAGGGAGTTGGGGGGTGGGGGAGAGAGAGAATATATATACACACACAGACATATAGTATATACATACACACACACATACAGATTGCCATATATAAAAGGCAACCTGCCAGCACCCCACAGAAGCGCCTGCAAGCTGCTTCTGCTCCGGAGCTGCCAATTCAGGAGGGATCTGCAAAGTTCTGCACGAGAAAAGAACAAGAGCAGCAGCTCAGACACCACAGGCAAAGCAGCAGGTTCAGTTTTTCAGCTCCAGCAAGCRTGATATGGGCAAACGCAAAAGGCTTTTCAAAGCATCTTTGCACTTTCCTGAGGCTTGAGCTGATCAGTTACTAATAACTGTGAGAATTTACACACTAGATAGGAACTACCAATTGCCCAAAGAATCACCAATGTACAGCGCTCACACACCAGAGGTTCTGCATGCAAGATTATGGCAAAGGAATATACAGGGAGCTGAACTCGGCTGCAGGGCTGAGGGGCCAGCTGCTTTCACCATCATTCATTTATTTACCTTTTTTAGGCCAAACTGGTAAATAGGAACTTCATATTCTGTCTCATGCTCATGACCACTCTAGTGGGATCCAGCACCTCTACAGCCCTTACAAAGCAGGCAGTGCTACCAGTTTCACGTTCACAACCTACACATTTCCCAGGTGACCAAGATTAGGGGGTTCCTTCTGAAATAAGCAGGCAGATGCCTTTCTGTTCTGGGTTACGCATCCCACAAGTGGAACTGCTACTCCAGAATGACTATATTTCCTATAAATGCTTGAGCAGCTAAACCTTATTTACTCATAATTCCTGGGGAACCCCATTTTTACAGAGGGTATTTTTCAGCTTTTTTAGCCCTCACCCTCTCACCCTTTAATTACACCTTCCCTCCAGCACTCTGATCAAACTTGAGTTTTTTTAAACCAATACAATCCCACAAGATTCACTTACAGGACTTCAGGCTACTTCCTGGTAGAGATGCTGCTGAAATGTTTACAACCAAGGTTAAAAATAAAAAGAATAAAATCCTGTATATTGCAGAAGTAGCTAGAGACAGTTGAGCCATCTGCACTCTTCACAGCCATGTAAAATGTACTTGCTTACTTGTGCTGCAGCTACAGCCTAAATTGTGGCATGGTTTCATTTGGGGATACTCTCATTTCCTGGCATCCAAACATCATTTTCCCTTGCAAATTACAAAGGAGGTGCCCTGCAGTGACCATTCTACTCGCTGCAATTATTTCAACCCGCCTAAGAGCTTATTTCAAACAATTTTGCCGCTCAAGTTGTCTGCACCTCATTTATCACGAGAGCCCTTTCTGTTTCTAATGGAAGCCACGACTTCATTCCAAGCTCCCATGTCAATGGGGCTGCAGGTGAAAGCCAACTGGGGACAAATTAGGCACTGTTTTATTATTAACACGGGAAGAGACAAAAGCCTCATGGCCTCGAGCCATACATATACACCATGTGGGCTCCACTAGGAGCTGTGCTAGCTTTTCCTAAGCCTCATCTCATCTTTTTCGGGAAAAG
Organism: Nothoprocta perdicaria; assembly: GCF_003342845.1. Classification (NCBI taxonomy): domain Eukaryota; kingdom Metazoa; phylum Chordata; class Aves; order Tinamiformes; family Tinamidae; genus Nothoprocta; species Nothoprocta perdicaria. Next base: position 889,071 of record NW_020454094.1, read on the forward strand.
GAGCTCACCATTGCTTAGCGTCCACTGGATGAGAGCACCGCGGCTTCAACTAGCTATTTCTCTTTAAAAATATATCTGAGGATAAGTGATCCAAGATAAAGTAAGACCACAATCAGGGAGTGGTTTAGGGGAGCTGAACTGTAGTGCTGGGACAGCAGTTGCAGTTTAGCTGTCATTATTTTCAGTTCCCTGTGGATATGCCCACGCAGGCCCCTGCTGCAAAGACACAGCGGCCTAGATTAACAGCAGCTGCTTCTGGGGTGCATATATGTTTGCTTAGGGTGAATTATAGGAAAAAGCTGTTTTCAACTTGTAAATTAAAAAAAAAAAAAGAGAAAAATCAATCTTGGGTCAAGTATGACAGCTAGAAACATGCGCTGCAGGGCCAATCAATTGCATATACTTACATGAGATTAAAACAAACCTAGGAAGGCTCAGCATTAGTAGGGAAGGAAATCCTTACAAGCTACAGCAACGCAGTGACTTTGATGTAGCACCCACGGGCAGGCAGACAGACTTGTTTGGAAATCGCTTCTCCGTGTTTCTTCACGGAGACTTGAACCTCTACGTGCTCCGGGCGCGCGATACTCTGTGAGGAAGCGTCGCAGAGCGGCCGGCACCATCGCCACGGCTTCTGTAAATCTCTTTTCCCAGGAGGCTTCAGATCAGATGCGGTATCTGAATTTCACCGCAGTTCCTGCTTTCTTTCCCTAATTTTCCAGCTGGGTTAACTAGGCAGGAGGAGGTCAAGTACTTTGCAGAGAATCACAGAAGGTGACAGAGCCACAATCAAAAGCCCGAATCCTCTCAACACCTGCTCTTTTGCTGTCACCACATTATGCCTGGCCCAGGTTTTAGGCTTTATTTGCCTTCTCCTAGSAGGGCTCATCATAACTCTATTTCAAAGTAGCCAGCAATGTCTTTCTCACTTTTTCACCAGCATGGGAGCCAGGCAGCATTTTGCACACAAATGCCACRATTCCAGCTGCTGCTCTCCGTTGTCTTTACCCAGCCAGAAACAAATGAGAGCAGCCACTCTGCAGAGGAGCCAGCATTTATGTTTCCCTCACAGTGGTGGAGAATCTGCTCGTAAAACATTTCTCCTCTCAGACCAGGCTTGAAATAGCAAAACAGAGAAAGCGCTGCCCTTCAGATATGTCCTCATAGCAAAGAAAATGATTAAAAAAACTCCAGCCACTGGACTAGTCAATTGATTCATTCTTTAAACAATAATGGCACTGTGCTGAGCCCAGAGAAGTAATGAACTGGAAGCAGGACTAGAGGCAGAATGTCCCCCTCACTGGTATTAACTATTCGCATTTAAGTAAAAGGCAAATAAAGGCCTAACCGCTGCCCAGTGCTGCAGCTTTGCCATCTACCTGCACACACCATCCATCATCGCGCGCTGTCGCACGGCTCATTTTAGCAATAATTGCGTATCAGGCAGAGCACAAGCAGCAGTGCCCAATAATAAGGCGCAACAACAATAATAGCGCAATGAATTAGGTTTAAATAGAGCCTTTAATTTCAAAGGAGCCCCCCCCCCCATCTCTCCCCAGCCACTTAAGTGCAGAGCCAGACCGTAGCTCACGCAGCACTGATGAGCCCACAAAAATCGCTCCTCTCATCGGCTTTGCACTTTGCAAAGACGTTTATCACCAGGGCCTTTCTAATTGGCGGCAGCAGCCCCAACTTGCCGGGGTTTTGTGCTGGGGGTGCAGCTGAAGCRCAGCTGAGCGCAGTGGATGAGACACACGGCCTGGCTGAGGACAAACCCCCCGGGATTCACTCAGCAGCAAACAGCTCTTCATTCACACAGAGCTTTGGAGGTCGCTTTTTCTTCCTGGGGAACTAGTCCCGACAAAACTCTCTGCTGCCAAGTTGAGAGGATGGAGGCGGCACAGCTGGACATCACCAGCCACAGAGCACCAATGCATGAGTCCCCGGTGCAAAGGACCCACGTGCCACTMCTGAGCCCCCAAGGCGGCACAGGGACCTCCGTGAGGTTCAGCTCCCCCTCTTCCAACCTCTCTGCTCACTGAATTTCCATCACTTTTACCAGCGGGSTTCCTGGAAGCTCACAGAAACCCACATACGCTCAGGACTGTGCACAGCCTCCCATCAGCAGCCCAAGCATCTCCCACACTCCATAAATAGCAGCCACCCTCTCCAAAAAGTTGGCAATTTTGCCCACGTTGGGAAATTGCAAGAAGAGATCAGCTGTCCAAGGATAAAGGCTATTCACACAGTGCTGGAGGCATGTSTGTGCACTAAGTGCTTGCATCTACCCGAACTCACTGCTCTGAATGTATTTGTGTTACGCAGCACATAAAAATGACAACGGTTCTTATTTCTACATTATATCACAGCAGAAAGGTAATGAATCCATTATGGTATTATTATTTGGAAGACAAGTAATTGGCCACGCAAGCCCACGCTCCKCTATTCAAAGCTATCGAGTGTGAACTTTTTTTTATGGTACTTTGACATTTAACAATATGCAACGTTTTCATTTATTCTTTCGAAGGCTATAAAAACACAACGTGTAAGAACTGGTGGCCTCAACTGCTAATCTGAATAATCTATCATGAACTCCACATTGAATTCCTCCCTGAAAAGATGTATTGGAGAAGATCATAGGTTGTACTAGTAAATTCAGCTGTTAACCTTGGGGGGGAAAAAAACACTTGACCTTGCATCAATTCTGCAGTCATGTTATTCTGCGAGACAGCAAAGGATGAAACATGAGATACCCCACGGATTTAACTGACAATACAATCTGAGAGCACAGTTACTTAGTCATATAACATTCTTCCAAATCGTAACAGATCCATTATTCTGACCAAGTTATCTAAATATATATTTATTTATACACTGCCTAAACGATTTTTAGCCCTTGAAGCATTACCTGGGGTTGGTTATCCTTTACTTTTCCATGTAATTGAAGGCAGTAACCGAGAGAGATGATAATGGGCATTGCAAGTACATTGCTCTCCCAGGCTTTGCACCTCTTGGGAAACTTAGTCAGCAATCTGTGCTATTTACTAACACAAACCCTGCCTAACACAGATATGTGGAATCCACACCCCTAAAAAAYAGCTTTCCCAGGCAAATCTGAGTGCCAGATTAAGGAAATCCAGGTTGAATCCCCACACCACAGAGTTTCAGTCTGATGCTGGCTGAGAGAGAGCTGTTGGCCAAGACAGCCCCAGGAGACAACATGTTTCACTCAGGCACATTTTGAGGCTTAATTTTGGGGGAAAAAAATGGTTTCAATCACAAGTTTGATCAAAAAACACATGCAAATTCAGGAAACTGTTTCCTTTGGTCATGAGCGTATTCTTAAAYACATAAATTTGGCCTCTTTGATCAAGTTCAAGTTTGGCCTCTTTTATCTGTGAAGTTCCTGGTTCAGTGAGTGAAGTAAGGAGCTTCCCAACATGATATCTTTTAACACTGCAACATAAGAACTGTCCACAATATTAAAATAAAAAAAAAAACAGTACCCAGAAAGGGTATATTTCAAACCCTCTTTGTTTTGAAGCAGATTCTAAGACTGCTGAAGGCCTGAAGACTTGCTAAGTAATGGTTAGTACAACTTATATACTTAATTTAATAATAACTGTTTATATTGATTTCAAGTTAATGATAATTTCATAAAATGTATTATCTATTTTATAGTATTATGGGTAAATGTAAATTTATGCATGCGTTAATGCACTTAAGTTTTCTTTCCCAAGAAGCTACACAATTTCTCTGTGCCCTTTCTTGTCTGTAGCAGTTTTTCTGTTTCCTGCACAGTCAAAAGCCAAAAATGCCTATTTATCTATAAAAGACCTAGATATACAAATGAAGACAAGCAGCAGAGCTTCTAAGTGGCAAAGTTAACATTGTTCCTCTGAGAGGACACCAGAGGCTTCAGTATGGTGAGAGTAGTTTTATAAGCACATTATGCACCAAGTCCAAGGAGGAAAAAAAAAAAAAAAAAAANAAAAAAAAAAAAAAAAAAAGGTGAATTATGACTTTTTTTGGATGGTGGCACATGGCATGCACTGTGCCAGTCCAGAACTGCCAGAAAGTCGGCCACAGCCTCCACAAACGCCCGGGTGACGACGCACTTATCATAAAAAACGTTATGAGGAAATGCCTTTCTTTAAAAGGAGGGGGACACATGAAGAAGAGAGGCCCAGAACGCGGAGGCGGCGGCCCCGCGCGGCCATTACCTGCAGGCCGCGCGCGGCCCTTTGTGAGGGGGAAATGGCGGCGGGCGGCGCCTCCCGCGGCGCCCTCCTGCCCGTGCCGGCGGGAGGGACGGGGCCGGCCCTCCCCCGCCACCAGCACCTGTGCCGGGAGCCCCGGGCGGGGGTGCGGGAGCCCGCTGCGCCGCCGGTAGCGGCGCGATTCGCCACGGCCCCGCGGCCGGGACAGCTGGCGCTATTGAAAGCAGCACCTCGGGATTAGGCCGCGGCGCCGCGCGCTTCGGGGGCGCCGCGCGTCCCCATGGCAACGCGCGCGGCCTGCAAATTATCACCTCTAATAATAACCGGGAAAGTCGAGCTTATTTTATCCTCGTTATATCCATAATAAAAGAAAGGGGGCTGGGGGGGAGGGGGAGAGAAAATGAATGGAGGTCGAGAAGCTGGGAAATGTCATTACCTTGTCTGGGGATGAATAGTGGGGACAGATGGGAGGGCACAGAGTCATCCTAGGGGTTGGGTTTTGTTATTCTCATGCGGGGTTTTCTTGATTTTTGGGAGTCCAGTTAAATCATACCTTGGTGCTGCTGCTTTTGACATGGGAGCAGAGCCCTTCAGCCCATCCAGGCAGTTTCACAGCACAACTGCACTCAAAATCCTGCAGCACCCCTTTCCTGGGGAAAAAAAGTAAAAACRTATTTCTAAATGTAATTTCTTACTCAATTTTAGGTAGTCAGCTAACCCAAACCACTAGGCCCTTAAAAACAGCCAGCTCAGCAAAAGACTTTCTCTTGAAACTGAGCACCTACATATAGCAACTTTGCTTGATTCATCAGTGCAATTGGCCACACCTGATGGTTTCCTCCTTCTTCATGTGTTTAAAAAAAAAAAAGTGAGAAAATGCACAGAAGTAGGTAATGCATTACATGAAAATGTTTCCTGAACTTTCCTGAACAAAACATTGTCTATGCTTGAAGTATATTGCAAAATCCAAGACATGGTAAGGGAGGGAAGGAGGGAAAAGTGGTTTTTACCATCCTTTGAGCTAAGACGCTGAGGGATCCTGCTTGTGAAAGGGCACGGAAAAGCAAAATTTAGAGAGCACCAGAGGAGTGAGGTGCCTCAGTCCACACCACGCCCTGACCAGAGCTGACATGGCACTCMATTCATGGTCAATTCATGCAAACCAGCGACCTTGGTGGTGCTGCAAGGATAATGTTTTCTCAAGGATGAAACATCCCACTATAATGCACTGAGGGGAACATGCAGACCTGTGACACGTAGCACTTCTTGTTTCTTTCCTCCCTTTGTAAACGTGTTTATTGCGTCCAGCTAAAACAGGTTTCAGTCCCAAACTTYACCAACATCCAGGGTTGTTCTCTGTCCTCTCGGACCCTTCCAGCCCCAGGGAAAAGCAGCCCTGCAGCAGGAGCAGCACAGAGGACTCCCCAGAAAGCTGATCGCAAGCCCCGATAAYGTCACAACTCCTGGTGCCAAGACGTCTTTAGGGGAGGTGACCTAGAGCAGCATTGGGGTGCTGCTAGCTGTGCTTTGCAAGGAGGCCATCACAGGATTTGCTCGACCTGCCACCCTACAGCTCTTCACCTTCCTCCTCCTTGCAAGGCCCAGCAGCAGCAGAGCCAGGACCTGGATTATCCCCCTGTATTGCAGGGACAGCTGGCCTAACCACCCTCACGTTGTTATTAGGCCCTGCATATCCCATAAYGGCCACAGGAGTCACGTTTGCCAAGAGCTGAGAGAGACCCTGTCCACTGTCAGCAGTGCAGCACCCAGCACACACAGCTCTGTCTATTAAATTTGTTTTTCAAAGCGGATGGTATTCCTTTCAACAGTAAGACACATAACCATCAATATTTGAAAAAATACCATCCAAACACAATTTGTTTAAAAGCAGATTTACAGAAAACACATCAAATCAGCTTCTCTCCAGGGCTTCAGGACTCTTACTCATCTGCTTTACATCAGGGGTTGCTGGCATGGTGAATCACAGTGCTGGTCTTCCGAATTCGATTCTTTTTATCTGCATTTATGAAACTTGRTAAGACCTCCTAAGTTCACTTCAGTTGACTTTGTTTTTTCTGTTTTATCTGATTGGCCCAGAGGGTTTTGAGCTTTCCCCTTCCAGAAACCGAACGACCTCCAGGCAGAGCRTCCTGCAGCATCTTTGGGCTCTGTTGTGCCCCTCTTGGGCTGCCGGCTGCTGCCTCCCTTTCTCCCCAGGTGCCACTGCAGCGTCCTGCCTGTGTTTAACCTTACTCCCAAGCAGGAGCTGGAGGGGCTGGGGAGGTCATCCGGAGCTAGGATCTGTGTTGCAGCAGCACCAGGATTAACATCCCATCTCCAGGAGCTCCAGGGAGGTGGCTGCAGGTCATGGGTCCTTTCTCTGCATCATCCAGGGCATTTTTCGTTGTTTTAAACAGGCAGTGGACACAGTGGCCTCAAGCGCCTTTCTGTCCAAAGCACAACTGTTGTCCTTGATACCTACTTCAGACTCAACGTTGTCAGTAGTTTTATATAAAAATGAGTGCAGAATCTGACATACCAGGACCCAAGTTAGGACGATCTGAACTCAGCTCCCCAGCAGATGTTCATACCTGAAGTGTTCATACTTGACATTACTGCRGATTTTGAAAACAACCCTGTGAGTGAAACCTGTGCGGGGAGGACTGGCCTCTCTGGGACGAGGCAAGGGACAGCCCAGGGCACGGCCTTGCTGAGGCTCCCTCTCATTCCACGTGGCATTTCCTGAGCTGCCGCAGCTCCTGATGGGCTGCAGGAGCCAGACAGATTTATTGGTGCTGTTAAAGGCAGTGAGAAATGCGGCAAAAACAAGAGGAGATGGTGCTAGCAGCTGAAGGCAGAGGGACAAAGGTGGAAGGAGAGTGTCAGTCCAAAATCAGCTGAGGTGAACAGGCAGGGGAGGAGGAGGAGGAGAGGGGAAGGACCTTTCTGACCGAGTGAGCTCTGGGGTTTTGCTAATTCTCCCCRGAGACTCTGATCTACAAAAATGTGAGAAGCTATTTCTCTAAAAGTCCATGTCCAATTCTAGCTTGAAAAGCAAAAGCAGAAACATGCATGTCTTCTTGCGAGCTGCCTGGAAAAAATGATTCACAGAAATGCTGCAGTGCCCAAACTCTATTTAGCTGTTAGAAGTCTACTTCTAAAAAACATACAATTAACAGGCTTGAGCATCTGGGAAAACCAAATGGTTTTAAAATAGACCATATTGTTGCTACTTTCATATCAAAAGCAATTTGAAAGAAAATAGATGTTCAACAAGCCACCATTTGAGCCTAAATATCGCCCTGCTATGGGAAGTGTAATGCCAATACTTTGGCKCTACCCGTGAAAGACAGTGAAGTAAAGATAGTTTGCAACTTTGAAAACAAAATGCATCCAGACAATATGCCAGCTTTGCACGAAAAAAAAAAAAAGGAAAATTTAACAGGGATTAATGTGACTTGACAGCTAAGAGAGAAAAAAGAAAACCAAATTCTAGCAAGTTTCTTTTCCAGCTTTGCTCTATTTAAGGATCAGCTCTGTCACCTCCCCCAAAAATGCACACAGGGAAAATGTTCCTGCAAGACTGCAATGTGATAGTGGGAAGAGCTAAGGTGAAATAAATAAAATAAAACAAAACAAACCAAAATAAAATAAAATAAAATAAAATAAAATAAAATAAAATAAAATAAAATAAAATAAAATAAAATGAAATGGACCATCCAGCAGTAAAAGGCTTAAATTTGTTTTCCTATTTCCATAACATCCTTCATTCTGACCTTGGGACAGATATGGACCTGTTTTCCGAATGTGGAGCAAGGTGTTCCCAGCTCTGGACGCCCCTATTCCAGGTGTCTCCCTTTTTGCCAGTGACACTTTCCATCCAAACTCCTCAGTCAATGAACAGAGCCTTAGGAGGACACACTATTTTAAACAAGGGGCTGCCTATAGACCCTGTTTAAATTTATATGCCACTTTAATTAGGCTGCAAAGTACCTGGAGATGCTTGCATGCCCCCAGGGTGGAGCCCTGCTGCTCTCCTCGGCTGCCTGAATGGATGAATGAAGCAGAGCCACCAAGGCAACACCCGAGCATCACATTTGCTGGCTGTGCATGCTCGTTTTGGAACTCAAGGATGTTGATGTCCGATGAAAGCCAGAACAAAAGGACGCGCAGCTGGTGCCCCATTGCTGCCTCCTGAAAGGCCCCTTTCCAGAACCACCAGCACACAAAAATGAACAAGAATTTACACGTGTCAGGAGAGGTGGAGGAGGTGATGAACTGAAGCGGTGCCTCCACCCGCGCCCAGACTGAGCACTCCTGTCACAGGCAGAGGGAAGGCAGATGGGGAGAAATAAAAGCAGAAGAAAAATGCGTAACAATAACAAAAGACAGCGTGACTAGATTGCCCCAGCACTTCCCCTTGCGTCGGGGGAGGCCACCCGCCTTGCCCATGCCTTCTAGCATCACCAACGTGTGTACATAGGAGCCCATAGGTAGCAGGGAGCACCAGACCATCCTTTAGTGAGTCCTGGCTCAGTCATAAGCTGGTGGCTTAGCTGATCTCCTAATATAGCCAAAGCCATGGGCAGGTTCTGCTGGAGAGTTTGCCACAACGTTTGGGTGGGATCTTTCTCTGCAGTGACTCTAATCCAGCAAGTTCATCTGCAGCAAGAAACTCTCACTAAAACCAAAGGCATTTTCTGAACTTCGTGGCAGGACGTATATCTCAGATCATGGTACGTGGCCACCATGTGGTTTTCTGATGATGCCAGCAAAGATATGCCGAAGATGTGCCATTCTTCATCAGCATCCCCTTCTACATCCTTATTCTAATACACACCACAGTTTTGGTGCGCCTGGAGTGAAAGAGCATCTCCTTCAGTGAGTTTCCTGCCTGAGGACTATTCAGCATAGAAGAAATATCAAAAAGGATAATTTAAAAAAAAAGGAAAGTGAGAAATTAAACACRCCAGTACACCAACATTAAGGAGCAAGGTGATAATAGGGGCTATGAAGAAGACCAGATTTCTTTGGTCGCTCATTCACAGGCCGTTAAAGGAATGACTTGAAGTATATGCATAAGTTGAAGGAGGGTCAGCCTGAATGTGTGACTGCCAAGCCGGGAGAACTCTTACTGGGTTTTTATTATGTGTTATGGGATTTTGGTGGTTATATATATACATATATGTATAGCATATATGGAATTTAGTATATGGGATGTTTAGGGGAAGGGCCAAAGGCAACACAAGAAGCCAGTGGGGAAGGAACGAGCAAGGGAAAATGGAGAGAAAGGGGATGAAGGTTTGGATGTAAGCCAGCTGCTGGTCCCTACGCTTGTCTGTTTGGCCGCTGCAGTCCTCTCTTCTCATTAAGTCCTATTCCTAACTGTTCCTTTCTGCTCTCTTCTAACAGCAAGTTAAACCTCATGTTTAACTGCTCATTTTCTATCCCATGTGCAAGTGCTGTGATCCCCAATTAACTTAAYATGTGCATGTGTGGCAGGCAGGAAGAGATACCCCTGTGTCCTGGAGCCCACGGGACTCTGCAGCTCCCTTAGCACCGAGCTGGGGATATGCAAAATTCCTCCTCCCATCCCCTCACTAGGGTCAGACGAGGTTCTGTGACTGTCTGCTTGCCTCAGAAAGGGTCCCAATTATCTTGAAACTGCAGTTTCTAGTTGCCTTTGCCAAGCACTCCGAGCTTGAAAAACAGGGAGGAGAAAACATTTTAAAAACTGCAGTCTAAGGGTTCTTCTAGCAGCATCCCGTAGCTTTGCTTCCTGATTGCTCCCAATAACTAAGGGCTCACCCACTGCCTAGGAGGCCTTGGCTCAATTCCTCTGTCTGCAAGAGTCCACAACTACACATTGGGCTTTCCAACAGATATGTAGCAGTGTTGTACGCAGGAGCAGCCTCTCCTCTTCCTTTGGCTCCAGACTACCTTAAATAGTCCCTGAATAAAAAATAAAATAGTTACATTCTCATGGCGGGCAGGAAAAAAAAAAAAAAAAAAAAAACAGATCCAATGATGGGTCCTTGGCCAATTTGTTGAAGGTTTCTGAACCAAGGTGTCATGCAGGTCCGTTAGGGCCTTTGAGTAGGATGTTCTCCCTGGAGGATCTCACACAGTTTTCCTTGGACGTGCTGTTCCCCTCTCCAGGGAGAAACCTGCTTGGGACAGCAAGACATGGGGCTACATCTGCCTGGCATYACAAGGGTGACGTTTTAGAAGTCGTGCTAGAAGGGTGCATGTGGTGATACTGCTGCTGTGGGTTGACATGAGGCTCTCTACAGATCCCATGACACCTTGTAGTAGACAATGTCAAGAATGCCTAAAGACCATTTTGTCTGCTTGATTTTGCTCATGTGATGGTCCTGCAGTGGCAGATGGAGCATGCTAGGACCTGCCAATGGCCAAACCTGAGTGCTCCCAAAAGTCAGGGCAGATCCAAGGTTTCCTCCTGCCCATCCATGCTGTTTCCTGATGCACCAGTGGTTTGTCCCAATCCCAGTATCACTGTGCTCCCAAGGATAAATGAGTTCAATATATGGGATGCTTGGTCTTGAGACTACTCTTAAAAAACAACGTAGATATAGTCTAATGCTTGAGCCAGGGAGTGCTTGACTGTTCCTAAATGTGAAATAGCATCACTAGGCAAGTGATGGAAACTTAAAAATGGCCTGGTGTTTAAGGCACCCTCCTGGGAAATAAGGTTAAAATTCGTATGAAGTTAAAATTTGTGTGTGCCTGTCACAGGTGCTATTCTCCAAGTTTGCTATCCAGATTGATGCACTCCTGTCTGGTAAGGAAAAGTTGTATAATTATAATAGTCTACAGCTACATTTTCACCTTAGACTCCTTTTACAATTACATTCTCAAAACATTTAATGGGTGCTAATTGATTCTCACACCACCTCTGCACTGTAGCATCATCATCTTGCATTTAAGATCAGCCACCCACATGCACCCAGGAGTAAAACCCCAAGAAAACTGGGACTGCACTAATTACTTATATTGCTTTCTGGTGTGTGACCTTATGGACTTTGTGCTTTCAAGCCATTTCCATTTTCCTTCATGACTAGAAACTTTTTTTTTTTTTTTACTGGTCAAAAATGTACTCATGTAATCACTTGATTTGCAAAGCTGAGACTTAAAAATAATCGCATGCTTGGTAGTTAATAGATTTTGTGGTTATTGATGTATTTTACAGAAAACTCCGTTCTCCACAGCTTGCAGTTCTGTGTTCAGCCACAAACCACACAAGTCTGATGTATTGCAGTGAGGCTATCATCTCTCCTCAGCTTGCAACACCTCCTGAGACGTCTACCTTGGGAGGTCCCAACTGCCCAACGCCTGGTGGTTGGCTTGTACTCGCACTACACCATCCCTATGGAAAGATAAGGTCCATTTGCTGACAGCTGTGTACTGGTGATGTAAGTAACTAATTGGAGGAGTCAATCCCTGCTGCGAGGAACCAGGCGCTTCGTTCATCACTCCTGGTGCTCCTCAGCCCGTCGGCAGCACCGCTGCCCATAGTGAGTCCTGAGCACAGCCCACCCACGCCACAGAGGAGAGGGTGGGTCCCCTCCCTCTCTATCTGCTTTCAATTTCTGTCCCTACAGTAAATTATCAGTACTCAAAATACTCCTGGGCACTTGCCAGCCTACCTGCCTGTCACCCTCTCCCTCCCACGTTAGCAGCAGGTCTTCTACCTGCAAGTGGGGCCAAAGCAGCTTGACAAGCCCTGATCCAGCAACTAAGGAGTCTACTTGATTATCACCCATTGCATTGTTTTTCCCTGAATTTGCTTGGTTTAATGCCCTCCTGGTTTTGTAAGGAAAGCCGTATCTCACACAGTGAGTCGGTGGAGTCCAGGCTCCCTGCCCCAGCCCTCCACAACCAGCCTGCCGTTTGATTTTGAACACACAATTTCTCCTGTCTGCCGGATTCTTGGCTCAGCTGCCTTTCTGAAAACAGGACATATGGCTTACAAGGACTTTCAGAAAACCTTTGACAATTCCCTCATGACATACTATTAAGGAAACTAAGTAGTCATGGGGCAAAAGGTATTGTCATAGAAACTAGCTGAAAGACAGAAAGCAGAGAGTATGAAAAATGTTCCCTTTTTTAATGTAACCGAAAGCTACCATCGAACTCACCTGAAATTTTCTAACAATTTTCCAGTGAAAAAGACAGATTTAAAAGGAATGTTTCCATTGGGAAATGTTGTTTTTGCAGGAGGTGTTTTTATGTGTCTTTGTGCATGTGTGTGTGTATGTATTTGTATTTACATACATATGTGTGAGTATGTATTTACATTAGCATCATGAAAATCAGAATGATTGCTTACTTTCATATATATGTCCTATATGAAGCTGAATATGAACTGTATAAGCAGATCCACCCCTAAACTCAGGAAAAGATGGGCACTGGTTTCCAAGAAGAAGGAGGTATTTTAAGTCATCATAATGAGGCAAGCAGGGAATCCTGGAAAATCAATTAGAAAGCTTCAAGAAACACCCTGAAGTCACCCAGGCCATCGAGCTATGCCAGTGCAGTGCCCAGGCTGCCTCTGGCATTCCTGGGAGCCGGTGGATAAAGGTGTCATTCCGGAACCCGAGGCCCTTTCTTCCCATTGCACCAAAACAGGCAGAATTTGCAAGCTTGACATGCAGCCCGGTGTGTCTTTTTCTGCAGAGCATCTGTAAAGATTATTTAACAGTGCTTTATCAAGAATGCGTTTCTGCAAAACTCCAGCAGAAACATTTTCTTTAGGTGGCAAGTTCGCTATCACCACTGTATTCATCTTCCGAATAAATAAATTGTAGCTTGCTACGGGACTAGACTGGTGCTGTATGTTGATGGTTTTGCCTCAGGTTGGCTGTGGAATTAACAGCAACACTATAAAAATCTACATAAATCTTATCAGTGCAGTTACCCATACATTTCTGTTCTTATAGTATATAAGTATTCTTATAGTATATAACTAGTATTCTTATAAGTCTTCATTTTTTGTGAGCGAGAATAAACAATTACTACAATTAATCCATAAATATTTAACTATTCCCCCACTCCTCCCCCCCCCCCCCCCAAAAAAAAAAACACGAAAATTGATGAGTGAGAGAGACATATTTGGGCTTTTGGGGCAGATATAAAGACATGATATGAAGTACTGAATGTGATGTTTACTCTATCCATCACTCCACAAAAAAGCAACAAATCACAAATCCCAGCTAGTTCGGTGAAAGCCTGTGTAATGTACAGTGAGATAAAGTGTTATGACAAAAAAAGGGATAGGAAATAACACCAAAACTGCTAAAACACCATCAGAAAACCCACTATTTGCCACGATACAAAGTCATCGTGTTATTTAAAACAAACCTGGCACCTACAGGCAGGGCGATGCTGAGACCGGCACGTCACTGCCATGAACCGGCTCAGTTCTGATCTCAAAAGCCCTGACCTGTCTGCTCACATTAATGTTATGCATTTCCCATATAGATGCTGTTTAAGAACTGGATGTGGCTCTCCCATCCACTTTTTCTTTCAGTTTATGGGCCAAACTATGTCTCTGCTATAACCCTATGAACTCAACGTTGCAGAGGGAACAAATCCAGCCTGTAACGAGGCTCGTGGTTACGAGTGGAGAATTCCCGTCAGACTGGAACCAGACAAAGAGAAACGGTTTAGCTTCAAAGTTATTTTCATCTAAAAGCAACCAACTTTCCAGCTCCTGCAAATGCCATATTTTATTCCCCCAATTACACTCTCATCAAAAGCATCTTGCCACAAATGACATTGAAAGCACCACTTAYAGAATTTCAATAACTGATGAATGGAAAAGGGAAGGTCTTTTAAGAGTTGGTGTTTTTTTAAACTCTTTGCAGAGGTGAAAAAGCTTTTAAAACAGCCTGAGAAAGTTAAGGAGCACTTCACAGTAGACAAAACTTTTTTTTTCACCATATTGATTATGGTGAAGGGAGATTTTTTTTTTTAAATAGGCCTTTTTTTTTTCCCACAGAAAAAGAAAGATGGGTAAAAAGTGCTACCAAGGTCCACAGTGGAGTCAATAAGAGCGTACTTGTACTCTTAACAAAGAGTCTCACTCTGCCATCACTTCGCTTCTCTGCTTTTCATCATGTGTTCATTAAAGTTGGCTGAAAAAAAACCAAGATTTCTGCTCATGCAGAAGAAAAGGAAGTTCGAAAACAAGTAAGTCCCCGAGTTATGAAGTGTATAAAGGCTGTTTTCCTGGGGCTTTTCACTGCGAGCAGCTGCCTCCTTCACGGGCGCCGCGGTGTCGAAGGGGGCAGTCGCTGGCAGGCGTCCCCCCGGTACGGGCACACTGGGGACGCGCTCTGCTTTAGGTGAGCGCGCCCACCGAGCGGGTGACACAGCAACAGGAGCTGTTGGAGGCGGATGGATGAGCAGGGGCATTTCCTAAGTAATAACTGGAGGAAAACAAATTCCAAAACTTGAGGAAAACAAGTTCCAAAACTTGAGGAAATCAAGATGTATCCTATTCTGGAAGAAATCAGAGGCTTTGGGGATTGCTTTCCACACAGATCCACCTCAGCTTAATGGGACACAGACCTGCAAAGACAACTCTCTGTTACAGCTTTATCCAGGTCAGGATCTGAGTTTGAGATCTCTTACCTCAGAGGTAACCATCTGGTTAGGGACTATATGAAGACAGAGTTTCCATACTGACTCGAAGAAAATTCTCTCTACAAAGAGTTCTGAATATATATATACATTTAATATAAATTAACTTAAAATGGAAAACTTTTTAAAATAACCCCCCCGAGTGATAATATTAACTCCACCTTCCCTTTTTGCCACCCTCACAAAGTYAAACAGCCATGCCACATACCTACTATCAGTAACATTATTTTATTGAATGCTCAATTTTGTGCATCTTGGCTTCACAGTGCGGGTCACACCCCTCTGCACCACCATGTCCCGCTCACAGAAACCCAGAATCCCAGGAGGGCTGAGGTTGGAAGGGRCCTCTAGAGATCCCCCAGTGCAACCCTCTGCTCCAGCAGGGACACCCAGAGCTCGGGGCACCCGGTCCCATCCCGGCGGGTTGGCAGATCTGCAGAGCAGGAGCCTCCGCAGCCTCCCTGGGCAGCCTGGGCCAGGGCTGGGCACCCTCACCCCAAACAAGCTCTTCCTCACGGGCACATGGAGCTGCCTGAGCTCCAACTGGCACCCATGTTCCTCCTGCCCTGGTGAAGATACCCGCTGCCATCTATGTGGCCATGTAACTAAAGGGAGCTGGCATTTTGTCAGATGGATATTGCAATTTTAAACATAACCAACTGTCCCTGCCCAGTTAGTTTTGCAGCTACAGTTCATTGCAGATTCATGAGGTGCAAGCGGGCGCTTCTGTGATCGCTTTCCTGCCGAATTCCTTCCATGCTTTTGATTGTGTTTTCCCTTTAATCTAAAATTAGTTGCCTGAATTGAGAAATACATGCCTTACTCTTGTTTATGAAAAACATACCATTCATGTTTATACCCTCTTTCTACTTCCAAAATCAAAAAAGTGTTGCAAAAACTAGTCAAGGTTGCTAAGTAACAATGACATTTACAAAACCTGTGCTGCACTTGGAGGTAAGGACATAATGAGAGTAGTTAAGAACATCATAAATTTTCTTACAAGCAAACAAAGCCATTATTCTCATCAAATGAAATGAAGCAACTTAAATTTCATTCAGAGACTTAAAACATTTTTATAGGCATTTCATTCCGTTGTGTGGATATTTCTTTTGGAGCGATGCAATCAGATGGGAAATCATCACTGTGAGTAAAATACAGCAGTTATAACTCAGCACTTGCAGGAATCCATTGAAGAGCTTGCAGTTGACTTAATCCTGAGCAGGGGCTATAGTGGTTTTAATGGACGGGTGTAATTTTTCTCCAAGTGAGCCCTTGAGTTTGTAAGAAATAAATGTTTTAGCAGGGCTCAGCTACTGCAGCCCTGCAGCCACCTCCAGATGTTCCCTGGCATCTAAGGTAGGCGCAGCCCCATGCAGATGTTCCCTGGCATCTAAGGTAGATGCCTTGATGAACATCTTGTCCTACACAGAAAGCATTGGCAGGTCCCGAATGAAAATGTGTTTCATTCTCCAAAAACACCAGTCACGCAACAACTGATTCACCTGATCGTGCCAGCGAAGCTTGAATTTTGTGACTTGTTTGGAGTGTCTTTTTATTATTATGACTACTGTAATGCTCAGACACCTCTAAATCATTGCCTTTCCCTCAATGAGCCAGTCACTGTTTCTTCTCCACTACGCGTCCCCGGGCTGGGAGCTGCTGCTGTCACAGCAGCTACTGCAGGAGAGCGCCAGCTCTTCACAGAATCACCAACATCAAAGAACTACAGAAACGTGGCTCAGGAGGGAGCCCCGGAGGTTTCTGGTTCCACCTCCTGCTCGGAGCAGGACTATCAGCAGCAGTAAGACAAGTTGCCCATGGCTTTGCCTACCTCCTCATAAAAAAGATTTTTCTGGTGCCCTGGAAATTCCCAAGCCAGAGTTTGAGGCTGGAGAAGACCTCCCTCCGCTGGTGATCGCTGCTCACCTCCTCATGCTCCTCACCCTCCTGTGGGCCCTCTGCACTGTCTACATCTCCTGGCACTATCACCCTACAGCTCCCGAGGAGCCACCGAGCCACACGTTTCATTTTGCCTGGCCAGTGAATGGCCCTTGCCCCAGTTGCAGGTGGAAACCAGCAAAGCAAACTTGAGTGGGTAAACCAAACCTTYGAGTTTTCCAGCGGGGCATTCTTTGGAAGAAAGAATATTCCCTTTATTTTTCAGTTTGGCTTTAGCATTTACGTATTTATTTGAAATGTGGAGACATATTTTTCATTAATGAGTAAAACCCAGCACTTTCATGCTTGTTTTTCTGATCTCAGTGTATATTACTATGATCAGAAGAGGATCTTACGTTGAAAGCAGGCGCCTGCACTTTGGAGATGAGCAAAAGCAAAACTCCATTTCCCTATGGCTTTTAACAGTATTCTGGAGCAAAATTCAAATCTGTATTCAAACAAAGGAAAGGAGTAAATTACTGCTGGGACCTAATATTTCCTCTCTGAGGGAAGCTATTTCTGCATGTCACCTTTATTATTTCCACGCGCTTCATAATTCTGGTATTACTATTGCTCATTACACATAACCTGGATTGATCATTTCTACTAATTTTAGAAGCAATAATGAATGCAGCACGGCTGATGCTAATTGATGTTTTCTCGCTGTAATGAATGGTTTGACACGGATTCTGCATGCTGCCTCTTTCTGGGTCAAGCAAGAGGTGAAGCCAAGTGGTGCCATTTGGGGCTGCCAGACACCTCAGGGCCACTAATAACACACAGTTCTGTTCAACAGCGCCCGTGCATTGGATATATTTATAAATTTGTATCTAAAAATCCAGCCAAGGCTGGATGTGAGTGCGGTTTCCTTGCTGCAAACCAATGGAGCAAGGGTTTTTTTGCTGGATATACAAGTCCTACTAAGGTGATTTGGAAAACGGAGCAGGGATTGACCTGCCCTGTAGCCAGCTGTGTTTAGCGGGCAGCAAGATGTGTGAGCAGCAGATCAATAGATGAGCACGGATCAACCTCAGCATAGGCACTGCTGACCCACATGCTGGRGATGCTGCTGCACATGCAGGAAAAGCACAAGAATAACCAGGGGCCCTTCCAGAAATGAAGCTGAGCTGACCCCGGGCATGAGCAYGGAGCGCCAGGATGGGGCATTCAGTCCAGCCAACAAAAGCTCACTTGCTTTGCACGGCTTCTGCCTTTCCAGGCAGAATATTTCTTTCTGATGTTGAAACTCCAGCTCAGACACCGCAGGTTGTCTCTGAAATTAAAACTGTTGGAAAACGATGGACGTGGAGAGGATTTTCTTTGAGTGCCAAAAGGCTGCGTACGTCTTTGTAGTTTAGATTTCAGTGATTTCCTGTGTTGAAATGTGAAGGATGTCAAGTAGCTCCATATTTGTCCAGAACKGGAAGAAAAAATAGCACTAAATTTATAGAAATGCTTGCTGGAGTACAGCTTGGAGAAACCCGACCCAGAGAAGAGCTGCAGTGGAAGAGAGATTGAATTAATGGGATGCAAAGACAAATTTTCGAGCTGCTTTCCTGCTCGCTGGGCAGCATGGCACATCGCGAGCAAGGGACTCGCTCCCTTACCTGCTCCAGAGAAGGAGGCAGCATCTTCTTTTCTTTCCCATCTATATCCCTTGCCATCCCTTCCTAATAATTTGACCTCCACTTACTGGGTTAGAGGAATTGATCATGGGCTGAACTTGCACCGCTTTGGGGAATTAAATTACTTAAGAGGTTTGATATAATTGATTATAACCTGTCAACAAGCGCAGCCGCCTGGCTCAGGAGCATCGGGCTGTGCTGTCGGCATCGGTGCATGTGGCTGCCCATGCWGCGAGGAGCTGACCTGGGTGCAACCCAGCACTGGGCAGAGGAGGACGCCCCAGCACCCTGCATGCATTAAACGCCACCAAGAATGCCCCAGAATTCCTATTTGTAAACAAGGTCCCATTTCCCGTGCTAGCTCAATTGGTTTTACTGTTGCTTTGGTTTTCTTGCTTGCAATGTCATGGTCCTAATTAATTTGCTGCGACCTTGGATCGGGCAAATGCAACTCCAGGATTCACCAGCTTTTCCCCCTGGAGACAGCAAAATATTAACACTGTTCATCGTGCCAGGCATGAGGCAGACCTCATCTGAAAGGGGGCTTATAACTTAGGTCTCCTGTGATCATGAAAGATTAATTCAGGCCCATTTGGGTGCAGAGGGAGGATCCTGGTTTATGAGAAGAGGGGGAAGTCAGATTCGTTGAAAAGGAAACTAAACAGTGCTAAGCACTAGGAGGGAGGGAGAGCTCTGTAAGGTAAAAGACATTACTGGCATAGGAGACAGTGGAAATTGAATTGAAAAGGGATTCACTTTGTGTCAAAATGAGGAAGAGCTTTCTTAATATCAGAGCAAAGAAGGTTTGGGATCAGACTCCAGCCACAGCCAAGGAAGTGAGGGACTTCAGGATGGCACCAGCGGCTGCACTTGTTTAGCTGCCCAGTCCTGATTCTCGTGTTGCAGYATCCTCTCCTGCAGCAGGTGAAAATGCAGGTTTTACTTGGTATCTTGAGCTTCAGGAGGCAGAAGTCAYCCTCTTTTATTGCATGAAACCATGATTATGAGGGTATTTGCACCATCTATTTTAGATGTCTAATTTATGAGCATGAAATACGCACCTAGATGCTCTATCAGTCAGGTCAATGAGGTCCCACAAGATGCTTCAAACCACTTAGTCCCATTAATCATCCCAGGAGCATATGAGGTCTCTGCATCGCTCTCCATATAACCACTTAATTAACCAAGATGACAGACATGTGACAGGAGCCGAATCTGGCTCTAAATCCACCTCTTGGACACAGTGACTTCAGTTTTGCAAGTTGCCCTTCCACTGGCACCATGTCCTTCTTCTGGTGAAGCCACATCGAAGTTCCAGCTCCAAAGCCTGGCAGATCATGAGAGGCACGAAGGGCTTAACAAGAAGTTGTCCATCACAACAGCTGGGTGCTGCAGGGGTGGCATCCCAGTGCTCAGAAAACTAGATGTTCACATGGGATGTGAACSTGCATTTTGGAGCACTAAGAAAAACTCCTTGAAAATCTTTTTTTTCTTTTACTTGCATTATGACCAGCCACTTTTGCAAATTTTAAATCCCTTGTACAGAGGAAGACTTTCTCGTCTGCAGGAGCAGATGATGATAAGCACCCCAGGGTAGAGAACAGATATTACTCAGCGTTGGTCAAGAAGCACAATGCTACCACCAGGTTATTTGCACAAAGCTATGTATTTATTATCCACACAGAAAATTTGGGTTTCAGCATCCCAGGATCACCTGTAATAAGTAGGTGTCAGCTTCAAAAAAGATCCCACTGCTAAGCACTGCCAGCTGGCTTCCCCTTAGCAGGGATTTTTTTAAATCTTAATATACATAAAGCAGAGTTAAGACACCGTCAGAGAAGTGAGACCAGCTTCTGCAACTGCAAAGGGAAATCTCACTGGTTTTTGAGGCATTCGGTAGCAGAAGGCAGGCAGACTCTTTTAGAGAAAGAACTCAGCATATTTAGTTTTCAAGCAAGAAATGTTATATAAAGAGCTAAAAAAATATTCCCCAAACTGCTAGACTGAAGAAAACTAGACCAAATGTTGTTTCTTTCGGTTAGGGAAGGAAAGAAAAAAGGGAAAAAAGTATTGTCCAGTGCTTATTTGAAGTGTCACCACAAAGGTAAAAAATCAAGATGTGTCCTTTAGAGCAGCCTGCATTCACTTGGCTGGGTATTTGGATTTAATGTCCTATGCTATCCAAATCTGCTCAAGTTAATGAATTAATAGCAACCTGCCTGCAGCTCGCTTGGACATCGTTTGTCTCAGCAGTTAATTTAAACAGCCCCCATCAGGCCGTTGCAAAGAGACCCGAAGGACACTCGCCCACCAGCTGACCATGGTGCTAATCCCTCAGAAGCAGACGGGCTGCGTTTCACACGCCGCACTGCTCCTCTACCGTGCCTGGGCTTCTGAACCCAAGAAAAGACAAAAAACTTCATCTCTGCCCATTTTCGCCAGTCTTTGAACACTGAGGTAGAAGATAAAATTATTCCTTAACATTCCTCACTATCCTTCCGTAGGATAAAGGATTTTCCCGCTGAGCAAACAGCGCTGGCCAGACTCTTCCCCACCATCTCGAGACTTGATAAAACACATCTGGGCCACATCTGCTGTCCAGCTGAAGAAGAGCTGTAGCTTCAAGTGAGTCACCTTGAGCCAGGGAATGGCACTCGCCGGACGCCTCTGAGCACCAGTTAAACGCTAACGAACTGGAACTAACGAATGTCCGGGAAGGCGCCGTGGACAGATGAGTGACTGCAAGGGCTGCGCTGGGACATCTGTCTGGAGGTTGACCTTGGGCTCCTGAGCATCGGGAAGGTGCAGGTGGGGAGCACGGTCCTTCCTCGCTCCACCAAGCCCTTGACCWGCTGCTTCAAACACGGAAAGCTGGGCGAGAAGAGCAGCCCTTGTCCTTCCACAGCGCAGATGCCTCCAACCTCACCGAGGAGGAGAAACGGATTATGAAAAAAGCCACATTACATAAAGGTCCAACATGATGTCAAAACACCTCAGGAAGGCCCCTAAACACCAGAGAAAGGAAACATGTTTCACATCCAGCTCCTGAGGTGGCATGAATGGCAATAACACAGCAGAAAAATGGAAAAGCGAGGCCTGCAAGATACCCACACTGCAGGCGGGTGCTGTTGGAGACCGCCGTGCACTGGTGGTGTACTCAGCTTGTTAAACTCGGCGGACATCTGCCACCCCATGTGAGAGTCCATCGCCTCTGTTGGCCATGCTTGTTGAGATGAACAACCTCCAGAAAACTCACAGGGTCCCTTTCAGGACTCGCAAACAAGCAAACAAAACAAGCCACCCGACAACTGTTGAATATTGACCTCCGTAAAAACATATTTTGGGGGGTGCTTTGACTGTGTTTCTATGCAGGGGATTTATGCATGTTTCTCAGGTCCCACTGACCTCAGGTTCCTTGCGCCACCCCAGTGAAGCTCCCTTCAAAAAGCCTTAGGAGAGCTGAGCATAACCTCCTAGGCAAAGACGAGAAGAACAGACCAGATCCCACCTGGGATCTAAAGACCCAGAAATGAAGCTGCTGACACTGTCCTGGTGACCAGGGACAAGGACTCCTCAGCTCTGGCCTCCAGTGCATCCCTGCTCTGCTCCACCAGGACTTGCAGCTGCCTCTCTTTGACACTCAGCTCATGTAGGGAGAGATGACCACGAAATGGAATAGTCACAATGGAATAGCCACAATTCCTGCTGGGATTTGTCAGAAATTAGGCTAAGGCCAGAAATGGCGGGCCCATAATATACAAGCATCACGTTCCCCATCAGCGTAAAACAAATGTATAGTAACAAGAGCACAACGTACGGTCTCTAATACGCTTCTGCAGCAGCCACATGGTGCTATTTTAAAAGAAATGTTTCGTATACATCTCCTAGAATAGCTGCTGGCAGGTTAAGTGTGCAGACAAAGAAAGATCATTAGTCACGCGCAACAATTTATTATAAGTAAATAAGAAGGATAATGAAGGTTTTACTATTTCATCTAACAGACACATAAGAAAACACTAATTAGAGTCTTTACGCTGAGCGGGACTCTTATCCTACTATCTAAATATTTATTCTGTGCTAATTGCTAAGTGTGTGTGTGCGCGCCCGCAGAACAAGGGGCTGGTGGCAGACACAGGCTGAGCACTGCAAATAATGTACAGCACACATCTATACGTGCCACTGCTCTGGTGCAGAGATACGGTCCCCTCCGCCAGGCAGGGGTGAGGGGAAAACAGAGAGTGCTTAAGGAAATAAGTTTGATTTTTTCTTTTTTTTTTTTGGTGCAAGTTCTGGGTACATTTATCAGGAAACTCAGCTCCTCCACTGAGAAATCACTTTCTCTGCTCRGACATTAATTTTTCTTTCACTTCGAACACAGGAGGAATATTTATTTACTGGTCTCCTGAGCAACTTTTATATTATATTTGCCATTGTTCAGCAACAATAAATCTTGTATTTGACTGCCAGTAGCCAAAGATTACTGGTGTCCTATTACAGCAAAGTATACGAAGTTAGGTACTGCAATATGCACAAATCTGAATGGCCACGGCCTGAAATCACGTTGAAAGAAATTAATTGCAATTGTGTGAAATTGTGTAACTGCAACATGGGTAAAATTGGGTTTAGATGTTGTGTTTGCATTCGTGTTATGTTTGCAATTGGGGTTTAGATGTTATATTTGCATTCCTCCGCATTTGGAGAGGGGCCACGGACAGAAAGCCCTTCCTTGGCCAATATTGAAAATCTGTTTGACTTCGCCACGGACCCTCCTGAAAACTCCTTAGTGCTCTGGGAGAATAAACAGATCCCGCTGTAAATTGGTGCTTTGGGGATCCATTGTGGCTCGGAGTTGGGACGAGTCCTACCCTGGCTGAAGAGGCTCTYTCAGGAGCCGGCGGCGCGGCTCGGCGGCGCTCATTCACTCTCGGGTGSCCTGGCTCCGACCATCCATCCTCCTGGCATCCCCCTGACAAAGGCTCCTTTGGAGCAGGCGCTATTAATTTCCCAAACGGAGTTATCTCGCACTTGTTCCCAAAACAAAGATTCATTTGAGGCCRTCGGAGGCAAGAGGATATTGGAATTAGTCATTCCCTCTCGTTTGCTTTCTCCCACGCAGTTTTCCCCGAGCTTTCTCCTCCCTCTCTGTCCTCTCTCCCCCTCCTAAAGCACGGACCAGTCCCGCTCCACAGCCCTATCTAAACCAGAAATAAGTGTTGGCTCTTGCATTGCAGCCTGGACTGGTAAATCATGCAGTTGTTTCATTCTCTTATATAAATATCCCCCTGATTTGTAGCTGGCAAGGCTAAATCTGATGTGAAACATATTTCTTATGGCACAGGGTGCTGCAAGGAGCAGGGAACTGGGGCTGGAGACCTGACCACGGAATCACCTCCAGTGGTTCTAACATACTGGAGCTGCCGGTTGGCCCTGGAAGCTGCTCAATAGGTGGTGAAGAAAGAAATGACTGGACACATACCAATGTAGATATTGCCTCCTGTGGTCACCTGAGCTGCTATGTGAGCCTTGCTCACCTTCCTGTCATCATGTTCCCACCAGCAAATGTGGGGCAACCTCCCCAAGGCAAAACCTGCCCTGCTCYGCTTTGGGAAGCCCAGGTCTGCTCAGGTGCCACCAGGCTCGTATCCGTCCGGCTCCCAGGAATGTCCCCCTGCTCTGGGAGAGYGGCTGTTGGCTGTGAAACCTGTTGGGCTTCCCCTGCAACCTCACCAGGTTTAGCTGTCCGCACCAAACGCTGTCCTGTTGTGTGTGGGCTGAAGGCAGAATCACCAGGGATGGGAAAACCCTTGAAGGAGGTCAGGCATTTCTGAGGATAAAGTCAGGGAAAGACCTGGCTTTTTTTCCCTTTAGCAAAGACATAACATATCTAGGTATATATCCACCTTGGGCCTTTTTCTTTGAGGAATAGCAGTGCCTGCTCGCTTTGGAGGAGGAGCTGAACACCAGCAACTGCAAAACCCAAGGCAGCCCATACAGTAATGGCTCAGCTACCTTTTATGCATGTTTTTCAATATTGTTTTTAATTACCTGATCCCATATGGCTCCTTAGCAGGTGAATGGTGGGTGATGGAAACAGCTACCTGCTCCCTGGGAGAGCTGCCTCCAGCTCTGCTGTCCTCCACGGCAAAGGATGGGTGAGCAGGGAGGTCTCCAGYGCCTCCCAAACCCCTGAATTTAATGAAAGCTGAAGATGTGACACTAATACGCCTCCTTGGTACACTGAACTGTGCTATTAAAGCCTGTGCTGAAGGCTTTCCTCTTCCTCTGGGTCCCTTCTTTGCAAGCCACAGGATGTTATTTATCATGGTCCAAAGAGCAGTGACAACCTATATGGCTCATGTTCAACCCTGCTCCCCACTGGCATCGTCCCCTCTACAGACAGACAGGTCCTGAAGCGCAGGGAAGCAGCCTCCCCAAGGCCCAAAGYGGCAGAGTCTGCTTCCTTGGAGATGCTCCAAAGCCTGGACACAGTCCTGGACACAGTCTGGACACAGCTTGAGCAGGGGCTTTAACTGGATGATCTCCACAGGTCCTTTCCCACCTCAGCCCTCCTGTGGCTCTGTGACCTTCCTCATCTGCCGTGGTAGCAGAGGAGACACCTTGTCCAGCTTGCTGCATTACCAACATCATCTCTCCTTGACGCCTTGACGTCATCTCACAGYCACGTCACTACCGTTCCCTGCTCCTCCCACACCTCCTTCCCGTTCCTGCCCTGGGGTTGCTGGAAATGGTCATGCTCCATTTGTAGCCCCACATGACAGCAAAACTCCGCCCTGAGTGGCACGTGGATGGAAACTGGAAGGGCTGTGGGCTCGATGGAGCCAGGAAGTGCATCGCAAGCATTGGATCAACCTGGCAGCTTTAGCAACATCCTACGAGACATCGCACCTCTATCAGCTTTATTTTTCCATCCCCACAAGCCCGTATTCCCTGGCAGAAATCTCTTTATCCTGCCCAGCAGCTCCCTGGGATTATTCCTCAGTGCTGCCCAGAAAAGCGAGCCCAGCGTCGGCCTTATTCCCACTTTGCTGCATGGAGAGAGGTGGCAGACTGAGAGGAAGCGATTTGGCTTGATAATCGGCCGCGTATCAAAACATTTCCATTGTCAAGGTTTGGGAGGGAAGTTGCCGGGTTGCGATCGATAAGCTGCGAGGGAAACAAGGACTCCTTTAAGATRCATTTTTTTTGAAGGAATGAAAACATGAAAGCTGCAGATCTAAAAAAAAAATGTCAGCTGGGAGAGCAGTCAAACCACATAATGATAAAAACGAATGACAGGAACAGCTTTATGTAATTTTAGATTCATGTAACAGATCAATGCGAATAAGGAAACCCGGTTTTCTACGAGAGGTGATTTGTGAGTAGGAGAAGAAAATGATGGCAATATAAATATTGGCGAGGTAGAAAAGGAAAGCTGAAACATAAAATCTCACTCAGAAGTTAGAATTCCTGAAAAAAAATCCCCCATTCCTTAAACAGGCAACTATTTACTGACCATCCTGCTTGCGTTAATTGAAGTCAGCTTCAAAAAGATGTGAATATGCTCAAAGGTAATAAGATCTGTATCTTGCTCTGCTTAATGCTTTTGTATAATGGTTTTGTATAATGTTTAAGCCGGCTGTCTTCCATTTGAAGCAATAATTTAACATGTGCACTAATGTGTACTTTTGCTCTTATGSAGTTGCTCAGCGTGCTTCTTATAGTGTTCAAGTTTGACCAGTTTGGGTGATTAATCAAAAGAGCAATTGMACTGGCTTACTGGGAGATGCTTGCAATCAACTGCTTTATTAGCACAGCGGATTTTGCTATTTTCAGATTACTTTTCATGCATGTTTGGCAAGGGGAAATATCCTTGCAAACTCCTGCCTGGCACCCAGACCCTTCCGTGCTCATTGCCACCACACTTGGACTTTGCCCAAACTGGGCCCGTGATGGGGGCTCCGAACCCCCAGCCTGTCCCAAAGCAGGTGCCCTTGCCCCATTTCTTCCTTTCTGGCACATAGGCACAAAATGAATCTGTCCATCTCCTTCCATCTATGTGCCCTAGTGATGCCTGTTCCCACCTGCGTGCCAGCACGGTGACCGTAAAAACTCATTTTTCTGCCGTGTCCTTGGCAAAGAGGCAGCGCGCGCAGCCCCGAGCCCTGCGGCAAAACCTCGTGGGCTCCATCGATTGGATTTTGCCGTCTGGCAAAGTTTCCAGCGGTCGGCCTGAGCGCACGCTGGGCCAAGGAGTAAACTCCGTGGAAAGATGACTCAGGGGTTTTCAATTCCCGACTGGCTTGCCAGGGAAAGTCACGAGGTGCTTGCAAAGAGATTTCTGGATAGTGCCTGGCACAAAGACCCGCAGTCTCTGCAGGGGAATGTAGTGATGCCTTCCCTCACCAGAAACTACGCTAAATATTTTGTGTTGTACCAGTCTCACGGTGCTGCACACAACTTTGTGTGGTGTGGGGAGAAGCCCAGCTCCTGGACCTGGCTTGCAGAGCAACTTCCAGAGCGTCTGCACATCAACGTGTCCAGTCAGCAACCTGCAGAAACATCTCACGGCTTCCTGCCTGTCTTTTTCCAAGCTCTTTATGATTTAACCAGAAAAAAAAATCATGATTTTTTAGTCAGATTTCTTTTTCCCATTTAGTTTGGAGGAAAGAAAATGGGTGTCACCGTATTTCATCYCTAGACAACTACATGAGGGTTGCTTCAAAATGCTAAGAACCCATGTAAGGTGGTTGAAATGCTGCAGTCTTGCATTCGTCTGGGCTCGCAGCGAAGAAACACAGAGATATGGCAGTAGGTCACTTCAGTGAATAAACAACTAAAAAAATAGAGACTTGATTGGGATGAAGCTAGGAAAATGCAAAAAATCTCCTACAGGCAGCAATCTCTTTCTGTGCCGAATAAGTTGACTTTCATGTAGGGTGGAATATAAGATTTTGCACAAGATAGGACTGCGTTTTGTATCAGAGAACTGCAAAGCAGTCCAGGATAGAGCTGGCCGGGGTTTTTTTAAAGTGAGATTTCTCCAGTCAAAGGACTCTTATTCATCAAAGCAGAACTAGTTACTGCAAAGAACTGGTTTCAACAAATTCTGGATAAAATAAGTTTGCAAAGCTGAAAACCTCTTTCTGCTCTATGCCTAAAATGTAATTTTGTGTTTCAATTTAAGCTGATTGTGTTGTTGTAAAAACGTTTTTCAAACTACCTGGAAAGGAGCATTCTGAATAGCACGAAACAAGGTCTCCTCTGCTCTCGGTTGTCAGTTCACACAAAAACTAACTTTTCTTACTTACCTCAGGAAAACATTCGTAACTTGAGCATTTTCAGGGATTTCTTCATATTAAATGTTACACTTACTTACTATACTTTTTCACCAGTTCAAAACTCAACCAAGATAGTTAGCCTGGTATATATAGATATAGAAAGTGCTCAAGCTTCACAAGTGAAAATATACATTTTTAATTGGGGTAGGGACTAACGCTGGCCATAGCATATAGTTGTGGAGAAAGTGAGACACAGAGGCCACATCTATGCTAGAAAGCAAAGCATCAGCATGGGACATTTCCCAGCTTTGGACTTGATCATGGCTTTGGTATTTTGGATGCCTACCTAGATGCAGAATTCAAGTAAAATTGACTTTTTATAAAAGTTATGAATTTAGAGATCATATAAACTTCTGAATAAAGCAGAAATCCTCCTTTCTGGTCTTGATGGTGATGATTTCTATGATTTCAAAACTTGGTTTTAAATTTTTGGCTGGTTCTCTTGTCAAACCAGTGGGAACACCTGGGAAGGAGACCGGTGCTACAGGGCAAGCACCATGGCACTCTGCACGYGAGGGAGTGTCACAGAGTGGCCAAAGCCAGGTTTTATCAGAAACCCTCTCAAAAACAACAGCTAGCTGGTCCTGACCCTGAAAATCACAGAATATGTGGGGCATAGATGGAGTTTTGCACGGCTCTTTGCTCAGGGTCTGCTGGTTGTGTTGCACRTTTATCCTCCTAATGCAATAACCTATGGAGAAGAAAACCTCACCAGCACCGTCCTGATTGAGGACACCTTGGTGCTGCTGCAGGAGATGCCAAACTACATGGAAAAGAGCTGCCCSGTGAGGTCCATCCCCAGCAGGACACCCGAGCAGCCACTCGTGTGCCCAAAAGGTGGGAGAACGACCCCAAAACCAGGCTTTTCTCTGCCAGGAGGTGCTTGCCACCTGAGGGGCTGCCTCTCTCTGCAAAGACTTTAAAATAACTTTAAGTTTGAGGTGGATCTAACCACGCTCAGCAAAGCACTTGCAAGGAGCAGGAGGATTAGGGAGGAAAATGTCACCAGCTGAGCTTGCCAGGGCTGGAAGGAGGTGTYGGAGGCGCTGCTGGATACGGAGCCAGTATTAGCAGCATGTGGAAGCGGATATATCATCGTCGCATTAAATTCAGCGCCGAGCYGGGCGGCCACGGCGAGGCCGAAGGCTCCRCAAAGCCTTGCGTGGATTTAGAGCTTTAAAACCTGATGTCTATGAAAAAGCGCAGATTAACTCGAATCTGAATGCAGACACGCTCGCTTAAACCTCTCAGGGAAACTTAATCAACGGGGTTTAAATCTTTAACACTGTCCCCGCTGCCGGCCCTCGGCCTCCCCCTCCCAGGAAATTCCCAGCCCTTTTATTTGCTGTTAAAAGGATGGAAATTAGAGCCAGGCTGAACTGACGGAGCTGGAAGAGATACCAAACTTACAGGAGAAACGTAGCTTTCTATAGCGGAATTAATTTAAAGAGGAGGAGGGGGAAAGCAGGTATAAAGATAGAGTGAATGCCAGTTTTTCAGTCCATGTAGAGCCAAAGCTGAGCCCAGCCGCTCGTGTCCATCCCATCAAACAACCCCCTCATTTCGGGTCCTATAATGTGSCCACAAGTGCCCTAAGCCGGAGACTTGCTCCACGGGGAGGGCTCAGGGACACCTGCTGTTCACTGCTATGTTATGAATGATAACAATAACCGTGTAATTATTAATATTATTAACAGCGGTAGTACCACCACGGCATTGCTCATGTTCATTAATTGCTATCARTTTTTAGTAGTCACCAATACCATGCTTCCCCAGCTCCATTTTTCTCTCCAGCACGGGGCAAAACTGAAACATTTGTGATTTATATGGGGGAATTTAGTAGCTTTTTCAGACTTGATATGACCGTGATATAAATCAAGTCCGCAGCTTTCTRTTCAAGAACGAATTACCTGTTAACAGAATAAATATGTATTGATGGCGGGGAGAAGTTGTTTGTAGTGTGGCTCACGGGAGCCCAATTCAAAGCATCGCTCCTGGGATGACAGAGCCACCAAAAACACAGCGAGGTCTCCAAAGAGGAGCAGGCATCGCCGATGGGGGCAGTTTGCACAGAACTGGTCAAAAGAGGGAGTTTTCCAGCAGGTCTGTCCTCCTCTTTCCGGCAATCCCGGAGACACAGCGAGTGCTTCTGAGGTGTGAGAAATGTTTGGGGGGACCTGTCGGAAACGGAGAGCGCTTTGGAGGAGAACGCTCCAACGGGAAGCCCCGGGAGCAGCGGGAACACATGTTTTTGACGATAACGGCTTAAATGAGAGTTTAATCTTTTGTGAAAAAAGTGAACCTATTCTTGCCAAAGAGCGGCATTGGAGGAGCCTGCCTAAAATAACAATCCCAAGAAATCCTATGCATATTTTAAAATGCAGTAATGAATTGACTTTTCTCCTTTAATCTTCTCCAAATAATGGGCAAAATTGTTCATGGCAACTATGAAATGAAATATTGACTATTCAGTTGCTGTAAAATGGTAATTTCTTCTCTTTGTCACAAAAGATCTGGGGACCACAGCCCCATTCAGGAACATCTGTCATGTCACAGAAAAAGTCTATACCTGCCCCCTTTTTTTAGGGATAAACAGCTATTGAATAGATTGGGGGAATAAAGAGGTGACTGGCTCTTGGCAAAACAAGGCCTTTCTTGAGCACCCTTTGAGCACAGCACATGTGAAGGGTTTTATCTGAGTGYTGTGTAAAAGAAAAGAAAATAAAGTTGAAAAACAACTTGCTAGGAGCTCCTGCCTTCCCGAATAGCCAGGAATGGCCGTGGGAAGAGCAGGCCTGGGTGCAGGAAGCTCTATGTAAACACGTAGTGTCCCTTTTTTGCCAACTTTTTGGATTTCGCTGGTTATTCCTCTTTCTCTGGCACTCAGACATGATCCTTCAGACCCCCTGAGTCCTAGTCATTGACTTATTATCATAAAACATTAATAATTTTAATTAATAAAAGGCAATAAGAGGCTGATTTTTACCTCTCTCCAAAATAACTCAAATCTTTAGATTTGAGACTTTAAGCTGGTCTTTTCGAATGGTGCAGGAGGAAGGTCAGCAGTGCTGGATGGGAAAGGCAAGGCAGGGTGGTGGCATCTCCTCTCTTCATCCTGGTGAACAGGGGAGGTCCCAGACAACTGGAGACTGGCCAATAGGGCACAAAGTCACCAGCATTAAGATGGCATTAAGGAGATAGACAGACTCAACTGGCCAAAGTGATTTCTATAGAATAGCTTTGGTTTTTGCCTTCCCTGTACAAAATATACGTGCAGACACCTGCTCCGCTGGGGCTTTAGGCACGGGGAGGAAAGAGGTCAGCAAGTTAACACATTTGACGAGTTCCACCTGGGCAAGCCATCAGGAAGCTAATTTGAGTCGACCACGTTGTAACCTCCCTGCTATACCTTTATGTGTATCTAAGTGATGGAAAGCACTGCTCAGATTCATAAAATATTTTGCAGGGAGTAAAACAGAGCTAATAGACCTATTTCTCATTAAAAAGGTCAATGCAGTGAACATCTGATGCTGTATAACTGTCTGATTCAATTTAGCAGGTCAAGCTTCACTAATCCAATCCCCTGATTGGGCTGAATTCATTTCTGCTGGGGGGAGAAAAAAAAAAGAAAAAAGCAATTTTACAACAAATGGTCAGGATTATGTACTCCAGCCCTATATTTTTACAAGGCATCACCAGCACGTTGCTCGAGCCAAATTTGCGTGTTCTGCAAGATCAAGCAAAAGTTTCACGTTACAAATTAATGCTCAGAGTCTATAAACACTGAGATCTAAATCCCGTTAGGGATCAGATTGCAAATTACATCCGGCTCCCCTAAGACTCAGAGACAGCAAAAGGCTTGTGAAAAGTAAAATCAAATGATCAAATTTTGGGGCTTTGAAGCAGCAGATGATGCTCTGAGAGGTGATGTTGGGCAGAAGACCTGCATGGCAAAGTTGGCATGGGGAATTTTAAGTGGTTTTAGTCTGATTTCCTAACTAAGATGCAGGAGTGTTTAATGGTAGGGGGAGTTATTTTTACCACATACTTTCTGCTTTCTTTTTTTTCTTTTCTTTTTTTGCTCCAGTTCTCCTGGGACACATAATGATGTCTTTTCCCACCATGGAGAGCCAACTGCTCTCACCGTTAGTAGGTCTCCCAGTAGAGAGACTCTTGTGGCACAAAATGAATATGGAAAAAAGGGGTTTCCTCCTTCTCCTGGACTTCACCCACTCCTAAAGCTCTTGCAGCTTACGTTTGGGATCAGCTTAAGGCAAGTTCAAATCCTGCAGATACCCAGAGCTGTAGCTTTTCCCCAAGGAAAGCAACCTGCCTGTTATGGAGGATTTTCAAGTCCACAAAAAGAGCAATGCAGAATATTATTCTTTTTATGCAAAAAGCTGCATTTTCCAAGCTTCTCTTTGCATTTCCCTGCAAGTTGCTGCAAGTTGTGACTCTTTATCCATAGAGGCAGCAACAAAAAAATTACCATTTATGTACCCTGCAATTGCACCAAGACTTTTTTCCCCACAGTCCAGCAAGAAAGGGGAAATATGTGACATTGAATGAGCCCAGTGCCTTTGAAATACAGCCTACGATTTCTGGGACAGGACCTGTTTGTTTGAGGACTAATAAACCCCTCAAAAGGTGAAGATGACTCTAAATTCCCGTTCTCTAAGAAGAGCTACTGTGGTGACCATCTCAAAATTGAGATGTGCGCAATACACAATTCCCTGCAATGGCAAAATTATTTCCATATCTCCAGGAAATGTTTCACGACAACAAATCTGTTTCCCACCCAGCTCTAGGCAGGAGACGAGATGTCTCTGAAGCTCTCACGGGACACCAGGTGAGCCAGCATGTCCCTTCTGTGCCACCACCTGCACCCACCGTGGTGGCAGCAAGAGGCCCCATCCCTAGAGCAAGTGGCTGCTGCTGTGTTTGCTGCTGTTCCAGCACAAAACCCACTGGATTTGAGAGACTTTTTCCTAAATCATCTCTCGCAACACTTAATCTTTAGCATCGCTCGGTGCAATGAGGRGTGAATTTTGTATTCTTTGCCATCCCACCGATTCAGTGAGAGTTTCCACTCTGCTCCACGGGGCTCTGGATTCTGTTGGTGTTTTAATTCCAAGGAAGGATGGATTTTCTCAGTTCTTTATGAGATGGTGGCGCTGAAGCCAGGAAGTAACCCCAAGTGGCAGTCAKTTGGGCAGATCTTTATTTCCGAAACTTGCAGGAGGCAGGTTCTTAACTGGAATATTGTGTGTGGTTCTGGGCTCTTAGTGTAAGAGGGATGTGGAGCTGTTAGAGCGGAGAGCAGCAAAGTTGATTAAGGGACTGGAACAGCTATTTTATGAGGAAAGACTAAGCAAACTGGGCCTGTTCAGTCTAGGGAAGAGAAGACTGAGAGGATATTTTGCTCTGTCAGAGATCCACAAAAGTGAAACCAGGGTCAGCTGCAGTCTTGAAACGAAAGTGCTGGTTTGGAGCAGTGCCTGAGATCTGACCAGTATGTCCAAGTACCTGAGGTGAGACCGAGGGAGGAAGGGGCCAAACTCTTCTCAGTGGTGGCCAGGGACAGGACAAGGTGCAGTGGGTACAAGTTGAACCCCAGGCAGCTCCATGTGCRTGTGAGGAAGAACTTCTATAGAGGTCCTTTCCAACCTTAACCATTCTGTGATTCTGGGGTCTTGGATTCTGTGAAATGCTAGGGCAGCCAGTTAAAGAAAATCTAATCAAGCTCTCAAGCCAGCTAATTGGGAAGTACAGCAGCAGTGGCACTTGTAAATGTGCTTGTCCAGCCTTGAATGTCTGGTTTTGATGAACAAGTCACTGCAACTTGGTTGCTTTTCCCCGGATTTACAGGCAGGCGAGTTTATCTGCAGGCTGCCACTGTGAGTATTTAAGACCTAACATGGTCCTGGCTGCAAATCAGGCAGCTCTTGGTCCCCACATGGATGCAGGAGCAGCAGTGAGTCCCTTTTCCCAAGGGATACAGGCTYGGAGCAGCTGCCAGATACGCAGTCCATGCCATGGATTCCTCCGGATATGCTTGACGTGGCAAGCACCCTCAGAATAAAATATTTTGGTCTTTCATGTTAGGACTGGAAAGAAAACGTGAGCCTGGGTGGGAAGAAGKGGGTACATTATGCAGTGGACTATGGTGGCCCCGTCTGTCCTCGAGCGCTGCACCCAGATGCACTCTTCCAAGAGACATCTCAGACACTTGGCCAGGTTTAGCCCAGCAAACAGGACCGCGGCTGAAGGGGACAAACAGCTCTCTCAAACCATCRTGAAGTTAAACAAGAGAGAGGAAAGGGCTGTTTAAACTCAATCCAACAGGTCARTTCAACAGGTCAATTCAACATTGGTACAAGAGCAAGTGAAGTGCCTGTGTGCAGTCTACCCCTGGACATCAGAAGAAGGCTCCTGACCGTGAAGCTCTGGAGGAGTCTTCTGTGAAGAGCAGTTATTTCTGAGTGGTCGCATGACTGATTTCTGGACAGGACTGAACAGCACATCACCTGGAGAACTGTGAGACTTGATATGATGACCAAGGCATCCCATAYGCCGCAGCGACAGGAGGTTTGAACATTGACTTAAGGAAAGAAGAACTGAACTTACCTCCTAGGAGAAGCTTCCTGCCACTTGGTGCTGGCAGCCAAGAGGCAACCTCCAATCCTGGTCAGGACCAACAGTGCTCAGCCGACCCCTGCCTGGCCACGGATGCGCTGATGGAGAATATTGTCACCTGAGGCTCTCACATACTTAAGGTTGAAAGCATATCCTTAAACCAGCCATGATGAACACCAAAGCAGCAAATGCTAAAAGGAACCCAGGGATTTTATGGGGCTAGTTATCTCCTGAGCACCTGAAAAGGAGCTCAGGTCCCTCCTGCGAACTCTATAAAATTGCAGAGTACATTAGAGTTACCAGCTTTTTATTTGTACCCTGCAGCCTCCGCATTATGTTGGCGAGCCCCGGCTCAGTGAGCAGCAGACTATATTAATAACATCCAGGCTGGCAATGGCTCAGAGATACAGAGGAGCGCGAGGATGCAGCGTTCACGTCAGCCGTGAGAGCAACACATGTAATAATAAAATTATCAGGTATTTATAAAATTACACCATTATTATATAACATAATACTACAAGCATGTAGGAAGCATGTGAGGATAAGCAAAGAAAGGCAAATTTCCGGAGTACAGRAGGGAAACTGCTTCCTTACTTTGTGGTGACAGCAGCTAAAAGGTCTAGTTTCTTTATTCAAATAGAAAGATACAAATCACGAGAGGAAAGGAAGAACTCTTCTATTTATCCTCACCTATCTGTTATTTATGTAGCCCTCCCAATCTGCTGGGCACTTAATCATCCTCAGGAAAAGCAGAAAACACATCGCCTCTCCCGCAGCCTCTTGAGCAGGAGCTGAGCAGAAACCAGCATATATCACTTGGTTGAGGGTATGGAGAGCCCGACGTGTTTGTCTTTCATGCAATTTGTTCTGAAAACTTGAAGAATTTAAGATTTTCCTTGCAATACTGCTCCAGGGGAGGAAAAAGCACTATAGAAAAGGGTGTTTGTCTTTTTCTGTCTCCCTCTGCAGCCAGGGCTCTGCTTGGGAAGCCAAACCCAGGACGAGTGGCTCTTGCTCCAGTCATYAGGCTGGGCAGCGAGTGCTCCCCACTGCCCTCGCAAGCTGCTCAGAGCAAACAGCAGCGAGCTGGTGCTGCCTTTAAGCATTTTGTGCAAGTTTGGGAAAAACGACCACCACAACGCCAAATGAGCACTGATCCAACATAAAAGCTGGGATGGAGACACGATCAAATGATACCTGACCCTGTGTCGCACTTGCTGGTACAAAACCAGCCTGGCGCAAACGTGCAAGCGTGAACCAGTGAGCTGCAGTCCTGGAGCAGGGATGGAGCCGCTTTTCCATCTCCCTTCCTCTACGGATTCAGATGCAAAGCCTCCCAAAGGGCTTTAGGAGGTCAAATTTAAGGACTACTGACGGTGACAACTGCCATGGGATGGTGTCCCATGCTGTTGACCGGCTCTGCCCAGCAAACACAGCCCGTGTTAGCACCGACATTGCACGCTTCAGCCCAAAACCTTGTGAATCAGCAATTAAAAGCATTAATAGAAGCAAAATACAAAATCAAAGGGAAGAATCTTTTCATTTGGCTTCAGACTGTTTGCTGTTTCTTTGCACTCTTTCTTCACCTCTTAAAAATAATAAATAAGCTCACATGTTTCTGGTGAGGAGGAGTCGCTTTGAACCAAGGAGYGGTGCTCTTTAGAAATGTTCTTTGAACTTGGACGGTTAGACAAGGCTTAAATCTCTCTCCAGAATGCTTCGTTAACTGGAAAATTTGTCACAGCTTATTTGTAACAGTSTGAGGTTCAGGGTTTTCTTGCAAAATCGTTAGTCAGAAACATGTTGATCCATYGAGGATGAATCCTGCCGTGGTGCCAAGGTCTTTGGTGACAGAGGAGGTGCGGTTTCTATCAGCCATGATAACTCAGGAAGGAGCTAAGTTAAACACTGTAGAWGCCCTGGTTTGTTCATGTTCATGTGCATGAATCCAGATCCAGGCTATCGCATGATTTCTCCACATTTGGTACTTACTTTGCTGCTAAGTTTAGGAGAGACCTCCAAGCTCATGTCTTCTCTGGTCACTAGGCACCTTCCTGGTGCTTGTTGGGGTGTCCTACGTTTTGCATTTGGCTGCTTCTGGTTTGCTCTGCTATTTTAATGCAACATCAGAACGGAAGGGCAGCCTTGAGCAGCAGTTGGAAATGCAATGCACAGGTATCTCAGACAGCAGCAGTCATCTCCCTCCAAGCTGGAACCCCACCACGAGAACCCAGTCCTCGATACAGCAGGTTGGCCTCACACTTGGGGAAGGTTTCGAAGGTACTTTCAAGTAAAATGCAATTCAAAGCAAAACCAAGAAGCTCCATGTGATTAATCTCACTTTATCTGAGGGGTCYGGAGGAAAATTACTTTGCTAGTTTCTATAGATTTTGATCCGTGGTCAGACTTGGGCATTAAAGAAAAACAGCAGCGTTGCTGCTTAAGCTCAGTCATCAGCACAACCATTAAAATGCAGAAGGCTGGAGCCAAACTCTGCTTGCAGCCCAGGGTCCTTAGCCCGCGAGGGTATTGATTGTGAGAATCAATTTTGCATATAAATTAAAAACAAACAAAAAAAAGTGCAATCATCAAAGTATATAAGATTTAGTTCTAAGGGCAGAAGCGGGGCGGAATGCAGAGTGGCGTGAGCTGCGATGCTGCATTCCAGCACCCACCTCCTGCACCAGGTCCTGGGGGACCCAGGGCAATAACCTGCTTTGTGAAGCAAGCCTGGACCTCCACGGCAAGGCACCCACACGTTAAAAGACTCTGTGAACTACCGGTTTCACAAAAATAATTAAAAGTGTCAGTCTGCACCCTGGCATTAATTGTCTCCTAGAACCAAAGCAGTAGGGAAGAGCCCTCCTGTTGAGAGAAATCCTCTCAACGCCTGGTAGAAAGCACTGCAGAAAGGGATAATTCCTGCAGAAGGCTCCTCTTAATTAGATGTCATTTTTCTTGGGCAAAGAAATAACTCTGAGCAGTGATACACCAGTTCTGCGAGGAATGRCACTGGAATGTCTTTCCAGACACAGGAATGACACTCAACGGATGGTCCAGACCTGCAGAGATGGGACCTGACTGCCACCAGCCAGGCATTGCCTGGCKTTCGCCTAAGTAATCACTACATAAATAATTCCTTTTAATTATTCATAACAATTGTAGTGATCAAATATTTAATATTGCTAAATAATTATAATTAATATTTTAATGTTAATCATTATTATTTTTTCAAACTAAATAATTATTTTTTTGTCAATTTGGTCAAGTTGAGGCTAATTCTCTGTGAATTTCCAGATCAGCCTCCATACTTCCAACAGGATACAAAGTGAGATTGTCTTCATCTCAGCCCTTGGAAAAGTTTCCCGTCAATCCCACATTCAGCTGCCCAGGAGCAGTGCTGAAAGCCGCAGAAAAGTGTCCTGCTTCTTCTCTTGCTGTCAGGAGCATCTTCTACTCCATCAAGTAACACCATCAATGATCAATGTACCTGCTGATACTGCGGTTGTTCAGGAGGAAGCAGAAAGTGTCCCCACAGATACCTGGGCTTCGGGTGACACTCTGGCCATCCACGGCACAATCATACTCAGTGGCTTTTTAGATACAGTCTATAAAATTTGGCACTGTTGCTGAGGATGGTGAGAGATCAGCCTTTTCCCTCCCCATACACCCCAGCCTTCAAAGCCTCTTGCAGAAATGTTGTCCTCAAAGGTACCTGGGCTGGAAAGACAAGATACAACCCATCTGCTTCCATGTAAAGTGACCACATGCCGGGGTACTTCTGCACTGCAGGAGGCACCTGCATTTTGCTTCTCCTGGGATTAGGATTTGTGCCTTTGGGCCAGAAAGACATAGTTTAGGTCTGATGATGATGATGATGATGATGATGTTCTTGCACCAGGTAGCAAAAGCCTCTCCAACCCAAACTCTTCATAGAAATGTCTGCAGCCACAAGGCTGTCTCTGAGGGCCTCTCGCCTACATGAGGCCATCATTAGGGCCCCAGTTCCAAAGCTGATGGGGCTGGTGATGAGGCTCCTCACCCAAACACTAACTGCCAAGTGTGGAAGACAGCAGCAGCAAGAGAGCCCTGCTGCCAGGATGGCTGAACGGATCGTGGAATGCAAATACAGTCATCACAATTTCCGGATTTTTAAATAAAACCTCTCTAGCAGGCAGCAGAACGAAGCAAGCTGCCTTATTAAAGATTAAACAGGAACAGCAAATTATCTCCAGGCCATTTTACAAACACACATTAAACACGCCAACAAATAGTGTATTAATAAAACCCACCAGCAAAGCGCTGAGTAAGTGAAAATAATGGTAATAGCAAAAGTAAATACTTTTTTTTTTCCTTTGKTTTTCTTTTTTTATCCTTGTACATAGCAAAAGATCATGGTTCCAGTGCTGGTCTATGAGCAGCATAGACCACTGGCACTGGTCTATGGGGCACCATAGACTGGGTGTCCCAGTGCCAGCCCTGAGCAGGGGCCGCTTCAGAACCCAGAAGGAGAAGGAGAAGGAGAAGGAGAAGGAGAAGGAGAAGGAGAAGGAGAAGGAGAAGGAGAAGGAGAAGGAGAAGGAGAAGGAGAAGGAGAAG
>NW_020454094.1:928146-980661 GCF_003342845.1 Nothoprocta perdicaria
GGAGAGGGAGCAGGTAAAGAAGGAGGAGGAAGAGATCAAGCAGACCTCTGATGCATCTTTTCAAGCTGTCTGAGTTAAACTGTGGTCTCCACTGGTGTGAAGATAAAATCTTTCAAAGGGTCCTGCAGAAGGCAGAGGTGGAAAGTCCATTTAGTTGCTGTTATTATTATCGTGCTGTCAGGTTCTCAAAGTGTGTTTTGACCAGACCTATAGAGCACAGAGCTGTCAGCAGGGAGACCCAGATATGTTAAGTATCTATGGAGAGCCTGGGGAAGCCTGTGGGATACCCGCTTATCTGGATAAGGGAATTACCTCCAGATGTCTAGGAAATGATTGCTGCACAGTG
Organism: Nothoprocta perdicaria; assembly: GCF_003342845.1. NCBI lineage: Eukaryota > Metazoa > Chordata > Aves > Tinamiformes > Tinamidae > Nothoprocta > Nothoprocta perdicaria. The sequence continues at coordinate 928,493 of NW_020454094.1, forward strand.
ACCAGGTTCATATGATGCAGCTCACACTCTTATCTGCAGCTCTCTTCTCCTATCTCAGAGAAAATAAACTCCAAATCTAGTCTCCAGTGGTGTTACAGTCCCTTTCTTGCTCTCCCAAGTGGTCTCCTGCAGTGCAGTAAGTGACAATTATAGAAAAAAACAGCGTTTCTGAGAACCCAGCAAGAAGAAGCCAAGGAATATTTCTTCTGCCAGATCATTTTTTTTCCTAGCAGAAAGCAATTATTAGCTAAATCTTGCCCAAAAGCTGCAGTAGCAAGAAGGACTCTGACAGAGTGAGGCTGAAAAAAATAAAAAATAACTGGTTGAGGGAAAGGCAATCTTGATTTTCTGGACCTGCAGAAGATGTGGGAACCAACGGGAAGCAATAGGCACATGTGCTAATGTGTCTTTTCTCCCCTTGTGTGTGTGTATATAAGATATATATAGCTATAGTATGTGTGACAGGTGCCCGCAGCCTCGCAGGACATTGTGCTCATCACTGTGTCAAGGGGGGACATGGGACAAGCCCATGAGTGCTGCCTGCGGTGCCTCCTGCCAACTGCCTGGAGGTGCCACATCCAGTACTGAAAAGGGGAAAATTTTGCATGATGGGGAATTAAGCGTCTTAATGACCTGGAATTTGGGTCTCCTTTTCTTCCAGGTATCTGGAAAAACGCACATGCCCTAAGCACCTGTACCAGCCTGTAGGTCCCCAGCCAGTTCATGTGGCTTTGCAGGCTCTCCTGGTCACACATCTCTCTTGCAGACACTTGTGAAGGGGGTCCTGCCCCATGGGGCAGCATCACCCACGGCCTCCCGGGCTTGGGTGCGTGAGAAGCCCTGACACCCGTGTGCTTCATGCAAGCAGCATTTCCAAAACAACCTCACGTGTTCCAGGAGAGACTTGTCTAACTGTGTGCAGAACCACAAGGAGGTCCTGCCCATTGCTGAATCCAGGCTGTTCCCTGCAGCCCCGGGCTGTCCTGGCAGAGCTTGGGGATCCCAGATGGGCTCTCTCAGCCATAAGTCGACTTTAAAAAAGCTTGTTGCCATGTTGGCAATGTTCATTTCTGCTCAAATGCTAGCAGAAGGAACTCTCCACAATGGTAAAACATGGGAGATGTAGGAAAAGTCCAGCAAACTGCAGGTCCCTGAGGTTAGAGGCAATTCAATGTGCCACAGATTAGATGTTATCGGCTACGATGTTATGTCAATTGGAATAATCAGTGAATCGATAGCTGCCTTTTTAATTGTGTCAACATTCCTCTACACATTAATCATTCACCCTTGGCAGTGGAGCACTCATTGCTGAACCGGTCACAGGCTTTTTAGCCCACAAGCGGATCCAACCAAGTGGGAAAGAGCATTCTCCTGTTTTGCTGAGAGCATTCTCCTCCTATTTTGCTGATATGTTTCTTTTTTAAAAAAATACATTGGAATCTTTCATTTTTACTCTCTGCCACTTCTGCTCCCATTGCTCTCCAAAAAGGAGCTTTGCCACTGCAAGCCCCGCATACAAGAGGTAGAAGACACTATTGCCAACACAGTGGAAATAATTAAGCCCTTTTTCATATACCCAGATAAATTTACTTTAACCAAAAAGCCTAGTATTTCCTCTTTTCAACATCCAAATTGCAACCCCGATGAAAGCAGCCCTGGTTCTATTCAGCTCCTATCTCCCGCGGGCGAGCCAGGTTGCGCAGCAGCATCGACAGAAGGACAGCGTGAAACCATCCCGAGGCTCATTCTCCTAATGGCAGGAATTTGCACAAATATTGAAAGACTTGCTGGAGCAAACTAGCTGAGCGGCAGTGTTTTAAAATACTTGTCCTTTGCAATAGATAATTGATCTGCTAATGTTTGCAGTTTTCTAGGACAGCTGTAGCAAGTATCTGATCTGAATATATCTGAAGAGCGGATTCTCCCTCTGAGCAACCATCCGAGCTCCCAGGTGTACAGGATAAATGCAGTATTTCCTAAATTTCAGCATGCACATGGAGATCCCAAGGAGTTTTTCCTGCTTTATGCTGCCAAAGGCTACGGTGGGCAGCGTAGCTCCTGCATGGCCCACAGCATCCCCTCCTTCCCATACGCATCCTCTCTGTCGCAGCTTTTGGCTTTTGTAAATACATATTTTTAAGGACACTTTATTAGATCATATCAGAATGGGACATTGGCTGTTCGGAGAGTTCACGCATGATATATATTCAACATATGATTTTTTTTTTCAGGCTAAATTTATCCCTGCTGGGTATTGAGTTACATTCCTCATCCAAGATACTGCAGCTGATCCGATTAGGAAAAAAACACCTCTGTGAACTCCCAGGCTTTACACCTGAATCTCCCTGCAAGCAGCTTTTCTTTCCAGGCTCTTCTGCTGTGGATAGAGTGTTTTTGCACCCAAGGAGCACGCTTGCTTCGCGGCACGGGTGCCTGCTTTTAACAGGCAGCCACGGGCTAAGCAGCAGAGCACAACATGGGAAAATCCTCCCTTGCCACTTTTATGGGAAGAGGGATTTAAAAGGCAGATTGCATGAGCTTTCTGAAAGAGCCCGAGATTCGTATCGCTTTGGCCACGTTACCCTGTCTTTTTCCCTCCTATGGGTAATTCAGCTGAATGCACATATCAGTTTCCACGGAGAGCCTGAAATTTTGTGCCAAAGCCAAGAGTACGCCTGATGGCACATGATACCCAGGCTCCACAGAAACCCTGGGGAATTTTGCTATCAGTTTCATCATACGCCCAGAATTCTGTATCCCAGATTCCTGTATTTGTGAGATAAAAAGCCCTTTCCTCCTTTATTTTCCCTCTGCACCCCAGAACCCTCTCCCATAATACAACCCTGTCGCCCAGCTCCCAGGCTCTCCAGAGCAATTCTTCTCTCAGAAACACTGCGGCCAACCTGAGTGCCAACTCTTCCAGCAAGCTGAATAAGCCCAGCTCAGAGCTGGAGTTTAACCACTCTCCAATTACGGATGGCAGGAGCGGAGCAGCGCTGTGAGCGCCCGCGCAAATTGCCCTGTGTTGGGCTAGCTCGGCGGTGCCAGCCGCTCGGAGCCCATTGCTTCGACTCCAGTGCAATTTAGGAGCCCTGGATCACCCCTCTAGGCTGGAAAAACACCCGTGCTCTCCTGGGGGGACAGCACATTGACTCTCAAGCCTGCGTGGGGCTGCCCAAACTCAGCGCATAGAGGAGGCATGGGGAGTGAACCCCGACTTGCCGTCAGACCCCGCAGCCCTTGACGGAGAGGTCTTGCCCGTGCGGACGGAGAAGCGAGATCTGCTCTCACACAGGGAAACAATCTGCACAAAGGCACGGGGCGTTCGGCGCCGCCCCGACCCGCGAGCTGGAAGCGGTGGCAGGCGATGTCCCCAGCTGTCACCGCTGCTGAATTATTAACCCGGCGCCTGGCGCGCTTCGGGCGCAGCTCACTGAGCAATTTCATGCACACAGGAGCTAGCAGCGGCCAGGACTGTTCCCAAGGGCTCCGGAGCCGGTGGGAGCTCCACGGCACGGGCATGGGCCGCATCCCACTGTGCACACAGTGTCCTGGCAGCTCCTGGAAAAGCAGAGCCCTGTCGTGAAGAGAGGAACGTTCGAGTCCTGGGGTCACACGCTGTCTTCAGCATGGGGGTGCAAGGATGGTGCTTGTGGGGCCCAGAGACCCTCACATCTCATGCCATGCCAGGGGATACCCCTTCAAAGGAGAGGTTTTGGCAGTCAGGAGGGCAATACTCAGGACAGGCGATGCCTGCAGGCTCCGTAAGCTTCCACTTCTTGTTGAAGCCTTTGCCACATCAATAGGCGCTTGCATGCTTGTCTAGTCATTAGCAGACTTCTCCAATCAAAGATTTAAATGCCTCCTCTGCTCAAGGGAGGCTTTATCTAAGAAATCAGCCACCTGATTGCAGCTGAAGAGCTGCAGCAGAATGGAGGAGCCTCCTAATTTGCCATGCAAGGCTGCAAGCTTCCAGAAGAGCTCTTTTTTTCCATCCTGAGAGAGTCAACTTCTTCTCTCCTTGTCTTTGAGTGTTTTTGAAGACTGATATTTTGTCGTCTTAGCCTCTGCTACGACTACAGTTCTTGGATTTGGATGAGAAAAGAAGCATTCAGGCTCTACCTATGGGACTTAATACCTCCTTTCAACACTTTTCATAGTTAATACTAGTGAACTTGGAGCTGGACTTTGCTGTAAAAGCCTGCCCTGATATGCCCTCCTTTACAGATAAAGGGAGTCTCTCTTACACAGCTCTGCGCCAGATTTCAAGGTCGAGGTGTCTCCGCTCAGTCCTGCAGTCTTTGAAACGAAGCCTCCAGCACCTTCTGTGAAGGATCGTGATGTGGTCTGTAGTCACTGAAGTGGTGGGCCTGGCCTCAGGCTGCCGCAGCCCTCAAGCTGGAGGATACGGGCACCAGTGCAAGCAGAAACGCAGACTGCGCTGCCAGCCAGGCGGGGACTATCTCCATAAGGGATGTTGTGACCGTAGCCGTGGGGGAACTGAAATACCCTCATCACACGGGGAAGCGAAAGTAGAGGAGCATCTCAAAGCCGCAGTTAGCTCCGAGCAGTGGCTCTGGGGGCCTTGGTGGCAGGAGATGGCAAGGCCAACAGGAAGGTCCACATCAATACTTTGAAGAGGCGCCAGTGCCCGCAGTGGGTGCAACGCGGATACGGCGAGCACGGCTTTGCGCTGCCGAGCAGCATCATGCAGATGCACCTCTTCCCTTTCTTACTTCCAGTCTTACTCCATTATTGGAAATCAGACTTTGAGAGCACCTCTAGTTTGAGATAAACATATGCTCATAGAAGAATATTGATTATTAAACTGATTATTTAGCCAAAGCACTTCTAATTGCATGCCTGTCTCAGCTCCATGCAGGAAGATAGCCCTTCACCTCACGCTGGCTACGTGGTGGGAGGATGGGGTGCATGTAGGTAATGGTCTATATGTAGGGGAGATGACATCTCTAGTGGCACGGTTTACACCAGTCCTGGGAAACTCTGCAAGCTGTCTGGTCATGTCCCTACTCACATAAAAAATCCACAGGACAGCGCTTAATGAGTGGAGCAACGCAGAGGGACAACATAAACTCTGTGTTCACAGGCTTTCTGCAGATGAAATTCCTACTGAAGACCATAGCTGACATCTCGGGAGGCATTTCAGCACCTGCCATTTAATGACACCCATAGAAAACTCCACCAGCATTGTCAGAAGGATTGTCCGAACACGACAGCCTGTTTTCCAATGCAAATTTGCACCACGCATATCAGCAATTGGACCCCCCAGGGTGGACTTCAAACTGAGCTTAAGGAATCAGGAATCATTTGGAAAACTGTCCCGCATGGCTGCAAACTTCCTGGGCAGATGTGGCAATCCCCTCCGTGTTGTGTGTTCAGCCCTGCATCATTCGCCTTCTTCTCACAAGCTTTCAGATGCTCTTTTTCATCCCCTGTTTTAGGTCCACATATTATTTATTAGCATGTACAGACTTGCCGCTGGTCCCGCTCAAGCTCAATTATTTCACTTAAACCCTAGTTTCATCTCGCAGGCAGCTTCTTAAATTGAATCCAGCCCAAAATGCTCTTCAGGTCAATTGGAGCTGAAACACAGATAGGAACTGATTCCCGCAGCTGTAGCTGGCACCGTCATCTGGGAGAGGCCACGGGGCTCTCGGAGGGGTCCCAGGGACTCGACCATCCTCGGGACACTCCACCAGACACACGGGGCTGCTCCAGGAGAGGCTGTGCATTCAACAACCTTCACCTTTAAGCCGCAGTGACACAGCATTAAAAATTCAGCTCCCTCCTCTTTGGCGAACAATTATCTCATTCAATGGTTTGATTCACTGATATCTTAATGACAGCCTCCCCCGTTGTTGTTTTTTTAATGTTTAAAATATGAAATAAATGAGCCCTGTCAGCCTGAAAATTCTGGGTAGGTTATAGCAGCTGTTTTCAATAAATAATGATGAGAAGTTTCAATTTACCCATCATCTGGCATATCGCGTGACGAGGTTGTCATCTCCTCTCAGGCTTAAACATCCATTTCTAGCCATCTTTATAACGTCATTAAATATTGTGTCAGAGGCACCGAAGTTCTTTTAAAAAGTAAATCTAATGCTAGCAGTAAATAACAGTGCTGAGGAAGAAGCACGTGCAATGGAGGTCAAGACGCCATTGGGATGAAGAACATCCTAGGAGCATCTCCAAACCGGAGAGGCTAATGCCAGATAGGGCAGCATGTCCACCCATTACTTTCCTTGCAGAAAGGAGACCATACGGTGTTGGGATCAAGGCTGTAGATGCCATATGCATCAAAATTAGGCAAGGGACATTGCGATGGGATGATATAGGGACAACCACACAACATCCCAGAGGACAGATGCAGAGATCCTTCCACCCGCGTGTCCTCAACAGCGACAAGTCCATTGCTCCCCAGCCCCAACCTACCTGCCCCGACAATGTTATATTGCAGCAATTTCCCTCGCTGAAGTCTCCTCTGTTCCGTTAATGATATATCATCTTGCGCTCTGCATGCGGCTCACGAGGCCGCCAAGCGCGAGGGGCTGTTGGCGGCGCCGGGAGGCCGGCGCGCGGGTATCGCTCCCACAAATCGCTTTAGCTCCATTTCATCCAGGCGGCTTTAAAATAAAAAAAAAAAAAAAAGAAATCTCCGCAGATTATATCAAAGGCTTCATCAGATTCCTATTGTCCTGGGTGTGCGGGATAATCCAAATGGTTTCAAAAGAAAACTGCTACCTGCTGATAGCCAGAGTGGCTGCCAGTTACCAGATGTCTGGCTTTTGTTGTCTGTAACTGGTATAATTTTTGCACAAAAAATGAGAATGGTTTGGATCCCCGCAGAACAAGATGTGCTGCCGATCAGCTCATTCCAAATGGCCTTTCTTAAGGACATGTATACGGGCTGAAATTTTGTTTTGCTGGGATGATTGGCTCTATTTTATTTAAATCTGTATTTAGGCTGAAAATTCAAATAATGTTGACTGCTTTGCATTTCAAAAAGAATCTCAGTGTTTATGAAATCACTTTTGAGTTGCAATTACAGTTATTTGTCTCTGGGATATACAACATATAATTGGGTCAACATTGTTAATGAGCTAGTAGTATTATTTTTAATGAGCTACTAGTGTTAGGTTCAGTGTTTCACCCCCAGCAGGCGGCAAATACAATATGTTAAGATAGATAATTATGGTAATGTTACAAATATCCACAGACCAAAAATGTCATTAAAAATATTAAACAAAGAGGTTAAGTGAGTCAGTGGTAGGGAATGAAGTCCCTGCCCTTTGTAGGTTCTACTTTTCATTCTGACAAATTGTGCAGGATCCTAATGTCACTGTCGAACACGGAGATGGTTTTCTCCCTGCGCTTCTAAGCTCTGTAGATAGGGAAATAAAGTTTTTCTTTCCTTAGTAATGGGCTGAATTTGCCAAGTTTCAAGCTGCATCCCAAGAGCTCACCCTATCCTGTGAAAACAAGGCCATGTTTGCACGCACACATGTACATACATGCACACACACATGGGAAAACACCCAAAATGGAGCATCGCAGAATCCTGGAACCAGAGAAGGGCTGAGGTGGGAAAGGACTTCTGGAGACCACCTAGTCCAAGCCCTTGCCCAAGCAGAGTCACCTGGAGTATGTGGCACAGGACTCAATTTTGGTGGGGTTTGGATGTCTCTCAAGGACAGAGATTCCACCATCTCTCTGAGCAACCTGCTCCAGGGTTCAGTCATCCTCACAGGCAAGGAGTTTCTCTTCATACTCAGGTGCATCTTTCTGTGTTTCCGTCTGTGGCCATTTGCTTTTGTCCCATCAGTGGGCATCACTGAGCAGAGTCTGACCCCATCCTCTTGACTCCCTCCTTTGGGATATTTGTACGCACTGATAACATCCCTTTCAATCTTCTCTAGACTCAACTGATCCAGCTCTCGTAGCCTCTCCTCATAGGAGAGAAGCTCCAGTGCCCGGATCATCTCTGTAGCTCCACACTGGACTTCCTCCAGTGCCTCCATGTCCCTCTTGTCCTGGGGAGCCCAGAGCAGGACACAGCACAGCAGATGTGGCCTCACCAGGGCTGAGCAGAGGGGCTGGATCACCTTTCCAAGACTACGTAGAGTGGCCTGGCAATAACATCTGCCAGCTCCCTCCGCACTGCTGGGTGCATCCATGGATCTGGAAGAGTCAGTCTTGCCCAAACGATCTCTAACCCAACCCTCCTCAAGCAAAGACAACTCTTCCTTTCTCCAAACTTCCTCTCCTGTCTCAGGAACTGGGATTCTCAAGGGATGGCCTTTTTAAAAAAATTTGCTGTGTCCTCTTTCACCATGGCTCCAGTGCTGTTTATTTCCTCACTGCAGATTCCCGCCGTTAGCACTGACCTCTGATCTACCAACAGAGTTGCCAACTACTGCCTCTGGTCTGCTGCCCTCTGCCTCATCAGCCTCATCAAAACGGCCATATCAGCTTCCATTTCTCTCCTCTCCTGCAACATGAGCACCTGTAAAGAAGCAATTTCCAATCTGCCCTTTCTACCTAGGAACAGTTTTAAATTAAGTTACTTCCCCTAAAATCAGCAGCAATTGTCTGGCCTAAGTGCGGTGTCTCCTTAGCTGCCCTGCGTTGTTAATCCACAGGGAGGACAGGGCATTTTCCCGCTCATTTTGTGGCTGATGCTTTAGCTTCTAGAGGCTACTTGCTCCTAAAATAAGCAATGGAGAGAAAACTATTACATTGTACACCCATCACCCACAGGATGACCGAGCAAGAACTAGTCCAAGAGACAGCGACCAAGCAGTCAGACCTCACCCAGTATCTCACAGTTTGCCTTTTGCATCTTGACCAGCTTTGGTGGCCTAAGAGGACCATGGCAAGCAGTCAGTCAGAGCTCAGCAATGTGCACATTGAAGAATTACTGTGCTTTGCCACACAAAATATGTTCCCTACCCATTTAGTTCCCTATCTATTTAGTTTACCCCTAGTTACTATATCAGAAAAGCCGACAACCATTTACAACACATTGACTTCTCCATAACACTCATAAACTTGTAAGGTTTGCATGTAGATTTCTGTAGATGTAATCTTTACTTTGAACAAGAACATGGCACCAGGTAGGTCTCATGACACTACAATACCTGTAGTTGGTGAGAGTGAATGGAAAGGGAGCGTCTTGTACTTCTGGATGAGGTCAGAAGAGGGAATACAGGTGGTGGGGGAACAGTGGCCTTGTCCAGGTGCTTTACTTCCAAGTACATGGTGCTGGGAACATCCCATCTCAAGTCTTCATGTCTTGGAGACAACCACCTCAGTGACAGGAACCGCCTCTCAGCTCTGCCCCACGCTGGAGGGTGAGCAAAATGCTTCTGGTGGGGATTGTAATGGAAAGTCCTGCAAGGGAGGTGCACAAAGGAGAGGGAAAGGGTGGATAAAGGAGAGGTCTTGATTAATGAAACCATCCTCACTCATGAAAAATAACAGCTTTGTGAAAAAAAATGAAAAATATTGTTGATGGGTTAGTGAAGAATAATGAAAATTATTGAATTTTGAAATCATGAAAGCTATTAGCAAGGAACAGTGATTGTGTACAGATGGCTAATAACTGAGTGCATCTGTGGGAAAATGCTATCTATTTGGCAAAGGTGAAATACCAAGGAATTTAAACCAAATCCGAAAGATTTCAGCCAAAACTAATTATATTTCTGGTGCTAAATGCTGCTGTAAGATGATTTGCTAGGGCATGGCCAGGGTTTTCCTGCCTCAGGCTGCATCTCTCAGCTCCCAGGACGATGATGTCCCATGTGAAGCAAGGGGCAGCGGTTCTGGGAAGAACCTCTGCTTGTGGTGAACATTGGGAGACCTTGGCTCATCAGCTTGTCTCAAACTCAACTAGAGATGGATGTCTAAAAAAAGTCAGAGTTGAATTTATGGCAAGTTCCTCTTCAGTGCTGTTACAGGGGCATGAGGCAACAAGCATCCTGACTTTCACAGAATCACAGAACGTTCAAGGTTGGAAGGGACCTCTAGAGATCATCTAGTCCAACCTTCCCGCTCAAGCAGGGACACCCAGAGCATGTAAACATTCTTCCTCCTCTTTCTCCTCCTCCTCCCCACAAAAGCTTGTACTTTTGCTGTCCCCTAAAAGGAAGCCCCTTGTGTCGTGGTGTGTGGCCATGGGCCACCACAAGCGTGAGGAGCAAGGCAAGGGGCTCCCACTGTGCGCCAGGGCTACGGGACATCCCTTCTACCCGCTGCGGATGGAAGCGGAGCCCCAAAGGTCTTTTCCTGCATCTCCCAGCTCGGCTTTTCCTCGGCGCCGCAGGAAAGCTGCCGTGCTGGCGCAGGCCCAAGAGGCTCCTCATGCAGGAGCGGCGTCTGGCAAAGCCCAGCGCCATATGGCCCAGGCACCTTCAGAGGGGCTCGTCATTCAGCTCTGCGTTGTAGCCTTGAAGTGTTTCTCCCCCCAAGAAAAAGCCAAACACGAAGCTTTTTCAGTCCTGCCCGTTTCTGCTCGTGCCCACGCAGGCACAAATGGCAGCTCAGCCTGTGAAACACACGGACGGCTGCTTTGCAGGGAAAAGAAACCCTTGAAACGCGCTGGGATATGAAGCAGAGCTGTCGCTGAGGAGCTCTCACAGCTCGGCAATCGCGTCCCGAGGAAGAGCCACGGCTTCCCAAGGAGCCCCCCAAGGCACACGCGGGATCAGCCGGAAGGATTTGCAGAGAGAAAAACCCTGGGACAGTGCAAGGATGGGGAACATGTACTGAGAGAAGCCCAAGCAAGCACATGAGCTGCCACAGAGCCAGGACATGATGGCCTCGAGCTCCTGGAGGGCTGGTGTTTAGTCTCTTTCACTAAAGACCATTTCTGCCCCATTTTCGGTTGTGCTGGCTCAAACCCTACCATGAGGGTGCCTCTTCCCACCACTTCTCCACCCAACAACAGCAGCCGTCATTGCATGGGTCACCAAGACAACATCTGATCCCAAGGTCTGGCCTAGGCTCAGCTCTTGAGGGCAGTGACCATCGCTAGTTTCCAAACCATGCAATGGGCTGTTCTTTATTCCCTGTTTTCTGCCCATTTTGTAAATGTTTCTGCTCTCTGCCAAGGCAGGGAGCATCAGGATTCAGATGGAACCTTTTATTTTGCTTTTCAATAACCTCCCTAGAGCTTGCATGGTGCCTTTGTGCTTCTACAGCCACAACACTGGTGTTCTTCGAAAAATTAAGGAGGAGGAAAGCGTTTCCTTTTCAGTTTTTTTTTTCCAGCATGGAATAAACATAATTAGAAGGTGAAAGCAGATGCACTCCATCGAGCTGGGCTTATGAGAGACAAGCCAGGGCAGTGAGTCAGCATGGGATCAAAATGCCACCGGACTGGGAACCAGCTGGTCCTCCTGGGAACGACCTCACTCTCCAAATTACTCTCTCCTTTGCCAGCAATTTGAGGAGACCAGAGTGCTCAACAACCCTAAACCCTCTCACCTGGAGCCAGCACATCTATCTGAGGGAAGCATGGTAAGGAGATACTTTCCTTTCTTAGCTGATTTATCTACTGCGATTGAAACTTAGCTATTTAAGTTGTCAGAACGGAAAAGAAGCTGCCAGGGGCTGAGTTGGGGCTGTCTTTCCTCCCATCCTACTGGTTTTGCATTGCTGCCTCCTGGAAGCACCAAAAGCAATGACCGCTTGAAGGCGGCACCTTTTGGTGGAGTTTCAGCCATGGGAGGGAGGTGGCAAAGGAGCCTTGGAGCAGTGGTCCCAAACCTGTCCTCATGCTCATGGTTTGGAAGAAATGGATAACCTCCACCACCAAGTACCAAAATACCTGTAATTTGGTATTTGGGGCTGTAGCAACACTGCTCTCAGCTTTTGGGTGGCAGGGCTGCAAGAAAAGCAAATACTGTTCATTTAAAAAAGAGGAGAAAGGACATTCGACTACATCTGAAACCTCTCACTTGCAGAGTGCAAGCTTTAAAGCAAATTTCAAAGGAAAGAACAATTAAAACAGGAGTATAGTTAGAAAACAGGAGAAAAGGCAGCATGCATTTTCCAAAAGATGACCTCTCTCTCACTTGAAGCTGTTCTTTGACAAATACAAAAGCAACCTGGCAGATATTATCACTCAAGGAAAAAAAAAAAAAAGGCATCTTATAGGTATTCACATGCAAAGCTATTAGTAAGACAGCAAAAATAATATCAGTGCAAACTTTGAAGGGAACTAAAGGAAGTCTGTGGTGAAAGGCCATGCTGGAAGAGAGGATGGAGGTTCAGTATGGATCTGGAAGAAAGATGGACTGTGTGACTGCTCTATTCCATATTCATATTAATGATCTTAAAGTAAGAAATTGTAGTAATTAATTTTACTGGTTAGCCCGGAAACATCAACAATATGGAGAAGGCTCAGATTATTAGATGTGAAAAACTGGAAGCATAAGGTGCAAATTCACAGCATAGAGTGCTAAATCGCGCGGCTGGAGACTACATCATGCGGCAGGAATTTCTGCCGTAACAGAAAACCTGAAACCAATAGCGTGTCCCATGTGCAGCAGGAGCTGAACTGCCTTTGTCATGGTTGGACCATAGTGGTGGCCTGTGGCTGGAGACTGCCTGATGGGCAGTTTTCTCCAGGAAAACTGGAGGCCACTTGCATGGTGGAACTCTTAATAAAAATGTTTTAAATATAAAATATGTCAAAGTAGTTATTCCAGGCAATACCTCTGATCTGTGGGAGGCATTCATGCCATCGTGAGGGACATTAGTAAGATGTGGTAGATCATCCAAGGTAAAACAGGACGTCTGCATGCAGATACAATGAATGCAGATCAGATAAAAACCACAAAAAAAGGTGGATTTCATCTGTTCTATCAAATAGATATCTCATATCTATCTGATATTTGTTCTATCAGCACAAAACCAGCAAAGACAATGGATACCACGGATTCTGGAAAACCCAGCTTGGTCATCAACACCCCCATCCCGAAATATCAGGGCACATCTGACCAGTCTCTAAAATTACTTGGTGAATGGAGAAATCACAGGAGAATCACAGGAGAAAAAAAGCACTTTGGGCTCAAAAGTGGAGTTACTAAAATAGAAAATGAACGTGGCGTTGCTGTAACTTTGCAGAGACTTTCAGGTTTGAAATAAACAGAAGTATCGCAAGATTAGGGTTGTGTTTTGGCCTTTTCTTAAGACTAATGGTGAGGAGAAACCTGATTTGTTTTTAAGGTGCAGTGCAATCAGATCAAAGGGGATTTTGCACAGCACTGTTGAGGAACAGAGCAGTGGACTCGAATTTCCCCCACCACAAAAGGCAGCCAAGCTCGGGAATGCGCCTTTTAGCTGCAGACAGAGAACACCTACCCATATCAACCACCTTAGATAAAGGGAGATTTGGGGCAAAACTTGTCCTCCCTGTAGATCACCAGCTCAACCCTGCCATCAAATCCTGATACCTTCAGCCTCCCGCTCTTCAGGCTCATCCTTCTTGCAAGTCCGGACGCCCGTGGCCACCTTCCATTTCCATGGCCTCGGAGAGAGTCTTAATGCACAAAGTTTCAGCGGCGCAAGGAATCCTCTCCTATTAAATCTAATTTAAATGCATAAGCTACGATTCCTAAATAGGCGTATTACAGAGATTTAGAAAGACAGTTAATGCATGTTAAATATCATAAATTCTGGGGGATGAATAGTAATATGTTTTAGGAATCAGAGCATAATAGATTAAGATGCACAACCTATTACTGATCTAATAATTAAAAGACAGTTAGCGCCTGCTTAAATCTCAGTAAAATGTGTCAGAAAACAAGAGGTTCTCTCTTAATTTAGGTAGAAAGGTACATAGCCGTTTGATCGCCTTCATCATTGGTGCATCTCAAAGCAACCTCACTTCCAGCATCTGCCCAGTATTCCCGCTGGGACACCCAAGCCTCGTTGGGATTCTCCCATGCCCCTTCCAAATACAGCCCTGAAGAGATGGGATGAAGTGTAACCTGATCATTTTGGTGTGGGAGAGATTTGTGTATCTGATAAGCTGCCAATCAAGACTTGTTGCAACATGCACTGTCTAAATACCAGTTTGCCAGGTTTTAGCTTAAGAAAAATCAAATTTACATGGCGAGACCTCTCTGATCCAGATCTCCAGCAATCTCCATCCAAAAAGTCATCCAACTACTTGATTAAACTTGTGATTTATTTCTTGGGCATGTTTTAAATCATCGGCAGCACATAACATGTTTTTTCTGCTGTCTACTGCACTGAGATTTAAGCTCAACATCTAAAATTAAAGACATTAAAACATTTGGAATCTTAAAAAACAGATGGGAGGGTAGAGTAAGAGCAAGTTGAAGAATACGTGGGCTACTTGGGTGCTTGTGGCCAAAAGTTTTCATTAGGTGAAAGAAAAAGAAAAATTTTAAATGTTCAGATACAGCCACCCTGAGTGAATTTATCATCACAGCTACTCACAAGGGGGTGAACAGGTGGAGTCAACCTCACTATGTGAGCTTGGTATTTAATAAGTGAGAAACTCCCCGCGCCGGCAGCACGTCCCTGTGACCGAGGTCGGCTGCCGCTGGCAGAGCCATTCCCGGCAAGGCCAGTCCCAAGGAAAGGACAGCAGCTCTCCTGGAAGTAATGATCCTTCCTTGATCCTGCCCCTCTACTCAGCTCTGATGAGGCCGCACCTGGAGTACTGTGTGCAGTTCTGGGCTCCCCAGGATAAGAGGGACGTGGAGCTCCTAGAGAGGGTCCAGCCAAGAGCGACAAAGATGATTAAGGAACTGGAACATCTCTCGTATGAGCAGAGACTGAGTGAGCTGGGCCTGTTTTGTCTGGAGAAGAGAAGGCTCAGAGGGGATATGATTAACATGTATAAGTTCAGGAAGGGAGAATGCAGGGAGGAAGGGGACAAGCTGTTTTCATTGATGGCCAGTGATAGGACACAGGGAAAAGGGCGTAAGCTGAAACACAGGAGGTTCCATCTCCAGGTGAGGAGCAACTTCTTCACTGTGAGGGTGACAGAGCAGTGGAACAGGCTGCCCAGGGAGGCTGTGGAGTCTCCTCTGGAGGTCTTCAAAACCCACCTGGATGCCACCCTGTGCCACATGCTCTAGGTGTGCCTGCTTGAGCAGGAAGGTTGGACTAGATGATCTCTAGAGGGAAGGTTAGATGATCTGTAGAGGTCCCTTCCAACCTTGGCCATTCTGTGATTCCCGTGCCAGCCTCCTAAGTGCTTAAACCACTACCAGGCTCACAGCAATGTTCACATGTCCCACTTGCGCAGTCCCAAATTTCTCCCTGCTTTGCAGGAGGCACAAGGTGTTTCGCTTTTCCATGTGAAGGGGTGGAGGTTGACTGTGGTGATGAGAGGCATCTGACGCAGATCTGGGTCAATTCCCACCGTATCGCCTTGTTTGACTACACATACATCACTGGGAGTCACTTCACAGAATCACAGAATATTCAGGGTTGGAAGAGACCTCTAGAGATCATCTAGTCCAAGCTTCGCTTCACTTCTCCAGCCACGGTCACCAGCTGAACCCCTGTCCAGGGGGAAAACAGAAGGGATGCTTCCCCATACTCTGGCACTGCTGGCAAATCCAGCACTCTTCCCCATCCATCTCCATCCCTCAGACCCTCCATCCATATCCAGACCCCTCAACGCTTACTAGGAAAATGGAGACCCTTTTCCAGCCCAGTGCTCCATTTTCCCGAATAACACCCCGCACTCCGGCTCTCCCGTCCACCTCCGGCAGAGCTGCTCTGCTCGCTATCCCAATTAAACATTTATTGGGCCAGCCAGCGACCTTGCAGGGCTCGCAGCTGGCGAGAGCTGCGCTCCAGTCAATGACGCTTAATACTGAATTAGCTGAGCGCGGCTTTGGCTTCGGCAGGAGGGACCGAGCCCTGTCCTCACGCCACCTGTTCAGAGTGACCCCTTTCCCAGGCCCCCGTGGAGGTGACAGGGACCGAAAGGCACTTCTGCAGAAATATGAGACTGTTCTTCAAATGCAGGGTTTGTACAAATGTTAAATACTAATAATTGAGTGCCCTGAAGTCACTCCAGAGCTGCAGAGAAATAAGGATTCCGCCCCGTAGCATTGAAAAGAGACTTTTTCCTGCAGATCTCCCAGCTCCTTATTTAAATCTGTTTTAAGTTAAAGTTTTTAAAGCAAGCAAAAATTTGTTAAGAAAGATTTTTAAATGCAAACAAGCAAAACTTTCACAGTTGCACAAGGGCATTTGCTTCTTGTCCCCACCTCTGGACATTCCGGCAGCGTTTGCTTTCCCTTGCCCCTCCAAGACCACGAGATCAGAGATGCTTCTCGTACGGCAGCACAAAGTGCGTGGGCCATATGAGACCATCTACTTTATTTCCCTTCGTTACGAGACTTCCCTGTCCAGCATCAAACTCAGGTTTGAACTTGGCCCCTCTCAGATGGTGCTTTTGGGCAGTGGGAAGGGAGACTTGGCAGCCAGAGCCCTCCGAGCGCCGCCAGCTCCCCGCGGTTTCTGGAGCGGGGCAGGTTTTCTGCTGGCTCTGGCCGATACAGAGGCATTAATTGAATAAGCGTTAATTCTCCTCCGAGGACCATCTGCTGCAGCCCGGCTAGCGAGCGCCTCTCGGAAGCCAGGGCAACAGCACCATCTAGCAGAGCCACCGAAAAAGTGCTATGGGGACCCGCTGGCCTCCTGAGAGGCGGCCTGAAGACTGGGTGAAGGCATGGGAACCACTTCGAGGTGCTCCTCAGAAGATCCCACCCTCCCATTGACCTCACGCAACCCCCAGACATGACTTTTCCTCTGTAACGTTCGTAATAATTGCTAACCAGCAGGATTAACTCCAAAAGTTAGTCTTCAGATGCTTTGCTCCTCTGTAAAGTAACTTGAACCTCGCTTCATCACTCCATAAAACTTTGCTGTCTTCCTCAGCACCCAAAATTTGGAGACAGAGAGCTCACAAGGACAACTGGTTGACCGCACACCCAACGATATGTATTGCCTCTCTCCAGGAAAGAGTAACTCATCCCCAAGGCCAGGAAGGGGAGTCAGAAACCACGTAGAGCAAGGCAGTGGGTTTCTTCATGTGTCCCAAGAGTTGGTAGCTGTTTCTTCACAGGATTTCTTGCTAACCAGGATTCATCAGATCTCATGTTGCCGGGAGGTTGGTAGCTTGTTGGTGCCTTCCAAAAGGCTCAAAAACCACTTTTCCCTTCCCTGTTCCTTACTGCTTATCCCTCCTTCTAGAAAAGATTCAGCAACTTCCAGAGTAGATCAACACCAAGTGGGCTACTCCAGACCATTTAATACTATTTCACAGTATTTTTCCCTTTGAAAGGAAAAGGAGAAAGGAGGAGCAGAGGCAGCTGCCCTGTTTTCACCCACTGCTCCTATGCAATTGCCCACTTGGTCTAGTGGGCCCTCTTGCTCCTATGCAATTGCCCACTTGCCCTCTCTAGTTTGTGTAGAGCTATAGATGCTGGAGACTTTCCCTTTGGGGAGATACCTCGAAGGGGGATAAAGACCAAGTGGGCAATTGCATAGGAGCAGTGGGTGAAAACAGGGCAGCTGCCTCTGCTCCTCCTTTCTCCTTTTCCTTTCAAAGGGAAAAATACTGTGAAATAGTATTAAATGGTCTGGAGTAGCCCACTTGGTGTTGATCTACTCTGGAAGTTGCTGAAAGTCTCCAGCATCTATAGCTCTACACAAACTAGAGAGGAATTGGGGTCTTCACTTTGCATTGAAGGGAAATTCACTCCTGCCAAACTATCTCAACCAATTTTTTTTTTTAATCTCTACACAGGGAAAATACTGTCATTTGTATACTGGGCAAACCTCTGTTGCTGTGCAGTTGTTGATTATTCCTTTTCTGTCATTGCTAATACCTGCAGGCATAAGAAGAAAACTGTTTTATGCCGAAATAAACTGTGGGAATCACTTAACCCAATCTCTAATTTTTACATGGCTGAGCAATTCCTCTCTCACTTCCTTGAATTTATTTTAGGAAAATATTAAGCTGCAGTTTTGATGAAAACCCATCACAACCCTAGATAAGACATTCCCAGTGTTAATTACCCTCACAGTTGGATATGTGCTTTTTCTGTCTAATCTGACACTGCCGGCTTCAAGCTTTAGCTTTTAGTGAGACTTCTGGTATTTAAGGAACATCTGTGCCCGTAGAAATTATGTCTTCCTGGAAAGATTATAACCAATTCATCTAGAGCTTTCTTTCAGAATGGAAATGAAGAGGCTTTCCTCTAATGGAGGTCTTGCAGAGCGCAAATGAGTTTTCTTGGTCTTTCTTGGTACCTCTCCAGTTTGTTAGCACCTCTCAGGAACACCAGCCCAAGAGCAGGATGCAGCCTTACAGCAACAGTCATGACAGATCTGCTCTGGTGGTGCTACCAAACAGGGTGTCCATATGCAGAATAACAGAACAACCCAGAAAAATGACTTTTCTTTCCAAATAAGAAATCTCAAAATAGCTCATAGGAAGAAAACTCACATTTTCAAGAGGCAATCACAACATGTTTCCAAATATTTCAGAGAAAAGATGCTCAGGTCTTTCGTTTTCAACCTTTTCTTCCTGAATAAACATTTCAGAACCCTCTCAAACTGCTTTGTCCTGGTTTCATAAAGTGAGTCAAGCACGATTTGCTCCAACAGTGCATGCAGTGAACCACAAAATCTCATCTTTCAGTGCTTAATGGAGGTTGTTGTTCCAGTCTTGTCCTCCCTTCCAAATTACAAATCCCCAGCTGAATATATCCCGTGCTTTATGGAAAGACAAGTTGGTCAGCCTCCCTTTGTGTGGTTTTATCATGCTATGAGAAATACTCACCCCAGAAAGTGCCCTCCAGGAATGAATGGAAACTGGAATTATAATTTCTATTTTGTAGCTCCCATGTGCTAGAGAAATCACCTTAATGGTAGACCCAGTGATCTCCAGAGGTCTCTTCAAACTTCAACTCTTCTGCGATTCTGTGAAATGAATCAAGTCCAAACTAATGAGAGAATGGAAAAGTGCACCAAAGCATGTGGAAAATTAAACATTTAAATTTTCATCAATAGAAAATAGAGATCTGTAGGGTTAAAAAAAAAGAGAGAGAGAGAGAGAGAAAACTAATATACTGTAGAAATTTCAAACTTGCAGGAACTGGGAAAATCTCAGCAGTCAAGGGCTGGAGGCTCAATATCTGTCCCACAGCAACAGCACGGAGCAGCACTGATCTCATCCACCAGATTACAGCAAGGTCTGCAAAGCCTCCATCACGCTCAAGACTAGAGGAAAACCATGGGGTGGCCTTCCTGTAGCTCCAGCACAGCCACATCTTGTGAGACACCACCACACCGAAGAGATGTCTTCATGACCAAGCCTTTCTCCTGAGGAAGTGAGACCACTTCCCATAGTTGGTCTGCGACAAAAAAACAATCAAGATGAAATGATTTCAACAGAAATTGAACCATGATGATATGAAAGGTCAGGTCAATGAGCTGTCCTGGGGCTTGTTCCTTGACGTCAAGATGAGCAGTGGCTTTCACTTGCCACCTGATATAAATCAAACCTTCCTCCCACCAGCCTGGGTGAGGAGCCATCCCTTGGCCTGCTGTCCAAGATCGCATTGCTAAGAAATGCTGCTGCTCTGGGGTCAAATATTACAGTTGAATTTTTAAAATCATGTCTAATAATTATCTGATTACTGTGAAAATGCCCTCTCTTCCACACTAGCTGGCAAGGATAAGAGCTCATAGCTCGAGGTGAGAGAAGGGAAACACTCTTATTTCCATGCCACCTCCACCAGTGTGACAGTGCAGTAGTTGCTACCAAAGACTATCATTTCTTAAATCATCAGAAATTGCCCATTGCTGGAGGGTAGATGGACTCATACTCCAGCTCAGTAAATCTCCCTGTCAAAATCCTCAGAGCACGTCAGGCTTAGAAATAAGACAAAACGAGTGTTAGCACTCAAATTTCCACCAATTTTTCACAAACAGCATGTGGCAGACAGGCACCAGCAGCTCCTGGGAATACCAACGCAGGTGAGGGACTAAATATGAGAAGTCTTGCAGAGATCACCCAGAAGCAATTTGTCTTTATGTCATCTGTTGCCCTGTGTACTTATCCTTGACTTGCTCTGCGGTCCCAGGCCCCTTTTTCTCCTGCAGATTTCCTTCTCCCCTACAAAATTCATGGCATGAAGCTTCACCTTCTAGGCACGTGTTGCCTTTCTGTGTTGTGCTTCAATATATTGGACCTACTAAAGAATTAAAGACCTTGAGGTCTTCTATTTCTCCTCTTTGGTTAGCAGTAGCTCCATGACAGTGACAATACACATGCTTGAGCTCCCTCGTCTGAGAAACAGCCTGAAGAGCACCCAGAACCATCTCCTGCCATAAATATTTTCAGCTTGGGCAAGTTGAGCTCAGGTTGGGGTTGGTTACAGTACAAATCACAACCACACTGGGACAAGCAACGTCAGATTCTCCCATAGGAGATCCCTTTTGCCACTCTCATGCCATAGCCAGGCACATAGCCTGCATTTGGGTGGGAGACAAGTTATATTTCAATGTACGTATGCAATGAAGCCTACCAACATACCCCAAGCTGCTGGACTGTCTTCATGGCATACAGGAGAGCCGGCGGGATCACAATGGGGAATGATGGAAGAAGAGAATTACAAGGAGCTTTTAAGGCCTGAGCAGAGGTCTTTTCATAGCAAATAATTGGTTCAAGCTCATCCATCCTTGTTTATCAGAAATCTCTCATATCTCTCAACCTTTTTTATCAGAAATCAGAAAATTTATCAGAAATTCTCACGCATTACCCTGACTAGCATTGACATTTCCCTCTGCCTGTATCTCATATTTGAGTGGCACATTTAAGCTTCTCTGCCTGTTTAGACTACAGCTCCCAGCAAAAGCTCCCTTTGCCCTTTCCTTGGGTGTGAGGGTGTGAAAGGCTTTTAATGATGCTCAAGGAAAGTTTTCTTGTTGCTTTTAAGTATTTTCTTAACATGTAAATGTGGCCATTTTATTCACTAAAGGAACTCAATCTACAGAAACTTCTCAGGTGTTCTATGAATTATTGTGATTTTTCAATTTTAGTCCAGATACAGACCTGGAGGATCTGCTGATGCCCATCATGCCCATGATGCCATCACTTCTCCACTCCACAGTCTATACCGTTCACGTGGAGCCATGGCGTTGGATCTCATGCACTTTCATTACTTGCTTCATGGAGATCATAACCATCAGTCACTGGAAATTCATCAGCTTCCTTTAGTGTCTCTTAGTGGTCAGGACATATTCCATATTCACTACCAGTTACCCCACTTTCTCCTCTTTTGGACACATCTATAACATCAGATTTTCCATCTCTTTTATCGGATTGCCTATAACCTCCTCAACCAGCCCAGTACCACTAACTCAAAGCTTTCGGACACATTCAGTAAGAGACTCTTCCACAGAAATATTTTTCCTAGTATTTCTCATTTACATTCCATTCACTTGTGCCCACAGTCATTTCAAACTTTGGACAGCACACCCTTTGGAAGTGGGAAGTGCGCAAATGACACATTGGTGGGCAATGCCATTTCCCATCTCACACAAAGGAAAAGCAGCAAGAACCCAAGCAGTTAGACTGATGAACTTCAGATCAGCCAGTGGACCTTTGTCTATCGAAATGAAGTCAATATTAAATTATCCAGAGTGCAGTACACAGGTTTCTGAATTAGGAGGGCCTCATATTTCAAGATGTCCTAGAAAGGTTTGTAACCAAGAGGACTCACCAGTCTTCTTGTGTTTACGTGGTGCATGAAATTAAGTATTAAATTCCTCTTATTTGAGGGTGGACACTTAGAGAAGAGCTCACCGAGTCAGCTTCCTTTAAAGAGATGCAGAAATCTGTACCAGCTACCTCATCTTTGGTTTGCTAAAACCCCATCGTCGTTTTAGATGGTTTGGGTTTGGCTTTGGACCATCTTGTGCTGTAGACACAGGGGCTGGCTAGTGCACAAGTGGATTTTTGCTTTGGCTGGGAAATTTTCAGGAAGAACCAACCACCGTCCCGTTATCCAACATCATGGGCTCCTTCCTCTCCCTTTGAGCTCCTCTCAAATGGGGATGAAAAAAAAGAAAGCTTGTTGGCTTTACCCACTGCTTGAAGAACCTCAACAGGGTAATGCCTGTTTCCTTTGCCAACTATGACTATTTTTTAACCTAGCTGCTTTCTTTTCCCAAGTGTCATCTAAATCATCCTGCCTGGTGCCTCCTCTGCCTGTTCGGCACAAGGACGAGCAGTTATGGATGGAGGGCTTAAAAAAACTCAATGGCTTTTCCAGCTACTTCCAAGTAATTCAATGCCCCGAGGCAAGATGAATCGATTAGACCCCTGACGCTGGGATTTGTCCCAGGCGCCAGAGTAGCTCCAGAGGGGTTCGTTTTCCTAATGCTTTTTTTTGCAGGGGAAATGCAAATTGTTGGCTTTATCGAGAGGTCAAATGCAAAGGTCACTGTCAAATGCAATACCTCTACCCTCAAAAAACACTGCTTTTAAGGTATCCACTGAATGGACTGGATTTTTTTTAATTTTTATTTTTTGCAAATTGGGGCAAAAAGTGACTTCTTCATTGGCCCTGGCTCCAGTGCAGTGGAAGGGGAGCGATCCTTTGGCACCCTCTAAAGATCTCCACAGAAAAAGCTCTGTGAAATGCTGCTTGCCACAGGCACTGGAGGGAGAAAAAGAAACAGAATAATATTATCTTTTACATCAACCAGTAAACAACTTTGTGGTCCATTTCCATTAACAATTGCTGCTATATAGAAAGTTATTTAAGTGAAACGGTAAATAAATTCCATGTGTAATATACATTTCCATTAAACGCTTCTGCGTTGCACATGGGGTTTTAAGCAAAAGAGTGAGTAAACATTCCTTGTGCGTGTAATACATTTCCATTAAGCACATCTGTACGGCAGGGATTTTTGTGATGATTATAGTGATTTTTCTCCTCAACAAAGCTCCATAAGCATTTTTCATATATTACGGCTGGCGAAAGCACAAATTCACGACATTTGCGTTAATCCTGAATTTTGCTTTGTGAGGGGTTTTATCACCTGGGGAGAGACCAGACCACATAATCTCTGCTGCTAAAATCCCCTCATGTCCATGCTGGGTCCCAGACCAGGTCACATCTCCTCTCCTCTCCCCCAGGACCTGCTGGGTCCCGCTGCCGGCAGCCCGGGGTGGTATTTAGTCTACAGGGCTTTTTTCTGTATTTAACTGAGTTGTCTGGGACCTAGTACAACCAGAATAAATAAAACGCATCGAATAATTAATACTACAGATGAAGAAACATGCTGTGAAATGCATGGTGGGGTCCCAAACTCTGTGTTAGCTGCATTTTAGTGATAGCTGCGGTAGGATCTCCTCATTTTATGTAATTACTTGTGTATCTCCTCATTTATGTAATTATTCCTTGTGTGATTATAAATTTTTATTTTATGTGCTTATAATTTTTCTTCACTCAGCAGATACCTAAGTATGGTCCTTCGGGATGGGGCACTCTGTGCTGAGCTCCTGGCCCACGGGGACATCCCCATGGGGTTGCTCAGGCATCACCACGGTGAAAAGTCCTGCAAGAACTGTACATTGCAGCAGCAGAACAGGGCTGAAATACATTCATTTCCAGGTTCCCATGCCTGTTGGCAAGGAGGAGTTTGCTTTATCCAATGTCTATCCTGACTGTGGCTTGAACTTTCATCGCTAAGTCCTCACACCGATGACACTGCCTGTCCATCACCTCCTCTTTCATGCTTGATCTCAGGGACTGACAAAACAGGTCAGGGAGTCTTGGAGTAAAAGTTGGACAAATTTGCCCATCTGGAAAATGTGAGCCAAGCTTGATGTGGAACGAGTGAGCCGTTTTTGTTCCAGGATGGCAGATATCAGCCTTTAAGCACAGGGTGTCACCAAGCCCCCTGATTTCACAGATGCTGCCTGAAGTCTGGAGGTGGAGCCCCAGTCCTTGCTGTGCCTCTTGCATGAGGACTTTTGAGCTAAACTGAGTCTCTCTTACAAAAAGTAAAACACCAGCTGAGATTAGCATCAAGTTTGGGGCTGCAGGTTCCCATTTCACATCCTTTTTAATCCACCAGGCTGATAAGCCCCCAAATCCCTTCTCTGTCGGCATAACTTTGTTAAATACAAGAAAACTTCTGGTTTATAACCTCTTATTTTTCCCACTGGCTTTTTGGAAGGGACTAATGTATAGGTGCTCCACAGGGTGTACAAGCTCCGTGCTCCAGCTGCCACATGATGCAGAAGACCGAGCCAGGGGAAATGGAGCCAAACTCCCAGGGGGATTTATTTTTTTCTCTCTCTCTCTTTTTTTTGGTCTTTAGGAAAGAAATGATGGATAATAGATGGATAATATTTATTCTGAAGGAAAAGGGGCTATTACATTGGAAGAGCTGGCAGATGAGTGTGTGCCTGTGTCTGTAGTGTCACATCCATTCAGTGGCACTGGGAAGGAAAAGCCCTGGTTAATAGGGAGCAGCCCTTTCAGGTGTTTGCATTCATCCTCCAAATTGTTAAAAAAAAAAAGAAAAAGAAAAAGAAAAAAAGAAAAAGAAACATTTCCCATTGGAGAGGTTTGCACTGCTTGTTATCCTAGTTTTTATTTTTACTTTTTGCAAATTCCCTTTTGCTCCCGCAAGAGGATGATGTAACCGAGCACTTTGGCAAAACTGCACAATCAGCAAGTTCCCTTGGTTTTCACTAGAAAAGTCCAGCTATTTCTTTTTTTTTTCTCTTGATTTTTTTTTCC
Source organism: Nothoprocta perdicaria (assembly GCF_003342845.1). NCBI lineage: Eukaryota > Metazoa > Chordata > Aves > Tinamiformes > Tinamidae > Nothoprocta > Nothoprocta perdicaria. The sequence continues at coordinate 953,341 of NW_020454094.1, forward strand.
CTTGCAAATCAAATAAATCAAAGATACACGTGCATCTGCAACCTCTGCAAATTTCCACGCAGCAAAATAGCAAAATACCGGTTAGCAAGAAGACAGAAAAATCTTTGCTGTTGTTCATTAAGAGTCTCAGTGCCACACAGGCTAATGTGATTAAAGCAAGGATATATTCAAGGGGGTCTGAAAATGAATGAACAAAGACGAATGCGTATTTAAGACCGCGCTGAGAGTCGGGCAGCAGGGAAGTGCTCGTGGGTCTGTTATTCCCGTCCCGGAGCTATAACTTGCTCCAGCTGGCAGGACTGAGCAGGATCCGGTGCCTATCCTGCCCGTATCGGGTATTTCTGCCTGTAAATAATGGGCCATGCCAGGCTGATCATGCTGACCTCATTGGGGCTTATTTGTCACCCTCGGCATTGAGGCTCTTTCTCAAAAGAAGAAGAAAAATAGCCCCACTAAACACAAGTTGTTTGCAGTTTTTTAGTTTTTCTGCAGAAAAAATACCTTGGGGAATTAAAAAAAAATTCAACTCACTGAGAAAAATATTTGGCTTTAAGCAGAGCCCGAGGTGCTTAGATAGCTCTGCAGCCCGCATGCCGTGGCCTGTCATTAGTCCCATGTCATTAGCCACCAAGCAGGTGCTTTGCAGGACCTGGCACCCGCTGCAAGCAAAGAAATATTTTCCATCAGTGAAACCATCTACGTAACGTTACTGCATCCAGCCATCAAACAAAAGCTGTCAAACATTTTCCAGCAGCAGCATGGCATCATCTCAGACTCAGGTTTGTCCTGAATTTGGGAAGAAAAAAACCTAAAATCATAATTATTTTTATTGGTGATATTATATTGCTGCCTACAGACCTCAGATGATCTTCAGGACTCAAGGAAACACTAGGTCCAAGCTTTGCTGCACTCATTGAGAGGCTAAGGAGGACCATTAACCCCAACCATTAACCCCATTAGCCTTCATGTCGGTGCAAAAGCACCTGGGGGCTCCATCAGGCTCTCAGGGAATTTCATCCCCATGGATTTTGGGAGACAACAGCATGCATGGAAGCATCTTTGTCCAAGTGGATTTCAAGAGCCAATGGTGAGCTTGGAAATATCTCAAGCTTGGAAATGTCTCAATCCACAGATTTTGAGAGCCAACAGCATACTTGGAGAAATCAGGGATTTCATGCCCATGGATTTCGAGAGCCAACAGAAGACCTGAAAGCCTCTTGAGTTTCATTCCTGTGGATCTCCAGAGCCAACGATGTTTTCAGAAACATCTCAGGCTTCATTCCCCTGGTTTTCGAGAGCCAATGGTGCACTCAAATGTCTTGGCTTCATCCCCATGGATTTCAAGTGTCGATGGCATGCTCCAAAACGTCTTGGATATTCGGGAATAAAACACCTTGCATCAGGAAAAAAAAAAAAAAAAAAAAAGAATTGGTTTAATTCATCAATTCAATTTTAATTCAATTTTTGAAATTGAATTTTCAATTCAATTTTTAATTCAATTTTAATTTTATTCATCGAATAGCCAGGTGGGAAGAGCTGGGCACACATGAGAGGGACTCCTGCACCACAGGGGGACAGATTTGTGCCCACCAGCCCCAGGCTGCTCCCTGCTCCTTCCCCAGCCCAGCAGGCCCTGGGTCTTCTCCCCAGATGACCCTTCCTGCCTGGGGAAGAGCATCTGAAGCAAGCCTACAGCTCTACGTTAACACCCACCTAGGCCCCACTGAATGCAAACAGCTCCCACTGCACATCTCCACCTCGCCGCCGCTTTTATTTTGGAGCAATTGTCCCACATTTCTCCCTCTGGAATACGTGCGACTTTCCTCCAGAGCAAAATGTGAACTTGGGCAGCTGCTCCAGAATCATTCTTCCAGGAAATCTTTCTCAAGCGAACAGCACTTACATGGCCTTGAAAATAAAAATATATATCCTATATTTCAAGGAAACCAAGCCCAGCCCAGGAGCAAGCTTAGTGTTATTTTATGCAATATTTATTGAGAGAGGTCCTATACGGCTTGGTGACCTGGGAACCTCCAGTGTTGGGCACTACAGAGGGAGACCAAGGGCATCCTGCAATTCATCTGGGCTCCAGCATCCTCAGTGGTGGCCATGGATCTGCTGGAGGCCACATTCCAACCTGGCCTATGCACTTTAAAGGAAATTCACCAGTTTTTGTTCATTTTTCACAATATTGTAATGAGGCCCTTGCTGGTGTAGAAGGGAATGAAAATTTATGTGCTTACAATCACAGATAGCAAAACTAATATTGAGGAGAACCATGGCTTTTTTGAAGAGAATAGAAAACTTAGAAACTTCCAAGGCTTCAAATAAAAAAAAAGAAAAATCAAAAATGTAAAATATTTCAGCTACAGAGAATGGTTTTTTTCCTCTAAAATGTGATTCTTCAGTGCCAATGTTTTCTGTTGAAAAACTGGAAAAAGATTCGAGCTTGGTCTTCCAAGAAGAGATGTGCAGATGAGAGTGTCCCAAGAGAGAATTTTATGAAGCAGTTTTTCTCTTTCATACAAAGGAGATGACAGTTTGACCAGTTTCAGATCTGTGCGATAGAGGTTCCCATATAATTGCTGCAGGCTAAGGTAAGATTTTCTGCAGAGAAGATTTGCAATGGAGAGTTGAATATGAGTCAAGTACAGTGAAGCACAGTCACTGTACAATCTTATTTACCCACTTGGATCTAGTTTGCACTGGGTTAGTGGACAAGAGAGAAGAATGAAGAAATGAATCTTGAAGTTGTCAGATGAGCTCTCCTTCCAGCAGACTGTGGGCGATGGGGAATAGTTCTGTGTCTGTCTCCTGAGACCTTTTCCAGTAGCCACCAAACAAGTTCATTGCACCTTATTTCTGTTGAGTTCACACATATGAGCCTTTAGGGTCCCTGGATCTTCTCGGTTTCAGCCCAAAGCAGGAGATGACAAGGACTCTTTCTAGTTGTCCCCAATCATAGAGTCACAGAATCATTAAGGTTGGAAGGGACCTCTAGAGACCATCTAGTCCAACCCCCCTGCACACACAGGGTCACCTGGAGCATGTGGCACAGGGTGGCATCCAGGCGGGTTTTGAAGACATCCAGAGAAGGAGACTCCACAACATCTCTGGGCAGCCTGTGCCAGGGCTCTGGCACCCTCACTGTCAAGAAATGTTTCCTTAAGTTCCTGTGGATCTTTTGGTGCTTCAGTTTGGGGCCGTTTGCTCTTGTCCTGTTGCTGGCCACCGCTGAACACAGGCTGGTCCCATCCTCTTCATGTCCTCCAATGAAGCACATAAGTGTCCTGTACAATGAAGCATGATCACCACACGGAAACCCACCTCACAGATCAACACGGCATCATCTACTGATACCTTGGCAGATAATTGAGAGAACCATCTATCTGAAAGGAAGACCAGATTCCACAGCAGCAGGGGCAACCATCACCCACTGCTCTTTGCATCAGGCTTTGGTGATCCACAGATAGAAGGTGCTGCAGAAGTGGAAAATTGAAGCCTCCACAGAAAGTCAGCGGTGTCGAGCTTTATAAATAGTCCCTGATGCAGTGAAACTTGGGAAAACTCTATGAAATTTGAAAGTACATTTATTTTTGTAAGCATGCGGGAAGATGATAAATTATTTCTTTTGATCCTTTCCTCTTCTGTGCTTACAGCTATAAAAAATATGCTAAAGGCTGCTTATTTTTTTTCCCTCTGCATCAATTGGTGAGTGAAAATCCTACAGCACAAAGCAATGTGTTTTGGATAAAAGGAGGTGTTGGAACACTTCTCAGTCCTTAGCAGAACTGGTAGGATTTATTTCAGTGCTTTCCTGCATTAAATAACCTACCCTTAGCCTCTACTTATATTGCCACCAACAATTCCACAAAGTTGCAGCCTTATAGGGGAGAAATTCCTTTCCTTATTAATCTTGTGAGGGGAGGAAGGGATTAAATCTTGATCCTTTGCTTTATTTTTTTGCTTCCAGTCCTCCTTTGCTGCAATCGCCCAGCTTTGGAGCACCCCAAATCCTTGGGCAGCTGCAATCTTGATCCTGAAAGGAAAAAGTGGGAATGACTCCCATAGGACACGCTCTGACGCTGCTGATGGGGTTTCCTGTGTGCCAGGAAGAGATGCGATTTCCCAGGACCTGGGCACTCTTCCCCTAGATAGGAGACATCTGCCTCCTTCCCACAAAGACATTATTATTATTATTATTATTATTATTATTATTATTATTATTATTATTATTATTATTAATAATAATAATAATATTGCTATTATTATTGCTATTACTATTATTATTACATCCTGTTGTGATGCGAGCAGAGCATCAAGAGCAAATCACCACTCTGCTTTCAATGACCAAGCAATGGTCATTGGAAACCAATGCATTTTTGCAAAGGATGTACTGGAGAAAGTTAGTCCCTTCCTCCCCAAGTTGGCCTCCCTCCCCTCCTGCCCCTTGCCCAAGCGGAGGCCACGAGCAACACGAGAGGAGAGCCAGGAAATCCCCTCTTTCCTGGTTATTGAAGAGGAATTTTATTCAGACACCCTCCAAATTAATTTGCTTTTCAGGATGGGCACCAGCTGCATTGGTATTTCATATTAGCAAGCTTCTGCCTGCAGCATATTTTGTTATAAATACGTTACAAGCCTCCAGAAATCAAGGGCGGAAAGGGAAAGTTTATTAGAAAGCCTGAACATCCTTAAGTCCAAGGGGGACTTTGCTATAATTAAAGATGTAGCGAGTAGCTGCGGAGGCTTTAATCAGGTTTGCGACAGGCTCGGGGTGAATTTGCCTCAGTAAAAGGTTATATTTGCTTCATTAAAATCTGGATTCTGGCGCTGTCCTTGATGTGCTCTTGCTCCAGTTTCTTTCATTGGTTCCGTCTTGGAGAGTGACGGAGCGTCGCCCATAAAGAATGCTGAGAACGAGGTGCTTAAATAAGTTACTAATTAAACGGCTCTTCCAAACTCTGTTCTCATTTTTTGGTATAATGAGTGTAAAACCTGAGGAATCTTCAGTCAGTTTGCTTCAGCTGTTGCTGAAGGAACCGGTAGTATTTGGATACGCTCCCTGCTTTTGAGCAATCCTTTAATTACATCACACAGCTAATGCAAAAATACCTCACTTGGTGTTTGTGGGGCCAAGTCGCAGGGAGAGAAAGAGAAGAGACGCTGAGCAGACAGGTTTTGAAGCCCTTTTTCCTCCTGCGGGCAGGTAAAAGTGAGCAAGAACAGCACTTCTGCCTGCCAGGCCAGGAAAATTGCTTGTCCTGGTGCATTTGGAGGGAAAACCACCAATTTGGCTATTTATCCTGATATATAACGATGATAATAATAATAATAACATAGTATAGTAATACAGTGGCTGGCATTTTCCAGGAGGGTCCTGCCACGGGCAGTCCCTTCTTTCCAGAGTGTTCTGCTGAACGGAGACCCGGGATAAGCTGCTGCATTAGACAATATTAGGATAGTTTAGGTCATCTCAAAGGCTGCAAAACAAGTCAGGAATGCTGGGGCGAGAAGAAAACGTTCCCCACAGATCACCCTGCCCTGTCGTCTGCGTTTGCAGAAGTCGCCAGTGAAACCAGATGAAGCTCCAACTGGCCTTTTTGTGGAGAGGAGAAAGAGAGAAGAGGTTTTTACACACAAAAACTTGTGTCTATATGAAAGCAAACATCCCCGTCGAAAAAATCACATTGGCTTTCATGATTGCTCCCTTTTGTCCCTTATCCCAAGCAATTAACTTTGCATTTGTCCATCACAAGCCATTCACCGGTCAGTCTCCCCCAAAGCATTTGGGATGACCACCCTTCCCACCTCATTCTGCACCATCCTATCAAGCCTTTTACCACACGTACATTTTAGCAGCAGTGCCTTTATGTTTGCTGGGGTCCCAAAGAGGAAAAGAACGTCGTCCACCAGCTCCCACTGGAAACGCACCATTTGCTGCTGATTTTCCTCCTCTTTGAGGAATTTGCTGATTTTCCTCCTCTTTGCTGTCTATGGCCAGCCCTTTCCCCCGTTAACGTGCTCGTTACTGGGAGCTCGCCGTGACAAATGTTACCCGGGGTGTCAAAGTACGCTGGGCTAACCGCTCTTAAGGAGTCCATTAGTGCAGCACAGCCACTTTTATCAACCCAAGGGGTTATCTCAGCAAGGAACGAGATCTCATTTCTTTGACAAGAGCTTTTTTCCATAAAACCATTTTGACTGGCACTAATGACGCCAATACGCTTTAATTCTTTATCTCCCGTCACTCTCTCCGTTCTTTGGCCCAGGAATTGGCAGCTGGATAAAAATGCCAGTAGCCACCCTGAGCAGCCCTCCCTGTGCCCCACCGTTCCCCCTACATCCTGGTTCTTCCCTATCATCCTGGGCACCAGCAGATGTTCCCCAGGGCAGAGCCCTCCACCTCCATCCAAGACCAGGCACACAGCTTTGGAAATGCTCTGGAAATTCTCCCACGATATAACCTGTCATCCCAGCTCTTGCGAAACGCAGACAGAAAATGGTTAGTGAAAGCACCTCATTTTCACCTTATTATTCATTCCATCACTAGTAATGGGCCTTTGCCGTCTCCAGGATATTTTCCAAACACATTTAGCAAAAAAACTTCTAGCATCTTTTACCATCCCAATCATTGTCTTCCTTTTTTCCATGATATCAACTCTTATCACCCTCTACATCCAGTTTCTCATTAAAACAGGTCACAATTTCAAATCTTTTCTTATGGGGTTGCTTGATTTCTAGCAGTGACTTTTACGCCACAGCAGGCGCGATCACGTTCGCCCTCGACTTGAGAGCCACGAGTTTTTGGCAAGGCAGCAGATTCTTCTCCTTACAGAACAGCCAGTCTGTTTACTTTCTCCTTTGCGTTTTCGTCCAAGAGAAAGTCATTTATCATTTTCCCCTGCTTTAGGAAACGAGGAGTTTTGAAGCATCAGGTTTTTGTATCGCTGTGTAGAACTAATTTCTCTTGCTTAGCAAGAAACCATTGTCGACAAAGCAAGGTGCTTTACACTCCCTGCTACGTGCCCTCGTGTGCACCAGACCAAGAGTGGTCGCAGCAGCCCCAAAACCATATCATCTATTGCAAAATAAAAGCTCTGCAACCATTAATCATAGAACAAACCCAAAGTGCTACAAGTTAAAGGCTGATAATGTTGCTGACTTCTTTTCAACTTTCTCCTTAATATTTTTGGAACAACCGAACCCACTAACATTGCCTCAGCTGTGAAGGAGTTCACGTGTGTGAATGCTTTGTTCCAAATGCAAAATATGCACAGGTTTTTTGGAGGAGAACTCCAGCTCTTCAGATGTGTTCTCGTCTCAGTTTTGCCGCCAAGTTCTCAGCTCATGCCATGAACTTTCTGCAGCGTGTTTTATATATCTCTGTCTGGTTCTAAGTAGTCACAAAACCCCATCCTCATAACTGCAAGCACGTGCCTCACTAAGGAAAAGTCTGAGGAAAATCTAAGCTTCAGACACAGTGCCAACTTCATCACACTTTTGCGCTTGCTGAGCCTGTGACTGGTGCTGAGGCATCAAAAGAGAAGTGACCAGGTATGAATTGTCCAAAAGTCCTTCTTTAAGATACTTGGACATGTATGAAATGTGTAAAGCAGGATTCCTAAATGAACCTGTTGAAATTTTGCCATTTGTGCCTCTTGTCACTAATATTAAAAAAAAAAAAATGTGGTCACCAGCACTCTGATAGTCAAGGCTCATATCAAGCCCCAGAATAAACACTGCAATGAGCAGGTAGCCAACACATATGTGAATTTTTCAGTGCTGAATATCTGTGTAGATTAACAGGAGAGGGACCTAAGTCCTCAGTGCACAGCCCTGGGCAAGTTCTAAAGACAGGACATCATCTATAGGCAGGAACTCCTTCGTCATGCTCAAAGCCAAGGAAACTGGATGTGACAAGTGTCCCTAGACAGCTTAACACAACCACAATGAAGTGTTTGAAGGAGATGTGGCATCAAGGCAGTTACTTTATTAAAAAGAGCTTTTTTGTCCCTGTTGTTGGCTCAAGGGCAGCCCCATGCACACTGTGTTGGGTACACTGCCTGAGCGCTGCAGCTCACACAATTTATAGCCCATACTACAAATTAAAATATGACACAACTTCGATAAAGGCTGCTTTAGGAGTGTCAAGTTCTTTCCATGGTGCTCTGGTGATAGATTTGCACATGATTTCACAGTCAATAAAAAACATATAACTCCTTAGATTTCTGTCCGTGTTGGTTGTAAAATAGTTACGTAAATCTATCAACTGAAACACAGGCAGTCTGGAAAGAACATAGCATATCAAACATTTATCCAGGTGGAGTTCAGTTAACATAAGTGAAATTCTACCTGGTGGCTCCACTTTTCCAACTGCAGAAGGGACCTGCAAAGCCAGGGCTGCTCCCACCACCGCAATGCGACGCACACTGATGCTTGCTGTAAACCCCACGTGATGATTTTGGGGAGACTTGAGTGGATTGGGCGCCCTGAGGGTCACCCTGTAAATGACTGGCTCATTTTCAGATCAGGAATTAACAGTGTCTGATGTTTCCAGCACTCTCCTGATAATCTGCATCCATTTCAAAGGCATTCAAGAATCCCTAGGAGAACAATTGTGTCCAACATATGCAGATCAAATCATGTCCCAGTCTCGGTGTTTTTCTATGTCTTGCTGAAGGTTGCTGGCATTTATTTAGTTTTTTTAGCTTGACACACAGGGCAGTGAGCCCAGAACCTCTATCTGTAGCCCTAATGCAAGGTCCCCAGTGACACCAGAAGGTGGTCTCCATCCAAAGGAGAACAGGGACATTTGAGGTCCCACGTTTCGTCCTTCAGCTTCACCAGCGAAGCTCACATCCAAAGCGTTTCTCCTTAGCTACTCTGGGTGAACAAAGGGGAGCCATAGCAGGAGTTAGGAAAACTAAAAAGGAAGGATTAGATCCTTAATAGTAAACTGAGATTAAGTGGGAAGAAAGAATTACTTAGGTGGAAGCCTGTTGGGACTTGTTCCTCATCACTCACTTCACACTAGCTACACGATTTTAACCCACTGAGCTCTGCAGAACAGTGTGCTAGTACTTCTAACTCAATCACAGATGAATTAATTCACTTTATTACAGAATATCATTAGAAGATTAGACTGGAAATTGCATTTTCATTGACTTGGGAGGAAGGATTCAGGCTTCTCAAGCTTTGGTTCAGGATTTAAGTAATGTGTGTACTTCTCCACTTACAGACTATTTTATTAAACTCTCGAGAAGAGGCAAGCTGAAAAGATCACCTGCAATGATTCATGCCTCCAGTTGGTGATGGGAACTAGGTGGCTCTGATCTCCACCCGGTCTCCACCATGGTAGAACTGTCACCACCACTGGCTACGCAGCCAGAGCAACGTTACAGCAGGCCAGTAGGAAGCAATAATCATAAGAAATGAAGAACGTTCGATTAGAAAAATGACAATGAGGAATCGTGGAGATGAAGCTGAGGCAAAGTGCCATATAAAACCAAACCCAACCAAGCATAAGAATTAGGGATTCTACAGCACGTGCAGTCTTTAGGCTTTACTGACTCAAATGGGAAGCCAGAAAACACATCCCAAAATCTCCAAAATGAGAAACAATACTTGATTATTTAGGAATGCCAAGCTCTCTGGTGCTCGACTCATGATTTTGCTGATGATGTTTCTATTACCGCCTTTCGTTGACTGAAGTCAACAACAAGAAGTTGTATTTTTTCAAGGCAGTCCACCAGGGTTTTCCTGAGCCTTTTTTTGACAGCGTGTTGAACCCATTAGCCACCGGGAAACAAAGGAGATTGAGTGTTTCAGGGAGTCCAGCAGCTTACAGAGCACAGGAACTCATGGGGGCTTCCTTCAAGAAAATCTAAGGAGCCGTGGTGTGGTAGACCAGGTCATGGAGGGATTGGACACGTCCACTTTGGCACACATTGACACAAATGTGAATTTTAACACAGTTTCCAATGCAGGCACCAGATCAGCCCCTGGTCACGTTTCTCTATGACTATCACCCCGATCACAAGGACTGGGCCACGGAGAGAGGCTGAACCGCTGGACAAGGGACCTCTCCTGGCTCTCCTGCGCTGGGCCTAAGTATTGGCAAATATTTGGATATTTTTCGCAGAATTTGCTCCAGCCACTTTTTTTGCATCCCTTTTTTTTTTTTTTTTTTGCTTCCATATATATTTTTTTAGGAAGAGAATTTTTCCCAAGCATATTTATTGTCCCAGGAGGTTTCAGGCAATAAGTGTCAGAGAGAAGCCGTTGAGAACTGCACTTTCAGGCTACAAGCTCCAACTGCTTGCCATGGAGACCTGCTTCTAAACCCAAAGCAAGCCCATGTAGAAGCATAGTGTGATACTGTGCCACACAGGGTTATACTTATTTAAAGTATCTTAAGCGCCTTTAAGATCACATAGCTGTAAAACAGCTAACAGGGAATTTTATTCACTGAAATTATTTGATACTTAAAATTTCAGGAAAAGAGAAAAAAACTAATTGGTGTTCGCTGTAAATTATTTGCTCTGTCCCACTATGTTATAGTACTATAAAATGCATCTAATAAAGCAGTGGCATCCGGAAACTCCTTCCTGTACCGACACCTTTTCTCTTTTAAAGTGGAAATCTTTGCAGGCTGAAAGAGAATATTTTATTTCTCCTGCAGGGGAGGAACACAACGGAGCTAATGAAGCCTTCTTCCCCACAAATCTCCTAAGCATCAAGTGGAACCATGGTACAAAGATGGGAAAAAAAGGGTTTCCAATAGGTGCTTTGAGGGCAAATCTGCTGGCAAAGACACACTGGGGTTTTAAATTGGATTTCTGCCCATGTGAAGCAGGAAGAGTGTGTGAATTAAATCAAATAAGGAGATGTCTCCCTGACACTCCTCATGCTGCGGGTAAACGCTTTTGCTCTTTGCCTCGGGTTCCACATGGTTGAAAGGTGAGATGTTCTTCACCACCAAGACCAGAGTAGGAGAAGGGATGCCCAGGGACAGGTTTATTGCTGGTCCTGGACAGGCAGCAGGCCCGAAGCCCATCAGTCCCATAGAGGGTCATGACACCATCCAGGTGTGTGTTCACCCCATGCACTGACCTGCATGAACGTCCTCCCCAGCGGTACTTTCCCACCGCCTGCATCGAGCTGAAGCTCGATGTTCTCCAGGTTCCCTTCCTGCAAAGAGAGCAACAAATGTAGAGAGGGGAGCAAAACTGGTAAGAGGGAGTCTAATTTTCTCTCTGCAGACAAAATGCAGAATTATGAGACCCTGAAGAGCATCCTGTCAATAGTATTGCATGGGCAGGAGGCTAAATGACCTGGTCAAGTGGAGGTGAAGGCAGTTGCGTAACAGCACTTGATCAATAAAGAGTTGACCAGCAACGGCTTGCTTTGCAGGACACCTAGGACTGTCCTTCATGATGCACCATGGAGGCTGCTTGGTCACCAGAGCTGCATCTGCCTCAGATGCGAGAAGCCAGAGGTGTCCCACGTCCCCGAGCTGGATGAGGCCATGGAGAGCAGAACCGAAAGGGGAAGGGAAACACGTTACAGAGAACAGGAACCATGACACTCAGCAATGAGAGCGGGAGGAGGGGAGGACATTGGTGGAGACACTTGATATGGAAGTGGTTGACTTCTCCAAAGCAGGCAGGGGACTTCTGATCTCCTCTTCTGCTCCCTGGTACATCCTTGTGCCACGTACTTTTGGGTGCCCTTGTGTACAAGAGGACAGAGCTGGTGGTCCTAAGCAGCACCAGAAAGACAAACTTACTGAAACTTCTAGAAAAAAAATAAGTTATATGGGAAGACTAGTTAATTATCTCACAAATCCTTGGCACCTTTGGTGAGAAGCACTTGAGCGAGCAGGTGTAGCTTCAGATGACCTTCTACAGTGCGCCAAGGTTATTCTGTGTGCTTGAAGAGGCCTCAAGAGCCTTCGCTGGGGACGTGAGCGGTGACACGGAGCTGGCGAGCACCTCACCCGTGGCACCGGAGTCTGTCTTCCTGCAAAAATGCAGTGTTCTCCACGTGCAATACTCATCCCAAGGCTTCACAGAGGTTTTGGCAGCAGTTACGCCAGGTCCATGCAGTACCTGCTCATAGCCAGCCCGTGTGCTGGCTTGAGCCATCCACAGGAATCTGGATTTACTCTGAATGGCTTTTCCAGCTGTGCGACGTGATTTATGGGGCAGATTTAGGCACGTGAGCCCAGTTTGAAGGCTGGCGGGGTTTAACACACTGGGCAGAGGCTGGTCACGCTGGGCAATGGCTCCAGTTATGTTTAACAACTAGCACAGAAATGCCAGAATTTTTGTAAATAGTTTTGGCTTGGGTGCTGAATCAAACTGTGGCTGGAGAAGGTAGATAGAGAGCAGGTACAAAGGCAGTGGGAGATGCTCTCCTGGCATCTTCCAGATGGTGACAGAGCATGCGGGAGCATGCAAAAATCACGTTTCTTTGTCCAAAATCCATACTGAGCTTTACAGGTTGAAGTGTCCCTGTATACAGCTCAGATTGCAGTAGAATTAAAAGCTCTTCCAAAAAAGAAGAAGGGTTTGCATCATGCCGCTTTTTACAGCCGTGATTTGGAAAGGGGTAAAAGACTGGTCTTATTTCCAAGAGGACAAATATGGTAAAACTAAACTTAAAACTTTTGCTTATTGGTAATTAGATGGGGCTTGGGGTCTTTTTTGAGGATGAAAATGTACTGAAATGTATTGCCCTGAAAAAGTTCTTACAGAGGAAGTTGGATGTTCCGCACTCAGTGTTGCTGAAGCCCTTCTGCAGAGAAGATGATAGATAGCACCATGATCACAGCAGTCTCGCCCAGCTGAGCTTGGCAAATCCACCTCAGAGAGGTGCCCAAACACCAGGGGGAGGAATTAATTTCCCAGGAGAAKCATTTAAGACTTAAAACTTGTTGAGAAAGGCGTTCTTGGCTTTGTGCTCTGCAGAGTGTCAGTCATTATGCCAGCAAATTAGAAGTACATCCATCCACTTTGGAAGGGCTTCAGCAACACCATGTTGACTTGATTGACTTTCCCCATTGGCAGCTCTTGGGCAGAAGTTGTGATTCTTCCATTTGAAGAACACCTGGACCCACACTGCCAAAGACTGACCTTTCCCACAGGGTCTCCAGTCAGCTCAAAGTGCCACATTTAGGTCTCATCATCTCCAGGACCCCAGTTAAGAGCAATTTGGCTTACGATMCCCAAAACAGAGGACTATCACTATCATCGGTCTCTTCTGAGACCTGGAGAGGGCAACCAAAATCCTCCTTCAACACCAACAGCTTCATCCTGTAAAATAAATACATGCCCCGTTATAGTTGGCAAAGGTCAAGGACTTCATTTTCTTCTCTTCTTTCATCTGATATATGGGGAAAACGGCAAATCGCTGGCTGAAGCAGGGGTCAAAGATGAGAACRGGGAGCTTTTCCCGTCAAAACTCTGCCCACGGAGAGGGGGATGTCGGTGTCACGTCTCGAGGCTGCTGTGATGACTCAGTGCCTTCGAGCCGAGCAGGGACGTTTGAAAACATTTGTTTTCCGCTTGCCAATGTAGCCGCAGTTAAAGCACAACATGGGACCATACTGGGTTTATTGAGATCCTGCCAGGAGCCTGGCAGGTTTCTCACAAAATTTTATCTAGCGAGTGGGCAGATGTCATTAAAAAAAAAAAATAAAATAAAATAAAAATAAAAGGAAATAAAAGAAATAAAAGACTTCAGGGGCTGGATATCATTGTGCAAAGCCTGTTTTCTCAGCTCTTGGGCTCTCAGCATGTCTACAACGTCTCTCGAAAGGTCCCAGCTTCAGAAGAAACAGTTTTAGAGCTCGGATTCCCAAAAGAGTGAGGGAGAAAACAGATATCAYAGTCCATACCAGCTCAGATGTGGTTGTGTTTCAGTCAGGAACTGCCACCTTACACCCAGGTACACACCGGTGTCACCAACCCCTCTGTCAGCTGGAGATGCTTGGAGAACTTTGGGACCCCTCAGCCTCAGAGACGTTCAGAGGAAGATTCTGAAGACTCTGAGGATCAGCACCAGGAGACCACCACTGCCCAGACCCACATGTCCAGCAGGAGGACCTCACTGCCAAAGCCCTCCACCATCCAATAGCAGCAATGTGAGAGCAAAACTGATGTCCATCACCCACCGCCTTGCAGGTCTGAACATCTCCTGGCACTAATGAATCCTGATCTGTTCCAAATCATGATCCTTTCCTAGATCACAGCTATGCAATTTGAGGGAAAACATATGTCTGCTGACTGTTTTCCACCTTTTATACGTGCTATTTATCACCGTGAGCTCACTCCTGTGCCCTCCGATGCTATAGTGAAATAGCTTCTCGCTTCACTCCTTGCTAAGCTTTAGCATAAGCACACATTAAGGTGTTGTGTGTGCAAAGCCCTGAGCTGGTAGTGCCCAGCGGGAATCAAGTCCTTCTTCCATTTATACGGCAAGAGTGGAATTTGCCACCCTCTTCCAGGAGCCTGGAAAAGATTACCTGGGAATGGGGCATTTTTGATTAGTACTCCCCAAAAACACATTATTTTCTGCAGCACCACAGCCAGACTGGGCTCCAACTCTGCCCAATCTCCACTTGCTTGCAAGAAAACCTCTATATTCCCACCAGTTTGGGTCACCAGCACTTGTATTTTAGAGACAGGAGGGGGCAAAACTCACATGGGAGGCACTTCCCTTTAGTTGCTCCATGAACACTTGGCTTTTCTTGATGCTTTCCGGAGCTTTTTCCAGCAGCGAGTTTGGAAGCAGGAGAGGGCTATGAACATAAACTGTGGGCTGAGCATAGCGTGSCCAAAAGACAGAGGCCAAAAACAAAATAACTTGAGGGCAAGGCTGCTAGCCACGCAGAGCATTCTTCATTTCACATCTGAAAATAAGGTGTGTTCAAATAAGGCGTTTTAAGCCCAACTACAGCAAATAAAATGGGGTTGAGGCTACACTTGGCAGAGCCCTGCAAAGATGTCAGGAATAGAATATGTGCAACTTTTTTTTTTTTTTTTAGCATATTCGTGCTTTATATTAAATCCATCTTTTCTTCATTCAGTTATCTTTAGCTGTTACATCAGAGCATCTCTTCTTGCACGCAGAGCTAGGGCTGGGGCTATAAAGAGGCAATGGCAGGACAGCAGGAGGACTATTTTATTGCTCACGTGTTTTCTAACTCAGTTAACATGGCAGAAGCTACAATTAATTCCATTTACTAGTAAAGGAGAGGTAACAGGTAAGTTAYAAGAACACAGTTGAGCACAAAAAGCGTGACTGGGGCTATCTTTAATGATGGGCTGTGTCCTGCAGCTCGTCCTTGTCCCCACGGGACCCAACAGCCAAGAGCCCAGCACCGAGGTGACTTCAGGGCTCCATCAGGTCTTCCTGGTGACACCTCACRCAAGGAAACATAAAAGAAAACAAAAGAAAACAAATCAAAACAAAATAAAATCTTACCTTGAAAACCAATGTTTTCAGTGGAAAAACCTACCTGAAAACTCTATTTCCCATTTTAAAAGTTTTCCAGCCAAAAATGCCACCCCCTTTCCTGCAGCCTCCGGCAGAACCTCTTCATTCTTTCCTCGTCCTCTGCAGCTGATCCATTTTAAGCGAAACACTTCAGCGACTAACATGTTAGAAGCAGAAGGGCTTTCTATTTCAATTATTCCTTTTTTTATTTATGCTTGTCACCCGCACTTTCATACCAGATGTCTCTGTTTGGGACCGTCTCTATCGATTGCTGTCACAGGACTGAAAATAAGCAAAGCGCCTAATAAGTAAAAAGCCGATTTCAACAAATTGCTGCATTTCCCCCTTCTTCGGCGCATTCTCCCCGTTGTTTTGGCTGCTCGGGGGACGAGGGGGAGGCGAGTGTGATTCTCCGCAGCTTTCCTGCTAAACTGGAAATTTCGTTGTTATCTTCAAGTCCAGCTTTTCTAGAAGAGGAAGGAGCGCGGCGGCCTAATCCCCTCACGGGCCCTGCCTGGCCCAGCAAAGCTGTGCCTCGTCCTGCCGCCAGCTCCTGCCCAAGCCAGGCCACGGGCCTTTGAAGATTATATTTATGTATCTGCAGGCACAAAACAGGGAAAAAAAGCACCAGCATGTCCAAATTGGCATTATTTTTTTCCACCACTTCAAAGYAGGAATTGGGGAAGATCGAGATGGAGGAGACCTACCAAGGTCTTAACCAAGACCTACCAAGGCTTAACCCAATTCCGAACGAGACGGTGACACCCTGCCCTGAGCCTGCTGCTTCCCCTAAGCATTAGGTGAGATGCCAGCAAACATTTATTGAATTTTCCAGTTTATTGAAACATTACTAATATCTTGAGCTGACACACTCTGGGACGGAGGACTTTACAGCCATCAGTGAGGCAAGGACCTTCTTCTGCTTGTTGGTACCACACATGCCATCCTGGCACAGAATTTATTRTATTTTTATTGCCTATATTCTTACTGTTTCTAGAGAAAAGCATTTAAAAGCAGATACTACCTGAACTAGACATTTTACAAGAGAATTTGCTTATAGACTGTACTCCACTACTGTGTATTTCTGGTGGTTTCCACTGTATTCCTTAGAGCAAGAAAAGCCCAAATCAGACAAAAGCAGTTAAAAAAGCTACCTACGCTATCCCAGTAGTTTCAGCAATGCTAGTTAATTATTTAGGGCTAYACGTTTGCTGCGGAATATATAGTCAGGCCGGCCCCATCTCCCCGTTGTCTCCTCCCCAGGGACATCTGTTCGCACCAGTTGCCACTTGCTTTTGCAAAACAATTTCACAACACTGCTGCTGTGTTTTCCAAGCTCTGCGTGCGCTGAGCGTGGCCAACTGCTCGAAACCGWTTCAGGAGGGGAAATGAGCAATGAGGAGCCCGTATGGAAAAAGAACAGCAGCCTCTGATCCTATAAATCGGAGCGGTTACCCCCCATCGGGAGCTCTCCTGCTGGAAGCAGCATCTTGAGTGGGAGGCGAATGGCCCCGTCCTCTTCTCTTCTTCCCAGCGCACCTGGATCTTAAGAGGGAAGATATCAAATATCAAGAAGGTATCAAGGTTTCCTGATAGCCCCATGGAGAAACACGAAGGGAGGGAGATAGTGGAACAGAAAATGGGCGTTTTTTGAAAATAAAGCATGTTGTGGCTTACTCATGAATGATGCTCTTATTAATAGTTTGCATATTCATGCAGCAGCACAAGTCCTGCACATTCACAAATGCAAGGCAAGAACCCAGTATCTCATTTTAGAACAAGAGAAAAAYGTGTATGGGCTTGGGTCTTCCCAAGAAGAGGGCTAAGGAATGTTCCACTTTCCTGCCCCAGAGAGCCTCCTGAAGGGGATTTTCTTTGGTTTGGCTCAGTTTTGTTCGAGCAATCCTGTTTGAATCTCCTTTTATATCTTCACAGCCACATGCTCTATTTCTTCCTGCAGAGAGTTCACCTAATAAAAAAAAAATCACATTTCCAATCAAGGTAATATATTCTTTTGTGTCATTTTGGGGGCAAGGATCGAGCTTTAATTATCTTTTGAAAAAAAGCAGGTTGATTTGTGTGTCCGCCACATGCAAGGTCCTCAGTTTACAGTGGGATTCACCTCCCAAAGCGTTTCAYGCAGAGGACAGATGCGCGAGCATCTGCTTATCACAGACTGCGCAGCCATTTCCCTCCCTTGCACCTACACCCACAAACATCCCGCTTGCATGGACATTTTTATCATCTTTTTCCTACACGCCAATTAAGGATCACTGCAGCCCACTGTTATCAGCCTGCCTCAGGACAACCACTGATGAGCAGTCCCAGACTAAGGTCCTCACCTCCCCACTGGGCAGGTAAATGCACTCCCAAAGTTCTCATTTTTTATTTTCTACTCATTGTTTCCTGCTTTGAGGCCGACACACACCATCTACTCGCACGTGGCTGTCACTGGACCAGGTACCAAGTATTCCCACCTCTCTTGGCCACCACTTGGAAAGCAAACGCCAAGAGAGAAGCTTTTCAGCACATGGATCAGCAGGAACTTCCCATGCYCACTGCTCCATCCAACTTTGATTTCCCACTTGCTTCCCATAAGAAAAAAGGTAATGGATCCTATCTGCTCATAAGCATTGCTCCAGGCCACAAGACTTTTGAAGGGGGAAAAAAAAAAAAAAAAAAAGGGAATGTCCAAATCTATGTCTTTTGCTGATAAAGATTTACAACCCCCCCTTTTTTTTTTCAGATGTAGCTTGGAAAATGAGGATGTTGAAGCTTGCTATAAAGCTGCAAATTTCTGTAACGCTGCAGCCTGTTTAACTCTAGCATCTTGTGCTGGCTGAGTGTAACCATCCGTCAACACGGCGAAGTCTGATTGATGGTAATGGGCTGCGCTGACACGCACGAGTGGGAGGGAAGGGAGAATTTTGTGCCATCGCTGTGTCAAGTTGATTTAACTTTTCGAGCCATCTGTAACTGTAAAAACAAGATGCCACATCCATAAACGAAGCCGGCAGATGGTGGATATGGGATGGCAAGCATCCCGCAGGGACACAGGGTGCGATGGCTTCCCTTGGCATCAGCCTCCCCAGAGCCGAGCAGATGCCTTCAAAAAGCGAGGCTCCTTGGCACCTGTGCTCATGCTCTCATGTCACCACTTATATTAACCTAACAAGCCAAAAATACCGACTGCCTTGGCGTGGGGGGCTTGCCTGGATTCCTCCTTCGCTTGGATGTTTCCCTGTGACTCGCAGGACAACCCTTCTCCTCTTCGTCCATCTTCTGGCCTCCTGGTCCTTCCRTTGCCACCTCAGATTGCATGGGCACAGCCTCGGGGTTATTAAACAGCCCTGGGACAGGTCTCAAAATGACCAATRTCTCCCTCTCTCTTCATTAATACAGCTATGAGGGCTCTCACATTGCCCAAGAACTGACGTGTCCAGGGCTGGCTGGCATGGGAGGCTGCTCCTGCTCTCTCCAGCTGCTTATAAAAATGTCCTTTTTCCTTGCAGAAGAAGCTGGACTCTTACTAATAATAATGAGATTATTAAGGGTCACAGGCAAGTAAGAAGAGGAGATGAAAGGGGAAAATCCACTGGAGTACACACCCGTGAGCAGAAAGTTGGAGCAAGGTGCGAGGAAAGGGAAGAGGCGGATGGAAAACATCCAGGAATATTTCCTGGATGTTTCCTGGAAGTTCAGAGGGAGGAAGGCAGCCAAGTTYCTGATATTAAGGAGAAATTCTACCCAAATCACTTCATTACCTTAAAAATCCCAAGGCACTACATAGTCCAAATGCAAGTGCTGGGTGCAGAAATTTGTTTTTAAGCATAAAAGAGAGAAAAGAAAAGAAATAAAAGGAAGCAAGCAGCTGCAACTCATCCTTCATCCCAGGGGTTGGSGCATGAATGCATATATCGAGTTTCCCGAGCTTTGCAGGAAGAATCGTGAGCATTGGCCAGGCTGAGCAGGCCCGGAGGGGATGGGAAGCAGAGGGCCGGCAAGGATGGTGGCACCATGGTGCGGGGGGCAGCTCCTCACCCGTGGCTCTGTCACCCTCACAGTGAAGAAGTTCCTCCTCACCTGGAGATGGAACCTCCTGTGTTTCAGCTTATGCCCATTACCCCTTGTCCTATCGCTGGCCACCAATGAAAACAGCTTGTCCCCTTCCTCCCTGCATTATCCCTTCCTGAACTTGTACATGTTAATCATATCCCCTCTCAGCCTTCTCTTCTCCAGAGAAAACAGGCCCAGCTCACTCAGCCTCTCCTCATCTGCTGCCCGGCCGCAAGCCGGGCTGCTTGTCTTCACATCACACACCTGAAATACAGGAGCTCGCGGCTCCTCTTCGGACATGCTGGGGGAAATTCCTGGCTTTCTGGAGCCAGGGTGGTCTGTTCTCCATGTATGCTTCCAGCAGCAATGGATGGAAGGAATATTTCCTGGATGGAAGGAATATTTCCATTTTATAGCCCCCTTAAAGCCCCCTCCTTCTACAACGAGATCATCATGAGCCTGGCCTGGGCACTGGGACAGGATTATACGGAATTACATGGGCACAGGCTGTAGCTGGCAGAGCTCTCGCACAGATGGGACAAAACTGTTGACTCTGCCCTGATCCAGTGGCTCCTGTTTTCAGGAACGGCAGCAAACTTCTGCTCCCCAGCGGGCCGGCAGTGYGTGGGCTCCTTATCTCCACAGGCAGCCTGTGATGGGCTACGGGAAGSAGAAAGCAGCCAAAAGTCCCCTTTAACTCGGGGAAAACTTCTTCCTGACCCTGAATCTTGTTTCAGACTGATCCAGGCCCGCTGAGCAGAACACAACACTTAAAAAATGGGCATTTCAAGATGACACCCATGAGCCTGCTGCCCTGCCAATGGTATCAACACCTCCACGAGTAGATGTCAGCTCCAGACCATGGCCATGTCCCACCTTCCACTGCGACCAGTCTCCGATGCCTTCAGGGAGCAGCACAGCCTGGCATCAAATTCATAAACAAAACCCCAAAAACAGGCACTCATTGTGCACTGAGGGGAAAACGCCCTTCCTGACCCTTGCCGGTTACTGCCTGAAGCCCAAAATATCACCATCGATCGCAGTAACTGTCGAGCCAGATGATGCGAACGGTCTCCTCTGACCTCAGAAATCTATTAAATGTATTAGGTACCAGCTGTTTCCATGCCGGGTGATGTCAAGATAACATCACTGCCCCGGTCACTTGGATGGCTACGAGATTTGAGTGTCTCTGCCCAAATCCCAGCTCCGGGATGCTCAGCAGTCTGCAGGTAACAAAAGGTTTTCTCTTCCTCCCATGCTGGCAATGCTCTCTCAGGCCACACCAGCCCGCAAAAAGGGTGTTTTTATCACCAAAAACGTGGTTAAATATATTTTGTAGGATGGTATCTGCTAAATTGCCTATATGATAGACTAAAACTAAGCTCAGGATCAATTAGGCTCCCTCTAAACCTGTTCTTACTGCCAGGATGTGTTAGTCCTGTGCGGTCTGCACCAACGTTGGTGGCAGCATTGCCAACCAAATGCTTAAAACAGGAGCAATCACCGCATATAGTGCTGATCTAAAACCCTGTCTGAGCAGTTTTCTGCAAATAATGGGGTTTCATTCAACACAGAAAGGGTCTGCTTTCTGAAGCTGCGTTCATTATCTTCATTAAAGCCATTTGAACAAAACCTAGAGGATTTTGACTGAAAAAAAACCACAGGCTTTTCCTCTCTCTCTTTTTTTTTTTTTTTAATCCAGAATTGTTCTGGAAKTTGATTGAAATGTTACTGAAGAAAGGTAAATATTTGTGTCTCCTCAAAATTTCTCTGTAAAAGAGACAATTTCTCAGCAGGAAAAACACGTATGTAGTCAAGCACGGTCCAACTTATCTTTCCTTTCCTCTAATTTCTATAGCACCATCCTGAAGCACTATACAGATATGTGTTATGTGTCCAGGGCAATATTATTCATTTCTTTTTTTACATGCTACTCCTCTCCATAGAACCCAGTATCCATACTACTTTTTTTAGAAATACCCGCATTTGCAAGCTTTCAAAAACGCTCACCGTTTGCTACGTCTCACCGTGTAAAACCCCTCGCTGTCCAGCACAGGACAGGAAACGATGCCGCGTGACGGATATGACACATGAGATGAATAATTAACCTTGAGAACTCAGACACCTCATCGGCTGATATTAGTTTGCATATAAATAGCTCTATAGGCAAAAAAAAGCAGGGATCCATTGCTTAAAAAAACCCTCAGAATCTCCCCACAGCAGCAACACGTTACGAATCCCCCTGCGAAGTCCAAGGCAGGCTCTGCAGTTTATATAATCTCTATTATTTGTTTTGCTCTTTCAGCGCAGTTCTGGTGCCTCAGCCTCGCAGGAGGATATCAGCAAGCTGGAGGCTACGATGACCTGACACTGTTTCAGCTATTTCTTTGCTAAAAGAAACCATCTGCCCACAGGCCCGTTCCCCGTCTGCACTCGCTGGGAAGCTACCTTGGATGCTGGGCATGTAAGTGGGCACGTCAGGATGGAAGATTTGGCTTCGGTGGGATTGGTCTGGATTTCAGCCGGGGAATTTTTATCCGAGTTACTYGTCAGCAGCTCCTCAGGTACCTGCTACCTTGGTCTTGGTGTCACAGATGTAGAAGTCAAGCTGAGTTTTCCTCCAAAGAGCTCTTAACCAAAYGGGCTCTAAGAAGTCAATATCCTTCAAATTGCCCTTCTTCTGGAAGAAGTAAATCAGAGCAGTTTTCTCATCCTATGGAAAAGCAGACCTTCAGAGCTCCTTCGCTCTGTAAAGGAGCAGAAAGCTGAAGGTGAAACAGCTCCTGAGCCTTYGCTGCTGCACACGTTGGTGCCCCCAGGTCCCTGGGAGCAGCATCCAAGGCCCAGGTTTTCCAGGGTGCTCCTGGCTTTCCTCCCACGCTGGCTCCTGCATGGAGAGGCTTCTCCAAGGCCGCTGAAAACACATGTACACAACCCACACAAACACATTTACGGCCGGCCATGCGTGACCACGGCTCAGGGCCCTCACCCACTGACGGGGTCCTGGTGCCGGGGGACAGTTGGGGTTGTGCGGTGTCTGGTTGGGTTATTGGGGTGCCTCCAGGTGCTATTTTGAGTTCCTCCATGTTTTCCCTGGAGAAGATTGAGAGGGGATCTGGTCAACATGTATAAATACCTGAGGGGAGAACATACGGAGGAAGGGGCCAAGCTCTTCTCAGKGGTGGCCAGTGCCAGGACAMGGGGCAGTGGGTGCCAGTTGCAGCGCAGGCAGCTCCATGTGSCCGTGAGGAAGAGCTTGTTTGGKGTGAGGGTGCCCAGCCCTGGCCCAGGCTGCCCAGGGAGGCTGCGGAGGCTCCTGCTCTGCAGATCTGCCAACCCGCCGGGATGTGACCGGGTGCCCCGAGCTCCGGGTGTCCCTGCGGGAGCAGGAGGTGGGATTAGATGATCTCCAGAGGTCCCTTCCAATCTCAGTGGTTCTGTGATTATTGACTAATAGTGATGGGCAAACCTGGCTGAAACTGTGGACTCCTTAACGGAGCTCAAAGGCAGAAGGAACTTCCAGGCCATCTAAACACCGAATTGCWTCCAGTTACCATGGCTGTAACCTAGTAATTTGTGTATAAATATATCTCCCAGAAAAACATCCACTCTTCATTTCAAGTCATCAAGAGATGAGGAATCTGTCATTACCCTTTGTAGTTTAGTTTCATACTTAACCCTCTTCATAATATTTTTGGAAATGTTACCAAAAAGAAAAAAACACCCTGATTTCGATTCCAGCCTTAGAGGGCTTCATGAACTGTGACCAAAGAGCATGAAGTAGCAATGATTGTCATTTACTCTGGTTAACAACAAATATTTCAAATCCCAACATATTATATCTGTATTTAATGTACAATTGTGGTCTGATTCCGCTTTCTCTAAAGCAAAA
Organism: Nothoprocta perdicaria; assembly: GCF_003342845.1. Classification (NCBI taxonomy): domain Eukaryota; kingdom Metazoa; phylum Chordata; class Aves; order Tinamiformes; family Tinamidae; genus Nothoprocta; species Nothoprocta perdicaria. Next base: position 976,793 of record NW_020454094.1, read on the forward strand.
CAACAGTTTCCTGCCGTGAACTGGAGCAGATGATGGATCCCAAGGAGGACGAGGGAAAAAGGCAATGGGGGGAAGCAGCTGAACAGGTTTCTCTGGCTACCACGAACTTGGGGCCCCCAGAAACACTCGCCAGGCCCTGGCGTTGCATGAATACCTGCGATTTTATTTCAGGCATTAACATGTCTGGACGACGCAGAGATCAGCACATCATGGGAAAAATCCCACCACACACAAGTAGCCTCTGCTCTCCACGCTTTCCCCAGGGAAGTCGCTGTCCTGTCTTGCCCTGCTGGTCCCCCCGCTCTGTTGGACACCTCCCAGGCACCTGCAGGGAGAGCGTGAAAAACGTGCACTCCAGAAAACCCCTGGAAAAAGGTCCCTCCAGACGTCCTTACTTTCAGCAAGTCAGTGCACCAAGCTGTAGGAAGGCACAGTCCTTTGATGCTCCAAGATCTGCAGCTCGGATAAGGCTGAAAAGCCAATTTTTTCTGTTCACATGTATTTGAAAGGAGCTGACCTTCCTATCCCCTCTCTGAGAAAAACGTAAGAAAAAAAAGGGGAAAAAAAAAAAGCACATTTCACCATCTATAACTTCCTTTTCTCACACAGCTTTTTCTTTCCCTATAGAGTGTAGAYCCTAAAGATCAAAAGGACTTCTTCAAACTATTCCCAATTACTGTTCTGCTTCATAAGTAATTGTTTACAAAGGCAAACTGATTAAATTTGGAGTCACTTTGAGCTGTCAGCGCCCGTAACGGAGGATTTCATGTAAGGTAGAACAGGGATTCCTGGTTCCAGCATCAGCACAAGGGCCTGCAGGTCGTGCAAGGCCAGGTGCCTTTGCAAATCCCGTAATCCCACGCTTGTGAATGCCTGCAGCCTCAATAAGGCAGATGTACAGTGCAATATTGAGCGTTTCCCTCTAAACCAGGGGGGTTTCCAAAGCTGCCTGAACACATTCACAATATTAGGAATATGGTGTTTTCAGTTGTCCTGGTTTTCGCTTGTTGCCGTGAGTAAGGGAGTAGCTTCGGGGCCCAGCAAAGGCTGCAGGGGCATGGAACACATACGCTATCTAAATAGTGTATTTGGTTTATTTGCTGCTGCAAAATTGGAAATAATCCCCCCTAAACAGCACGACAGGAGTGTCCACAGAGTGACCTGTAGGCCAGATGCAAGCGAATGCTGCAAAACACCCCAAATCAACAYGTAATGAATCATGAAACAGGAACTCGAGGGGGATTTATTAAGGGTGAGGGGTGGCATTTCTCAACCATCCCTGCCACCATGTCCCCCATGTCATAAAGGCCCAGCTGAGCCCTTCATTACATCGGATTTTATTAACACAGAGCAAAAGCAGTCGTGGTGCAAAAGCCACTGTCAGCCACTATCCATAGGCTGGACAATATTCTTCCCTGGAGTTATTCCATCTGCATTTGCTCTTCCTCAGTCTCATTTTCCATCTATATTAAAGCATGTGGACCTCTCCTTCTTCTTATCCTAATTAACAACACTTAATGTATGGATTGTCCYAAGCCAACTATATCGGCCTATTATAGGCACTTTCACCATGCCACGTGTATAATTCCAGTAATTTACACTTGGAAATAATGATGTTCATAGGAAAAAAAGGTTRCTGGAGCCTTTAAAACTATTGGGAAACTTTGGTAATCAGTGACAGTTTTGAAACCTGAAGGCTAAGAACAGTGTTGAGAAAGTCATCACCGAGGCTTTCTATAAGCTAATGGAGTAAACTTTGATAGGGAGAGTAAAAACTCTTACTGCATTGAGGCTTTTATCACTGTTACCTCTGATCACAGGGATATTATTGATGTTATTAGCCTGCATTGCTCAAAAAAATTCCTAAAAAGCCCTTTTTTTGACTTGAAAACAGCCTCCAGTGACTTAATATTGGCATTTATTTAATTTTTAAAAATATTTTCTACAAGTGACTATAGAGACTATTGTGCCCTTTTGTCTATTTACTAGCTAAAGTGAGTAACCAAAGGCCACCGATGCTCAGAGCTCAGTAAGGACATTGTGTTGCTGCTGCYGCCCCCTGAAATGATCCCTGAAATCCAGCTCCATGCAAAGGGTGAGCAAAGCAGGGAAGGGCTTTTCCTCAGGGACAGCCTCCGAGGACAAGGCAATTTGGACCTGGTCTCCCTGTGAATGGAGACCATCAGGGTGACGATTAAAATCCCTGGGAATTTTTGTGATGCGGACAAGTGGCCGCTGACAGCAGCACGTGCTGGGCACCTCTGTGCGTGTCTGGACCGCTTCTCCTCCGCTTCGGCCCTACTCTCCTTCCCAAAATCTTTGAGGCCTTTGCAGCCTTTTCATCCCACCTAAAAAACTTTCCATCCCACCTAAAAACCTCACTTTTCTCTCACCTCTTCCTCCTGTCTGGCAACTCACGGCTGCCTGCTATTCAAGCCCCTTAGATTTTCCTCGAGGGCAGTTTGCTGTGTAATGTCTTTAAGGACCAGCTATCAGCTCAAATTCTTGCTCTGGCTCCCATTAGCCCCTTTTTCAGTCATTTCCATGTGATTTCCACTTTGCAGCCCATTGCAGAGGACCAGGTCAGCCCCAAGACTTCCCCTTCGACACTGCCCACTGCCCMCCCTGGTGCTCCCCATCGTTTCTCCTTAAGCATCAACAAGTCAATCCTCATTTTCTGCTTCTTCATGAAAATGCGATCACGTTTTCAAGCAAGATTCATGTTTGGTCTGGAGTTCCCAAATATTTGTAACTTGAATCTACACACACTTAAGATCTACGAGTGACATTTGATAGCTCTAACTTGCAGTTCCTGTATCAATCTAGCTCTTAAACGGGAGGAAAACAGGGCATCTATCAAAGATATCTTTTTTTTAATCTTTTTTTTTTTTYCCCAGATTTGTTCACATTTCACCAGCRAACTGAAGCCCGCTGGCAACAGAGCTGCTTTTCTTAGCGTTCTTGCACAGATCCTCCGCAAGTCCCGCAGGCTCCAAGGGCCAGAGGCTGAAAACTGCTATTGTGGTGTGATAAGAGGCCGGATAAAAGCTCATTCTTCCCGCGCCCGCGGAGAAAACCCCTTGCTCTCCGGCGGCTCCCGACAAGGAGAGCACAGGAAAACAAGCCCTGTGTGGCCACGGCCGAGCCCCTCGCTGTGGGACAGGCGTCCCGAGCCCCTCGGAGGTGGCACTAGGGTCATCGGCTCCCCACAGCTTCGGGAAGCGCCGGGGCACAACCGGGAAGGGAGAGGGGCCACCAACTTGGGGGGACCTGCAAGACCCCCCTCGGCCTTGGTGTCCCCAAGGAGCAGCCCAGGGGAGGCCTCTGTCCCCGTGGGAGGTCACTGGGACCACGGGGATGTCCCCAGTGTGCCCTAAGGGAGGTTGGAGTGTCCTTGGGGATGGGGCTGTCCCCTTGGGGAGGCCGCTGTGCCCTCGAGGAGGCTGGCGTGTCCTCAGGGATGGGGCTGTCCCCTTGGGGAGGCCGCTGTGCCCTCGAGGAGGCTGGCGTGTCCTCAGCAATGGGGCTGTCCCCTTGGGGAGGCCGCTGTGCCCTCGAGGAGGCTGGCGTGCTGTCAGGGATGGGGCTGTCCCCTTGGGGAGGCTGCTGTGACTGCAGACAGGCCACCAAGTCTCAAGGAGAGAGGTGGCTGTCCCCTCATGGAGACCACTGTGCCCCTAGGGACTCGACAGCCCCCCTGGAGGGTCCGATGTGGCCTGAGGGGGGCAAAACGGCCCTGCGGGGGGCCGCTATCCCCCGGGAGGAGCAGGAATGCCCTCAGAGAGGCCAGGCCCCCCGCACGCCYCGACGGACCTGCCCGTCTCCCCGGGGAGGCCCCGGAGCCCAGAGCGGGGCGGGGCGGGGCGGGC
>NW_020454094.1:981315-993365 GCF_003342845.1 Nothoprocta perdicaria
GGCGGCCGCGCTGCCCCGCGGCGGCGGCCTGCCCGCCGAGCAGGCGGCGCTGCTCCGCCGCCGCAGCGTCAACAGCACCGAGTGCGTGCCCGTGCCCAGCTCCGAGCACGTGGCCGAGATCGTGGGCCGCCAGGGTGAGTGCGCGCGCGACCCCCCACGCGCGCCCCGCAGCGCCTTTGTGCCGCCTCGCCCCYCGTTTCCCACCCTTTTCCCCACCTTGCCCTCCCAGTTTGCCCCTGTTGTTTCCACCCATCCTCCCCAACTTGTCTCTTTTGTTTCCACCTTTTACCCTAGTTTTTCCACCTTTTTTTCCACGCCCCCCCCAATATTCCTTTCTTTTCCCCCCTCAATTTTCCATCTTTTCCCCACCCTTTCCCCCTCTATTTTCCCCTTTATTTTCCGGCCTTCTCTCTTGTATTTTTCTCTTTCTTTTTTTCCCCCAGCCTTCTCCCCTCTATTTTCCTTTTTTTTCCACCTTTCCCACCCAGTTTTCCTCTCCTCCTCCACCCTTTCCCTCCCATTTCCCCACATTCCCCCCCACCGCTTTCCTCTCATTTTTCCCTCCTATCCCCCCTTTATTCCATTCTTCCCCTTCTTTTTCCTCCCTCTTTCCCCCCATTTTTCCCTCCCACCTCCCTTTTCCTTTCCCCCCCCTTTTCCCAACCCTCCCTGCACATCCCTAAAGGCCCAAGCAGTGGGAGGAGGGAAAGGGAAGAAAGTTCCCYGGCCTCTGGAAGGGGATGCAGGGGGAGGGATTGTTTTGGGGCGGATTTGGGGCTTTTTGGTAAGTACTCAGGTGAGGATGGCTGTGCAGCACGGTGGGGGGGTGTTTTGGACGGGCCGCTTGCGCCTGCTTTGGTGATGCTCAGCCCCCCTTCCACGCCTGTTATTGTTATTGCTGCTATTACTATTATTATTCCGTTGTTTTCTTCCTTAAGAAGTGCTTTTGGAGGTGCAGGTGAGGTGACAGCCCTGCGTGTGGGACACGGGACACAGGCTGGTGCCGCGGCCACCGCTTCCCTGCATCCCGGAGCAGCAGGAGCCGGCCCGAGGCCTCCCCTGCTCCCTCTCATCGCTTCCCATTCCCAACTTCGGCCCTGGTCACACTCTGAGGAGCCAGCGCCGTGTCCCTGTCCCCGCGCTCCGCGGGAAGATCCCCCCTGGATTCCCAGTGCTGGAGCCGCGGGAAGATCCCCCCTGGATTCCCAGTGCTGGAGCCGGGATGAGCCTCCCCCTTCCCTTCCCTTTCCATGGCGCTTTTGGGCATTTGTTTCCCCGTGGCCGATGGGCTGTGAGTTGCGGAGCTGTGTCTGGGGTCCCCACATGAGTTTGTGAACTGCTTTATTTCTCTTGCATCTGGATCGGACGTGGATTTAGACCTATTTTCCCRTGTTCCTGAAGTGATGCTCCCTGGGCACTGGGGCCCATAGGCTTATGTTTCCTCACCTTAAGCTTGAAGCAGTTTGGGTGCTTTGGAAAACCACATGTGGGGCCCAGCAAATTCACCTGGCCTGGGTCAGATGTCCCCTCGCCGGCACCACATCCTGAAATACTGAGAAGTTCTTAAAACAGCAGCGTGGCCCTCGCACGCCGGGCAGGCAGCTTCCCGGCCGCCGCTCGGATGCGGAAGCAAAAATATCCTTTCCAAGAAATAATGCATAAGTGACTAAAGACCTCGATGGAGCCCCGTTGGGGACGGGGGAGGTGGAAAACAGCACCGAAAAGCTGCTATTGCTTCAGTTCTCCACAAGAGAAATGCAGAATATCGGGCGCTGAGGACCTGCTAGACGTCTTGGTTATYCACCAGACAGGACTGCTCTCTGTAGAGTATTTTCAGGTACTTTGAGCCACTTAAAAACAGGACAGTGGCGTTTGCATAAAAATAGGATCCTTGTTCCCGAGCAGTTCAGCTGCTGCTTCTGCTTTTATTTCTTATCTGATGTTGAGCTGCTTCGCTGGTGATAAAATATTTAGCCTCTGTGCAGAGGATCAGGTCATAAAAAGAATTAGTTACGAAAGAGGTAGGAGCAGAGGGTGAAATGTTTGGGGGGGGAGTGTTTGAGGGGGATATTTTTATTGTTACCGTGTATATTTGCACAAAAACGTTGCTTAAGGAGGTCCTTCCAAGTTCACACTTGTAAAACTGAACGCTTGCAGAGCTAATGTGCAGTTTGTGGTGGTGCAGCTGACTCCTTGCTGAGTGTGTTGGGGACAGTATAGACACGAGGTGGGCCCCCTGAAGCCAAGTCCTGCTCCCTGCTCTCATCCATCTACAGAGGAAGATGCTACAAATCCTCCTCCTCGCTGCCTTCCTCACCAGTTGCTTTCCTGGCTGAATTCCACTTAAGTTAACATCATGCCCATCTTCTCTGTGCTGTCATACTTTATGCAATATATAATCATATAAGGAGGATTCTAGGTTGCTTCAGATGCATTTTTTCTTTTTTTTCCCCCACAAAGATCAAATTTCTGTCCGCTCTGTTGCTGGCTTTGCAGTGTATAAAAAGAACTTGCACTGTCTGCAGGCCCCGGGACGTGGGTCCTGGAGCGCGGAGTTTGACCCGGGCTTCCTCAGAGCGTGTTTGTCACAAGCACTGACCCCGCTGAAAGAGCGGTGGGGATGGGAATTCCACRGGATTCTTCATCCAAAATTAATTTTTAGTGTAGGGGAAGAGAATTTCCAGGCACTAACTGTTTATCAGACCAAAGGAACCCCTGTCTCAAATGCTTTTAAACTTGACTCGCTCCCCCTTATCCCCCCTATAAAAAAAAAAAAAGCTCACGGGCCCTGGTCTGAGCAGTATAATATAGTTCTTTGTGGCCTTTGAAGTGGAGGAATCTCAAAGGTGAAGAACAAAGGAAAAGATATTCGTATCCTTTTATTCTTGTTAAGGCATGTGACTGGGAGCCAGGAAAACCAGATTCCATTCATGGCAGTGCACAGGCTTCCTGCGTGAATCCCAGCGAGCCTCCAATCCCCATCCCAGTATCCATGAGTCGGCTGCTTGGCCAGCTTGCTTTGCTGTCAGGAGCAGTAGGTGCACAAAGTTGTATTTTGTTTTTATTTTCAAATACTGAAAATTGGTAGCAAGAAAGCTGTGTTTCTGATGAGGTGACCTTATTGCTGGTCTGAGACAGGGAGCATACCCCAAATTAACTAAGCAGGTAGCCACACTAAAAAGGTCTCTGAAGATTTGAGTTAGGAGTGTTCGTTTTAATCTGAATCACACAAAAGATTCCCCAAAACCTGCTGTGGTTCACCTGGAAACTTGCTGCTATAGGTAAATGTGCTGGTGGTGATTTTCCGTGGCAATTTGAGAAGGATTTGGCAGGAGTAAGTGGGATCTTTGGTGCTCCCTGTATGCTGAGAAAAATGTCTCATTAAAACACTGAAAGTTTTGTGCAGTGGTGCAGTGACGGGGGGGMCATGTGAAAACACGAGTGAAAAACCTGAGAGGTGCTGGAAGGGTCAGAGGTTGGTCCCCTATTGCATCTCAGAGTGCATTAATTCTCCAGTCTTAAGTAAGTTTATTAAATGTATAGCTGGATGATGACTGCTAGAATATATTTGCTAACCCCTTTCAGCATCATGACTGTCAGAACAACGTGATATACCAAATGCTTACATCACTAAGATGTCAGTAGCATGTGTTTTTGTTGTTGTTTTATTTGTATTTTATATTTTTTCTCCCTAGGACAGCAATCAGGTTGGAGTTAGTTAGCTCCGAAGCCTAAAGCTTCTCCTTGCTGTGTTAGAAATAGTCCACCCTGAAGGATGGCTGCAGAACTGGAAGTTGAAACCAGGCAGGAGTCTGCAGGCCCCCTGAGTCAGAGGAGGAGGAATGATATCATCCCGCTGTGCTGATTCTTAGATCGATGATGACAAATTCCCTTTGCATAAGGCAGCCTTGCAACTGTAACACCACTTTTTTTAATGTATATTTAATGATCTTGGACTCCCTTTTTGCTGTTTGAATGTGGGCCCTTTGAGCGAAAGATTACCTCACCTAAAATAGTCCTGTAATTTGAAACAACAGCAAAAAAAAAAAAAAAGAAGCTATCTGGCTGATAACTATCTGTCATAGCTGATGGACAAGTAGTAACAATTCCTCTCCACCTTGGAGAGGGGAAGCAATGCTAAAGCAATCCTAAAACAAATACATGAATACCTACATTAGCTGAGTACCKTGTATAGGTGCCCTGTGCTAGGGTAATGATAGTTCTTTCAAAAAGACCTTAATACCTGGTTTCGTATCCAGAATGGATGCAGTAATCAGACTGAATAACTGACTATGTTTATTTGCTGGTATTGAAGGCTATTCTGTTACTCTGCCCTTATTCAAGGGTATTGAAGGCTGAGTTGTAAGAAGCAGTCAGCACAGCTATAGTTAAGTAGTCCGAATGGGATACTATTTTCTTAAAACTGGGTGCTTAAGATTTCAGTGCAAAGAATAAGTTTAATTTGCACTGTTGAAGCAATTACATATCTCAGTCTCAGTTGATCACTGCATACAATAAAGACCATAAAATAAATTCATATTTTAAAGAAAGGTGCTTGCGAAATTATTTTAAATGGAAGTTGACAAGGCAGTTGCACTTTTTTTTTTTTAAACCACAAGTAGGCTCCTAAATGGCTCATTCTGAAGCCTGAAAAAAGCCCATAATTTCTTTTTTTTTTTTTTTTTTTCAATCCAGTGTAAAAGGTGCTTTTCATCATTAATCAACATTAAAGCTGGTGCACTAAGGCTAGAGTCAGGAGTTCAGCACTTGAAGGCCATGAACAAACTGACATAGTCTGCCCCAGTCTGAAGCCTCAGTGCCCTATAGGTCTGGATCTATATCACAAACACTCCGGTGCTGCTGTTTGTCAGTTGTGCTCTGTAAAGATCCAGCCCAAGCTGCAAAGTCTGTCAGAAAGTTACAGGTTCTGCAGCTGGGGTCATAAATCCTAAATCCTAAATGCTGCTCTTGTCTGGGCGGCTGGGTGGGAAGCGCACCAGGCACAGAGCACGCTTGAGACTTAGGCTTTTCTCTCTTTGTGCAGCCTGCCAAAAACTCCCTTCATCTTTAAGTATGAATACCAGAAGTGAATGCCTGCCTAAGTAAGACTTTTGGGTAAGGCTGAAATTAAAATKTTGCAGTACTAATTCCTGATCTTCTGCACCTTTTGCATTCCCTGTAAAACTGCATTGTGCTAAAAGGTGTGTTTTAGGCTAAAATGTTATGTTTTAGTCTAACAACATAAACATAGAGAAGAAATCCATTTTAAAGCGTCTCCAATCTGCCCTCATTAACCTGTTATAGTGGCGTGAGGAGGCAGGGATGGATGTTTTAAGTTGTCGATTAAGTCAGCAGATCCTGTAAGCTTCCCTTACCCTTTYACCCCCTCTTTTCCAGAAATCCAAACCACAGTGTATTAAGAGAAATGTACTTTTAAACAAAAAGGAAAGTTATGTATCTCAGAGCTCTTAAATTTGTTCTTAGTGCTCTCTCCCTATTCCTTTYCTTCCCTCCCAAAACACTGCCAAGTGCAAAAGGATTTTCATGTAATTAAAGCAGAAGGCCTTAAAGCTCTCAATCAAACCTTTGTTTCCAGGTCCAGGTGCTTTTTCGGAGCGTTGTTTTCCTTCTYTCCCATCCAGCTCTTCCTTTAGGCTCCCAAGATCTCTCCCGTGGCCAAGAGCCCCGTTTTCCTCACTGATGTGAGCGCTACTGGGCTCTGCACGGAGTTCTCCGCTGCCTGCTTGAACAAAGATGCAGTATCCCTGCTTTCCTTTTCTCCTTGTAGTTCATTTTACACTTGGGCAATGTGCCGTAGAGGTTCGTCTTTAAAAACACAGCTTTATCAGCAGCCTTGAAACCGAGCTGTTGGATACAGGCRAAAACTTGCAAGACTTGAACTCTTCCCTTTTTTTGGCTCTCCACAAGGCAGGTTGAGCGGGATCCCTCTCCGCGTCCTCCTCCCTTTTGTGCTCCGAGATCTGCTCCATTCACTAGACCACACTAAATCACTCTTCTTTTTGTGAAGACATCTTATTTTTCCCCCATAGCCATTTGATCTGTGGGAAATGCTTCTCTCACGCTATTGTTCTTGTGCTGTTGTATCTTTGTACTTCTGCTCAGCAGCAGCTACCTCAGAGATCCGGTGCGAGAACAGTCCGAGTAATTAGCAATACAAGTTGCTGTTACCTCTGGCTCTTTTGCTACATGTAACGTGTTTATCCAGTTGCCATCTGTCCTGGGAATGGAGTACTCCTCTCTCCGTGCGATTGCTAATTGGATAAATTGTCCCGACCTGCCGTGCAGAAGGAGGCAGTCCACAGGCAGGCGACTTTGTTCTTAGCTGCATCAGGAGAGATATATATGTGTATATGCCTACATACACACATGTATATGCATGCGTGTAAGAGTTTGCATCTGCTGTTGTTGAAGCAGAGCCGTGTTGTTTTCCAGGGAAGATGAGATCCCGTGGAGCTCCAGCGAGCTGGCCTCCCCCGAGGACCCTTCTCTAACGTATCCGCGGCTCCTGCTGCTTCCTGCTCTTCCCATCTGTCAGCTCAGCAGCAGGAGGCCAGACAAAGTGCAGAGCTCTTGCTCCGTGCGCCCTGACGTTGCTGAGCAGTGAGCTGGGATGCCTTGGCTTTTGGCTTAAGATACTCGATTTCCAGGCTGTCTCCCTTGTACCCAGGCATGCCCAGGCCTGCGTGGCTCCCAGCGTCTCCGCATGCACCCTGGGGAGAAATCCCTACATTTATTTACGGTGCCTCCTCCCTCAGTCAGCACCTGGGGTGCCCTGTGCTGGGCTCTGCAGCACCAGAGCTTGCTGTCTGGAAAGCATCTTGCCTTTTGCTTCCTGCATTTCAGTTCCCAGCCGGGCGATGCCGAGTGCCGAAGCCGTGCATCRTCGCGGTGCTTGGACGTGCAGAAACGCAGTCGCAGGGAAGCGGTCAGCCCGTGGAAATGGGCAAGCGTGGCAAAGTTGTGATGGAAGCCCTGTAGGTTGCTGGGTGTGGGATGAGTCATATAGAAACGCTCCACAGTTGGGCACGGGGATTTGGTAACTGCGGTGTAATTAAAAGCCCTTGATTGCAGTGGCAAGTTAATGAGGGGGTCGGGAGGTGGGGGGAAATGCCTTTGGTATAAAATGCATTTATTTTTATTGAAAGACCCGTGGGTTGTGATCTTTAGGAATAACTCGAATCATCCTTTCTCCTGTATGGTGTGACTTGCTGACTTGTAGCCTTGCTTGCTGGGTTGTCACTAGGATTAGAATTGAAGGACAGGTATTACCAAGGTGCAGCACCTGGGGTGTAGAACACTTGTTTAGAGCTATTAATGTAGCTAGAGTCCAAAGAGGCAGAGCTTCATTCCCGAGTTCTGTATCGTAGCAGTATCTGTGTCTTATTTCAGATTTTAGCTTTGAAAATCAGCTCTATTTTGTGGATTCTCATTATGATGCATCCCTATTGTGTTAAATTGGAAATTTCACTTAGAAAGCGAGAAAAACCTTTGCCTAGAGACTTTAATTCAGCTTTACTTGCCTGTTTCTTACAGACACCTATAAGGAATTTTWGCTTGGATACCACTAGTGAATTAGATTGCTTTGGCTTAGTAGAGGAGCAGAACAATTGAGGAAGATTGAGCTCCATTGCTCATAGTCTTACCTGKGTCCATGCTGTCATGCATAGCTTCTCCTTTTCTTTTTTGCACTGTCCTGCTTCCAGATCCTGCGCAMACCACAGAACAAGCTGTGTCCATCTCTTGATGTATTTGTTAGCAACCTATGTCCAACTTCCACATGGGAGCTCCAATCTCACTGGCTAATTAACCCAAATAATGATCAGAACGTTATCTGTACTCCATAATGCTAAAGGGAAGTGATGCTGTTGCTGCTTGGTCTGGTTTGGGTTTTAAGATGGATATTCTGCTTGTGGTGAGGTCTCTCTGTGAGCTTATCCTCTGGCTGTAGAGAAAACCGTATAAAAATACGTGAGACCTACAAAATTTTGTTTGTAACTGATAATCTGTGTCCAAGTTTAGGATTTCTCGTCTCATAAAATGGCTTAAAAACAAAATGTAAACGCTATGTTTTTACAGCCTTCGTTCCTGAAATGAAAACGCTGAATGGGTGGGAAATTATTGTCTTGAGTACACAAATGTAGGGGTTTGGAGAGCTCAGCATCTTTTACAAGTGTAGAGAAATTACTTTCCTCAGTTTGCCTGGATTAASCAACTGTTTGCAGCAACTAGTTGGGGAAAAAAAAAATGATCAGGACTTGAAATCTTCCCAGTCCGTGAATAAAACCAAGGTGTGAGATGAATTAGCCAGTCTTAGGTTAGAGGCCATAGTAACCAGATTCAGCCTGCGAGCGGAACAGAGCACAGATAGTATTTCATATGACCCTAAAAAACGATTGCTGAGTGCCAAGAATCCTCTGGCCTTAACGTTTTGTAGCTGCAGACCGCTTTGGGAGGCTGAGCTCCTACACAGCCTAAAACTGAATTTCGTTTTCTATCCAATTTCACATCCATACGTCTGATAAATGGGGCRTGTGTCAGTTTTCGAATGTGTAAATTGTGTAAGTGCTTTTAGCCTTGTAATAACTAAGCAGCACAGTCTGTATTAAGGCGAAAAAGAATAATAATAATCCACCAGCGGGCACAAAGAGCTCTTCACAGAACAATTTAAAGCTTTCTCCTTCACCGAGCTCCTTGCTCGGTGTCCGCTTGCTGCAGAGCCGGTGGTCACAGCGCTCCACGTTCCCTTYAGATAAACTGTTTTTGGGATGCTCTCTTTTCCCCCCATAAATCACATTATTTGGAGGAACCAGATTAAACAGGCGCTGAGTTAAGAAGCTTTTGGTTCTTGAACTTGAGCTCCAGAGCTCCTAATGAGAACTCGAGGAGGAACATAAGTATAAGGTCCGACCCTGCTTTTACACGCCTTATTTTGCTAATTTTCTTAATCAGAAGCACTGGGGACTGGATTTCCTTGGGATAAGGTATGTTCCGTGCCGTGCTGGCCTATATTGATGGAAGGTGGTAGCAGGTCCCCTTAGATGGCCTGGGTTTTGGTACAGGCCTAGTCCCAGCCCTCAAGTCCTAGTTTTAGCGCTCGACTTGCTGCTTTTCCAGACGACTCCTGCCTAGAGAGGTGGACCCGGCACACRCCGAGCGTGGTGGCCACTTTGGGGCAGTTTCCCTCACGGAGGGAACCGTCCGACGCCTGGTTTAACGCGTCGCATCCTGTTTATGAGGCTGAAAGGTGGAATCGAAGCCGAGCACGAGCCGGCGAGCGCAGTGTGTGCGGTGGTTGCTGCTCTTTTTTTGGGGAGGAAACCAGCTCGCAGCAGCGTTTTTAGTAACTACCTGGTGGTTTTGAACTAGGGTGTCGTGGCTGGAACCACTGACATGAAAGCTCAGCAAAATCACCAATTCCACGGCCCTTTTTTTGGCCCTGTCTTTGGGGTCTAGGGCTGCTGCCTCTAACAGGRCAGCTCAGAAGGACACTTGCTGTCGTATTTTAGCCTGTGCTTTTACATAGCGTTAATGGCAGCGTGCGAGTGATAGCCCCTTTGGAGCTCCTCTGGAGCTTCTTGGGGAGTGTAATGTTGGTAGCACGTCTGAAACGTTGGGTGAAATCCTCCTCCTGAGGGAGAGGCGGGCAGGAGGCCGGACGAGCGTGGTGCCCACGGACACCCGGTGCGCCCCACCGCTGGGGTTTGGGCTGGACCCCGTTCTTCGTACGCCGCTTTAGCAGATAAGTACTGAACTTATGTCTAAGCAGGGGAGTTTTTTCCTCGCTTAAATATAGTCTTCCACAAAGAAAAAAAACGCTCCCTTCAAAAAAAATGACTTGCAGCCTTGCTATTGCCTTAACTTCAGCATGAAACACTCCTTCTGAATTCAGTAAAACCACCCAAATGCCTGATTAGGAGGACTTTTGGTTGTCCTGAAATTTGAACAACTTGAAAGGATTTGATTAGAGCAAAGATGCAGTCCAAGACCCGCATTCCAGTTTTTCCATCTTTCTGCATTTCAAAATCTCCGGAACTATCCTCTGATTTATTGAGGAAGTGTGGGGCTCTGTATTTTCTTTTTTTCCCCTGTCTCTTTGGAGTTTTTGCGTCTGAACTCGGGAGGTTGAGAAACTTCTTGCTTCATATGGTGGCCACATRACTTAATATCTGGCTGGTTTCGTGCCGGCTCGGGAGCAGCGCGTCTGGATGGGAGCAGCCGTATCGGCACCTCCGAGTGACTAATGGGAGCAGATAGGAAACAGCAGCCGAGTGAAAACAAATTGCAAGATCATTGCTGTGAGCTTGGTTTGCGCTTGGGGTTTTTTTGTTTGTTTGTTYGGGGTTTTTTCTTGCTCCTTGCAAGCAAAACTGAGCTGGTGTTGACTGATTCATTCAGAAATCTTGGGTTTCTTACGTGGCAATTTCCTTCCAACTTTTCAGATAAAATTTTGAGAGTCGACCTTGACAGCCTTGTGGAGTCAGCTGGCTTTTTTGAAGCCAATTTTTTGATGTTTATCAGTAGTGCTGTGGTGAGGCTGGGAATGGGAGAGCTCTGGACTTGCGCTTCCTAGGCGTGTGTCCCCAACCTTGAGAGGAGCTCTGTCCACCTTGGCCAGCGTGCCCTCCTGCTGCCCGAGGAGGGAGGGGAAAAGGCTCCTCTTTCGGTCAGAATTGTTGGGAAATGCAGCTGATAAAAAGCAAGCATTGGGAGCTTCCAGCTGATACAAGAAACTAAGCTGGAGGTGCAGACTTTCACCTTGCAAATTCTAGTTGCTAAATTGTCAGGGAAGCCTAGTCCACTTCATGTAAACTATGATTTTGGGCAAGGCACTGTGGAAGTTGGAATTACACAGGCTCTGAAGTATGATTTATAATACAGAATGTCAAGCAGAACATATGATAGGTACTCCTAGCATTTAAAAAAAAAAATGCMATCTATGAAATGAAGAAACGGAGGTGTAATTGCACAGCAGTCCACCTTCGGTGGCTGTWGGTGCTCCTTACTGTGCGGAGCCACGATGCAAACGTGGGGACAGAAACTATTGGAGTTGGGGGCTGTGGCCCTCCTGAAGTGCACGGAAATGGGATGGCTTCAGAACACGGCTTCTTTGCCGCTTTCACAAAGCATCTGACATCAGAGCTCTCCCGTTTCCTCTTTTTAGGAGATGGGACATGGGCGGCCTCCCGGGTGGGTGTCTGTGAAGGGCTGAGGTCGGTGGTTGTGTTTCGCCTTCCCTTCATCCCCACAGTCTGCCTCCCGGGTGCCCAGTAGCTTTCTCGGGATGGGATCTGGTGGCACCAAACCCCTTCCCTCTCCCGGACCTGCCGAACTTCTCCGCCTGCTTCCTGGTGGAGGTGGGACCTGTGGTAGCCCCCTGGGTGCCGAGGGAGCCCTGCTGAAGGCAGGAGGGCTTCTGCCTTCCCTGTATGCCGAGCAGTTCCCTGTTTGCTGCTTCTGTCCTCAAGTGCACTTGCTTGTCCTTCAAGGCGTAGAAATGTTGTCTCCAGCTGTAAGGGATCCACRGAGCACCAGTTTGAGAGATCACTTGGCAAACCTGTGGAGAGCTGTTCAAGGTAAACTAGGAACACAGGAACACCTTTCAGTCTGCATGCAAAGTGATACTTAAAAYATTTGCTCTGTAAAAGTTCCTTAGAGAATCCCAGGATGGYTGAGGTTGGAAGGGACCYCTAGAGMTCACCCAGYGCAGCCCCTGCTCCAGCAGGGACACCCAGAGCTCGGGGCACCCGSTCMCATCCCGGYGGGTTGGCAGATCTGCAGAGCAGGAGCCTCCGCAGCCTCCCTGGGCAGCCTGGGCCAGGGCTGGGCACCCTCACMCCAAACAAGYTCTTCCTCACRGSCACATGGAGCTGCCTGCGCTGCAACTGGCACCCACTGCCCCTTGKCCTGGCACYGGCCACCACYGAGAAGAGCTTGGCCCCTTCCTCCCCACGTTCCCCCTTCATGTGCTTATACGTATTAATCGGATCCCCTTCTCACCCTTCTCTTCTCCAGCGTGAACAGGCCCCACT
>NW_020454094.1:993825-1018043 GCF_003342845.1 Nothoprocta perdicaria
TTGAACAGCACCGGGCCCAGCACTGACCCCTGGGGGACACCACTGGCCACAGGCCTCCAGCTGGACTCGGCCCCATTTATGACCACCCTCTGAGCTCTGCCRTCCAGCCAGCCCTCGACCCACCGCACCGTGYACYCRTYYAGTCCACACTAAAARCTTTCCTGTAAGGGTGAGATTTCTCTCACAGGAAATGGTGTTGAAAGCCTTGCTGAAGTCAAGGTAGGCAACATCCAGTGATCCCGTTGTAGAAGGCTATCGGGGGGACAATCATGCCTTCCCCTTGGTGAATCCATGCTAACTACTCCTGATCACCTTCTTTTCCTTSACATGCCTGGAGATGCTCTCTAGGATGAGCTGCTCCACCACCTTTCCAGGGACGGAGGTGATGCCGACCGGCCTGTAGCTTCCCCGCTCCTCCCTCTTGTCCTTTTTGAAGGCTGCAGTGACGTTGGTTTCTTCCAGTCCTCCRGCACCTCCCCTGCTCCCCATGACCTCCCAAAGATGATGGGAGAGCAGCTGAGCAATAACCCCCACAGTTCCCTCAGCACTCTTGGGTTCATCCCATCCAGGCCCGTGGATTTGTGGGTGTCCCGCTTGCCTAAATAATCCCTAACCCAGTTCTCCTCGACCAGAGGAAGGTCTTCACCTTTCCAGATTTTCCCTCTTGTCTCGGGACTCGTACTTATGGGGCCTTAGCAGTAAAGACTGACTCCAAGAAGACATTGCGGTCGTTGTGAGATGAGGTGCTCTTTAGAATAGTAGTTGGCRAGACTTGTTTTCCAATTCCATTTTAATTTGGACCTGTTTTTTCAGCCCCATGATGGGTAAAAGGTGCTTACGTGTGGGCCGTGGCAGGAGCCTGTAAGCGCC
The DNA here is from genome assembly GCF_003342845.1 of Nothoprocta perdicaria. Taxonomy (NCBI): domain Eukaryota; kingdom Metazoa; phylum Chordata; class Aves; order Tinamiformes; family Tinamidae; genus Nothoprocta; species Nothoprocta perdicaria. Next base: position 994,696 of record NW_020454094.1, read on the forward strand.
GGAGGGGAGACCCTGCCGTTAGGGCGTCCTAGCAGACTGTGTGATTTGGCTCTCAAAGCCAAAGACAAAGGTTTCCTTGGCTCTGTGCTCGGCTTTCGGGCTGTATTTGTATAACTAACAAAAATATTCCTAGTAGGCACATTGTATTACACAGGGAACTTGCTGCACACAACAGAAACTGCTCCAGCTCTGACTTCTTGGTTCAAGGCGTGGCTATTTCAGCCTGCAGGGAAGAATAAGGTTGCAAACCCCTTATGGGCAAGAGGAAGCAAAGGCTGAATTCCCTGTGAATGACTCTCGTCTGTGCCCTGTGTAGTTGTGATACAGACCCTGCTCTCCCTCRTGAACGGTTCTTTGGGGTTTTTTACTGAACCTTTCAGTAAAAGGGCTGGGGTGTCAGATCTAAGGATACGTGCGTGTATTTGTAAGTGCTTAGTCCTTTTYGAAGAGTTTAGAATGAAAATGCAGGCGTTCAGCTTAATCTTGAAAATAATGAGAAAAGATACAAATCCATCACTATTGCTCGGTTAATCATGAATGTGTCTGATGTCCAGGAGGAAAAGCACCACACGTTGATTCCCTGTCTCATAGGAGCGATGGAGATGACGGACACAAACGGCCCAGTCAGTGTTGCTGGAGCAGTTTGTGGTGTTAAGGGCAGAGATTTGTTTGGAAAGAGCAAGTCCAAGTCGTTGCCGCTTTCGCTAGYGTGGCCTGCGGAGATGAAAACAGCTGCCTCTGGTTTCACCCTGCAGTTTCTTGAAACTCTCAGCTTAAAATAGACCGCTTTCTTGTGGCTGTCTAAACTTAGACTTGTTGCTAAACCTGCGTGTGTTTCCTTTATACAGGTTGCAAAATAAAAGCGCTGCGGGCCAAGACGAACACGTACATCAAGACCCCCGTGCGTGGAGAGGAGCCCGTSTTCGTCGTCACGGGACGCAAAGAGGACGTGGCCATGGCCAAAAGGGAGATCCTCTCCGCCGCCGAGCACTTCTCCATGATCCGAGCGTCGCGCAACAAGAACGGCCCTGCCCTCGGAGGGCTGCCCTGCACCCCCAACCTGCCGGGGCAGACGACGGTGCAGGTGAGGGTGCCCTACCGCGTCGTGGGGCTGGTGGTGGGACCCAAAGGAGCCACCATCAAAAGGATCCAGCAGCAGACGCACACCTACATCGTGACGCCCAGCAGGGACAAGGAGCCCGTCTTCGAGGTGACGGGAATGCCCGAAAACGTGGATCGCGCCCGGGAGGAGATCGAGATGCACATAGCCATGCGCACGGGCAACTACATCGAGCTCAACGAGGAGAACGACTTCCATTACAACGGTACCGACGTGAGCTTCGAAGGAGGCACGCTCGGCTCCGCTTGGCTCGCCTCCAACCCCGTGCCTCCCAGCCGCACCAGAATGATTTCCAATTACAGAAACGATAGCTCCAGCTCCTTGGGAAGCGGCTCCACAGATTCCTACTTCGGAAGCAATAGATTGGCTGACTTCAGCCCCACAAGCCCATTCAGCACAGGCAACTTTTGGTTCGGAGAAACGCTGCCRTCGGTGGGCACGGAAGACCTGGCAGTCGACTCCCCTGCGTACGACTCCTTGCCGACGCCTTCCCAGACCATTTGGACCCCGTTTGAGCCCGTCAACCCGCTCTCCGGCTTCGGYGGCGACCCCACGGCGAGCGCCAAAGCTCAGCGGAGAGGGAGCCAGCCGTCCCCTCCGCGCCTGTCTCCCACCTTTCCCGAAAGCCTGGATCACCCGCTCGCCAGGAGGGCCAGGAGCGACCCGCCCAGCGCCGGCAGCCACGCCGGCCTTCCCATCTACATCCCTGCTTTCTCCAACGGTACCAACAGCTACTCCTCCTCCAACGGCGGCTCCGCGTCGAGCTCGCCGCCCGAGTCGCGGCGCAAGCACGACTGCGTCGTCTGCTTCGAGAGCGAAGTCGTTGCGGCCCTCGTGCCCTGCGGCCACAACCTCTTCTGCATGGAATGTGCCAACAGAATCTGTGAAAAAGAATCGCCATCATGTCCCGTTTGCCAGACAGCTGTTACTCAGGCAATCCAAATTCACTCTTAAATATATATAGATATTATTATATATGGAACTTTTAAAACTCTGAAAGGCATGGGTGTAATGGTACCCTCTAGTAAACTTCCTAATGAATTCTGACTGCTGGGCTTTCTTGGGATTAGGCTAAAGTTGTCAATAAATTTATACTTTCGGAGTAGAAAGGCTGCTATGGTAACACTACAGCAAGGTGGTCCGTGTCCGTGTCGCCGCCAGGGAAGCRCCGGGCTCCGCACCCGAATTCCACAGGCTTGGCCGGGGTGGTGGGAGCGCGTTGCTCTGCCGCGGGGCTCGTGGCATTCCCATGTGTCAGCCAACACTTCCGATGCTGCCTTCTTTACACTGCCAGTTTTGAAAAACAGGTTTGGGGAATTTGTTTTTTCTTTATGCAACAACTTATGCCTAATTCTTCAGCATTGCAAATACCTTTTTTTTTTTTAAAGCAGAATTTGATTTATTGAAATGGATAAAGTTATTGGCAGGGTCAGAGAAGCTCCTGTTGAGGCCAGGCGGGGGAGAAGCTGCCCGCGGACGCCAGCGTGTTAGCAGCAGGGTGTTGAGAGGATCAGGAACGTATCGGTCCCGCTGGTGAATTCCGACCCACTGCTTTCCTTAACATAACGTGGAAAMGTCTGGCCGTTCATCCCGTTTCAGTAAGGGCTCTGGGATGCACATACTTCGACTACCCGTGAGGATGCTGACATTCCGTTCATTAGTCCGATCAAGCTGTTCTTAAATTGCGTTTTAGAGAAGACAGAGCTGAAAAATGTGAAGCCTTTTTATGTTCAATCCATATTTGTCTTGCACATATATAAATATATATTTTATTTTTGGTAATGGAAAGGAAAAAAGGGGAGATGCGTGCATGCCCTCGTGTCATCCGCGGCTGCGGCCCTGCAATCAGTTTACGTCATTTCAAGAACTGTCGTTCCAATCGCGAGGAAAAAATGTCTCTGGAATGCGCTGCTTGCATTTCAACCTGTGGATGTTTCCGGCTTTCCCATCCTCAGTGCGTTCCCGAATCTGTGCTGGCAAAATATTAAAACAACAACAACAAAAACACAACAAAAAAAGAGACACAAAGTGGAGTTCTAGTGGATTTTTCTATTTTTTTTGAAGCATTATTTTCCCAAGACAAAGCTTTTTTCTCAGTATAACAGAAATGAAATTATATGTGTATTGAACTAGTAAATATACAGAAATTTTATTTTTTATTTCCACTTGAAGAGTTACATTTCGTATAAAAGTTTACAAATAACGGTTTTTATTTTATGATTTTCAGTATAAGAGTTGCCTTGATGGCATATTATGTAATGCATAACTTTAATGCTAATTGCTTGTAGACTAGTTACATGTCAGTATTGGAACCTAATCTTTAGCTGCAGTCCTGTAGGTAGGAACAGCCGTTCACCGAGCATGTATTTTGTATTTTATTGCATTGTACACTGCAACTAATAAGCCAAGGAATCGACAGACATTAGGTGCGTGTACCATTTCTATAAACCACAAACTAAGAATGAGAAACTATCAATATAGTTTAGTATTTGCTAATTTTACTACACTTTTTGTTATGTATATGTAGGGAGGTCATAGGGATTATAAATTCAATTTGAGTAAAGTTTAAAAACCATATATTTTATGATAAAGGGCCTTTAACTTATGATGGCCAAAGCACTGATATTATATATTTGCTGTAAAGAGAATTATAAGAGTTTTATTTTTCTGATATTAAAAGTTACTTAATAAAGACTTGTTTCCATTAACGTGGCCGTGTGGCTGTGGTGATGGCCGGCGCGGCGGGGGCGACGCGTCCCMCGGGATGCGGCTCCTCGGGGGCGGCGGGAGCTTCCCTGGGTGCCTCCGGATGGGATCGMTCTCTTCTGTGCAGCCCTTAAATGCAGTGGGGACCTTGTTGGGTCACGCTGTAGCTTTCYGGAACAGATCTTGGACAAAATCCCAGGTTGGAAGGGACCTCTAGGGATCCCCCAGCGCAGCCCCTGCTCCAGCAGGGACACCCAGAGCTCGGGGCACCCGGTCMCATCCCGGCGGGTTGGCAGATCTGCAGAGCAGGAGCCTCCGCAGCCTCCCTGGGCAGCCTGGGCCAGGGCTGGGCACCCTCACCCCAAACAAGTTCTTCCTCACGGGCACATGGAGCTGCCTGCGCTGCAACTGGCACCCACTGCCCCTTGGCCTGGCACTGGCCACCACTGAGAAGAGCTTGGCCCCTTCCTCCCTACGTTCTCCCCTCAGGTCCTTGGACACATTGACCAGGTCCCTCTCACCCTTCTCTTCTCCAGGCTGAACAGGCCCCGCTCGCTCAGTCTCTCCTCTCACGAGAGCTGCTCCAGGCCCTTCCTCATCCCTGTTGCTCTGCGCTGGCCCCTCTCCAGCAGCTCCACGTGCCCCTTGTGCTGGGGAGCCCAGAGCTGCCCCCAGTGCTCCAGGTTTGGCCTCCCCAGGGCTGAGCAGAGGGGCAGGATCAGGATCCCCTCCCTGTCCTGCTCCCAACRCTCCTGATGCAGCCAGGAGCCCACTGGCCYCCTTGGCCACCAGGGCCCTGCTGCCTCATGGRCACCTTGGTGTCCCCAGGACYCCCAGGTCRCTGTCTGTGGAGCTGCTCCCAGCAGGTCAACCTCTACCCTGTGCTGGTGCCKSGGGTTATTCCCACCCAGGGGCAGGACCCTGCACTTGTCCTTGTGGAACCTCATGAGGTTCCTCTCTGCCCAACTCTCCAKCCTGTCCAGGGCCCTCTGGATGGCAGCACAGCCCTCTGGAGCATCGGCCACTCCACCCAGTGGTGTGGGACTCCCCCATTTTATAAGAATATTCCCATATTTTGGGCCTGCAGTTTCCAAGCTGCTTTGACACGGTTTAGATGAACTCTGTTCCCTCCAACAGGAGCAGAGGCCACTGATCACAAACTCACCTGAGTCTGAGTGCAAGTTCCAGGGCTCCTCTCCCCGTTCCATGGAAATCGGTGTGCGCCGGCTGTTTGTGTGTGCCCTGCCGGGGGCTGCAGCTTCTCTTTGCCCCTTTTCCTGCAGGACGGAGCCATCTCCACGCCCAGGGGCTGTTTCAGGCTTTGCCTGGTACAGCCCTTCAGCAAAGCCCAGCCCAAGCAAGAGCAGCAGCCAACTAAAAAGGCATTTTTGGGCCATCTGCCTTCAAAGAAAATGTTATTTATTAGTGCCCCCCCCCCCCCAGCATGTGCTGCCTGGGGCTGCTTCATCCCTGTGGCCAGGACAGCCCGGCCCTGTGTCCCCCATCCCTGCCCCTTCCCGTAGCCCTCAGGGACACGGGCTCCAGCCTCCGGCCTCCTCAGTCTGCTGCAGTTCATTTATTTTTCCATGCTCAGGAACACTTCGGATGGGTGACTAAACGGCCAGGAATTTTAACTCCTGTTAGCAGGAGGTTAAGCCCTGGCTGCCAGGCAGCCGGATTGCATCGGGCCCTCCATCTAGCAGGTGGAAAAATTAATGGGRRAAAAAAAAWTWAAAARKTTWMYWMYYMAAARKKRAAAMYTWMMAAWWAAWYMRGKKGKKRWTKTTTTTTTTTTTCCCCTCCCCCTCGCTTGCTGTGCAGCTTGGACTYGAGTTGCTTCCACTCTGGGGGTTTGCCCGCTGGCTTAGTGATGAAGGCAGCACCTTAAAAAGATTGTTTTGAATTTCTCATTTTGCAGCTCTCGCTGGGCTGCCGCCTTGGGMAGCGCTGCCGGCCGCGGGCTCCGAGGCTCGTGACGGTCCCTGAAAATAAGCCAGGGTTAAAATGTTTTGCTCAGCTATAAACAGAGCCCGTACTTTCCCATGATGTTAGGCATAGCTTGGGAGTTGGCAATAGGGGACCAAAATGTGTGCAAGTGGAGGGTTTTTTTTTTATTATTTATTTAAAGAAAAAAAAAAAAAACACTCTCTTTTGTGCTTAATGCTCCTTTTTTTTCCCGTTTCTGGGAGGCAGCCTTGCAAAGCGCTGTGTGTTCAGCTACCTCGCCCAGCCCAGCTCCCCAAAGCAACACTTGGTGCTTTGGGGGTTTTTGGGTGGCATCAGTAGCTACTGCCCCAGCCTGGAGARAAGCTGCTGCCCTGGAGCTCCGTGGCCCAAAACCCCCGGGGGAAGAAAAGACCCCCCCYMMACACACACACACACAGAGCCCCTGGTGGGACCAAGCTGGAGGTGCCCTCTCCTCCCTGGCTAAAGTGTCACAAATCTTCTTTTAACATTTAAATTTTGCATCATTAAAAAAAAGGAAAAAAATATATCTTCTTCAGTGGTCCCTCCCCGCAGCTTAAGCTCAGCTTCATTTAACTGTCTGGCATTTAAGGGCCATGAGCTGCAGCACCTAGACTGTGAGAAACTCACCTGGCATCAGCAGAAACCGGATTTCTACAGGGTTTGCGCATGCAGAAAGCAGCAAAAATACTGCCAACAGCGCAACTGTTTTGCCAAGAAGGGTTTAAACAGAACTCCATATAAAACGCAGCCCCGCAGGGCATCCCCTGCACCGGGACCCGCGCTGGGATTTGATACCAGCTGATAATAAATGAGAGGGCTCCATTTATCCGGGAGCTGCGCTGGTGCCGGGAGAGCCCTGCCGGCATCGCCAGCGCTGTGAACAAAACAGAGACGCCAAAGCCTTGAATCTTTACCTTTTTTAATCAAAAACATACTCTGTTACAGAATTTCAGGAAAGTTAACTACAGTATATTATCCACAAACTAGGTCTAATGAAAAACATACAGTAAGCTACAAAGGAACTACTGGGAATTCTGTCGACCGCTTATCAAAAGGCAATGGCTCCAAGAACGGTTTTCCCCAGGCTTTCTTGCTTCCAGAGCCCTCTCCCGGGAGTTTCGGGCTCGGGTCTTTGCAGCTCTCAATCCAGCTGAACCACAACGGAGCCGGGCTGCAAACCGCACCAGAAAGACAAAGAAAGAGGTTCGGGGAGCAAGAAAGCGCTAGACCTGATCCGTGGTGGTGGAGAGCTCTGGGAAGAAYTAGCTCTGTAAATTTAGGAGTGATGCAGCAGCCAAGAGGGCCAAATTCGCTCGAGATGCTGCAGCCAGCAGGTGGTTTCYGGCAACGCTCTTGTCCGGAGCCGCTTGAGGGGCTGCAGGACACGACGCGAGGGCAGGGGCAGCACCCAAGACGCGAGCAGCAGAGGAGCGCTCTCCATCGCGCCATCCTTGGTGGCTTCCTTGTGCGGCGGCCTCAGGGGTGGCAGGAACCACCTTAGTGCTCTAGAAGGTGACAAATGCCACACGCGAGACAACCCGCAAGGAGAAGTTCTGGAAAAAGAGCCAGAGTCCTCACAACAATGTTGCTGGATATGGAAAACCACCGTGGTTACCAGCAGGACCAGGCAAGGCCATTGCTTTTCACGGATATTTTTCCAATCTTCAGACGAACAAAGTAACCTCTCAAAATTTTTCTGTCCTTATCAATTCCTGGCAACAAAAAAAGCATCTTCTTATTACTTGATGGAGCAGATGTTAAGTGGCATGGGGCTTGAAAGGAGAAGAGCAGGGGGAAAGGGAGGAAAGAGGATTTCCTAAATGCGCCCGAATCCCACTTAGAGGAAGCCCCATCTGGCTGCACCGGAGCGGGCGCCCACCCCGTCACCCCGAGCAGAGCAAGAAGATCCCAGTTAAGGAGCCGGTCCCTTCTAAAGCGCTGGCTCCATAAAAGAAGTGATTAAAGACGTCCCAACGGTGAGCACCGTCAAGACCCAAACAGCACCGCGGGGTCCGGAGGCAGAAGACGCCTCCCTATTGACCAGCATGGGAGTTTCACTGGTTCCTAGCAGACAAGCYGAGCTCCGCAGAGAGCCGACACCTTCGGCAGTGTCACAAGAAAGACGGTCTCAGAGGTAAGGCACAAGGTTTGGACACGCGGTCGATGGCTCCTGCTGCTACAGCCCCGCTGGGYGCTCTCCCTCTCCGTTAAAGCAGCCAGAGCAATTCCCAAGTTCTCAGCACATTTCAGAGCCCTTAATGGATGGTTCATGTTGCATTTGGGGGGTCCAGGGCCCTTCTTCCAAGGCCTGAAAAGTGAGGAACGAGTCCAGCACCTGCTTCTCAACAGCGCTGCTTGGCCACCACGTCACCCTTCCACAGAGCGTGGAAGCTCTTTCACCTGCGCAGCCCCTGCAAGGGCTGATCCTCCATCTCTACCAGGCTATTTTAAGTGCTCTTCTCRCAAACTAACCCCCTCGCAGCTGAAGCCACCCAGGTTCAAGTGCGAGTCCYGGCGCCAGGGACACAGGGGGACGCAGAGCTTCCCAGCATGGAGYGGCCCAAGAAGGGCAGGAATCGGGCTGGGAAACACGTCCCCTGCCCACAGGACCAGCTCCACAGAGAGCACTGAGCGCACGAGGACGGGACACGAGCAGGATCTGGGTAGGAACAAGCACGTGCTCAGGAAGCGGAACCAAGGGAGGGTTTTGGCTCTCCTGCCCTGCCCGCGGCGGGAGCGTCGGAGCCGTCGGAGCAAGCAGCTCTTCCCYGGATTTCAGGGACGAGATGCGAACAGGAGCCTGTCTGCAACTCCCCGCACTGCTGCTCACCTAGAAATGCAAAGAAGTAACGTGAAGGCATATGAAAGATTAAGAGCAGCATGTTTGTGTTGTGTCCTTTAGCAGTTACGACTGAATCTGATTGCTGACTGCACAGAAAGTAAAATGAATGGCTTGTCGTTATTTTTACTGCCGCACAGTTCAGATTTCTTCCTATCTGGAAACTCGTGATTTTTTTGGTTCTCWCAAAATCCTCTGACATTCCCTTGTGCTGTTCTGACTCTTTTCCTTTGGACTATGCAGGGTGCTGCAGGTACCATTCACTGGAATGGAGGTGAACCCTTGCAAAGTCTCCATAAAAGCAGTGTTAGCACCCGAGCTCCTTCCAGACTGCAACACAGGCAGGAACACCATCAGGTGGCAGGAATCTTTCAGTATTCTATCAAAGTTTGGCAGAATAAGAACATAAGCAAACAGAAAGGAGAATTTCTGTGAAGTAGCCCATATCCAGATCAGGCATGCATCAAGATAAGCACCTTTGGAAAAGGCAACCTAAGGAACTAACTCACCCATTCGTAAATAAGTGATCACTCTATGTGGTTCATCTGGCAGAAGGCTGGACATCGACAAGCTGCCATGTAAGAGGCAGGAAAGAAAAAGTGATTTCCTTAAAAGTTAATTGGAAGAAAGCAACACTATTCATGAAAATRMAGAGAAAGCCATTGCATTTCTGGCYGTCACACTGAAATCACATCCTCTCTGCTTCCGTCTGTAAAGCAGGAGCGAGGACTGCTGACTTCTTCCCTAGGAATGTGAATGTACGGGGGCAGCAACACCTAGAGGCTGCTATAAAGGGTGTCACAGCCCTGTACAGACCCTGAAGCTACGCAAGAAACTGGGCAGAAGTTCCTAAATGGCCCGTTCCAGGAGCTGCGCTCCGGCTGCCCGCGGGGATCGCGCTGCCCATCGGCTCGGGGGACGAGTGGAGCTCAGCGCAGCCCTTGGGCTGCAATCTGCACATTCCCAGGCCGCTGCAACCTCCAATTCTCCACACACACGCTGGAAAGTAGGGAACTCCTGCTCCTTCCTCACGCCCTGCCAAATAACTGAAATAAAGATATCGCCAGGACATAGGTTTGTGGAGAAGCAGCGATGGCAAGAAAAGCTGGAATCGCATCCTGGCAAACTTAAATCAACAAAAAATCTGACCCCTCTTGGCTGCTGCTGCTGCCCTTTCAAAGGGAAGAATCCATCACTCTAGCTCCATGGTTTCAAGGTGCAGAATTATATAACAAAAGCAAACTAAATTTATAAAAATCATGGTTTTCATTATTTTATTTATACTATTAGCTAGAGAGAACGCATACATGTTGTATCTGTCATACAGTCAGTACATCTGCAGGTTTTTTCTACTATAAATTCTCTATACAAAGTCATTGCCAATTGATACGGTCTTTGATGGCATAGGGCTTAAAATAACCAAGAGGTATAAAAACAAGTTTGCCATCTTGCCCTGAGTGGAAATGGTGAACAGATACAAAAACTGGATCCTAAATATTGATACATGATTTAATGGCATAYGCAAGTAAAAAGAGTCATGCAACTTTTTAAAATACCTGCCAAGTTTTACTCGAACAAGATCATAGAAGTCAGTAGTAATTATGAAAATATCTTCCTGCCATTAGGTATTCACTAAGCAATTTAAGTGGCAACTTTGCAGACTGGGTATTTCATGTTACATTTAAACTGAGTGCCAGCACTGAAAGTATCCATTTGTTTTAGTGTTTCAAAAACTCATATGTCTATATAAATAAAAATCTAAGATATCTTTTTAAAAACTAGTGAAGGAAAAGCAACTTTCTTTTCCTTCTCATTTCTCATCATTGCCAAACAATATATGTCCCATCCCTCTTTTTTGGCAGCTTCTACCTTTTAATCTGGAAAAAGCATAACAAGACAGTCAACAAAATGCAGTCTTCTGTTAACTCTTGTYCTCTAAAAAGAACATCAGTTGGAATTTAAAAGTTGCTAGAAGGTGTTTATAACTATTAGAAGGAATTTTCAGATATAAATATATATATAATATATATTCTGCATACAAAAGGCTCCTGTGAGGCTTAGCATCAAGTTGCCATGATAGAGAGGGAAAGTTTCAAAGGGAACAAACCCAACACTGTGAAGTCTCCATAAGGCATTCGCCCTTTACTTGAAGCCCTGAGCCATGTATGATGACAGCTGATTTCTGAAAATAACCAAAATCCAACTTCTGCATGTTCAGTTCCTTTCTGCTAAGAGCAAGGCGGCAAACACATTTTTAAAACCTGGTTTTAGAAGATTAAGCAGAACAAAAGTAAAATATATCTTTAGGTTATAAACAGAATTGTATTTTACAATCCACCATCCTCACAATATAACGGCCCACAGCAGTGCAGCAGAGGGATCTCAGTCTAAAGGTTGTGGGTCTGCGATGGGCATGGTATGAAGAACTTCGTCGAGAAGCTGGAGGGCACGATGTAAGTGGATTTCAATCCAGCAGGGTGTCTCTTTGATGCTCTGCCTCGGGTAATCAGGTCCCCAACCTTTTACAAAACTCATCCTGAGAATGCACAAGCGGCGCAGGTCATCCACACCGATCCCAGCAGCAGCTGACAGACCTGAACGGGAGAGGTTTCAATAAGTGCTCACAGACATGCTCTGTTACCACCTGTTTGTCCAGCCATTCCCTYCTGCTTAGCTGCTTCTCCACGAGCAGTTCTCTCTCATCATAGCCAAGGCCAATCAATATTTCCAGATCGGTGCTATAACGAACGCAGCAACAATTTCACATTTCTTCCCATTAAACCTTCTTTTTCATCCCTCTGCAGTCTTTTCAAGTGCTTTAAATTGCAAAAGCTCCTCATAATGAAAGCAGTTGTATGATGAAACCTAATGTCTTATGTGACACACTACGCTTAAATCCCATTGAACAAATCCAATCAAAAACACTTATTCTTGAAGTTTGTCAAATGCCGAGCTTTTAACATAAGGATTTCAGCATAAGATCAGCCACAGGGAGCTGAATTTGAGATAATTACTCTAGTCACTTACTCTGGTAAAACAAAAAAGGATGAATCRTAAGTATGGCTAAGACAAGAATTAAATTTTTGAAGACAGCTGGAAAGATACACTGAGCAATAAAGGGAACACACAAAGCACTGTGGAGCCTCAAGAAATCTGACACAAATACTTGCAATTTTAAAAGTGTTCAAAGAGAGTTTTAGAATCTAGAATTTATCAACCAGTAAAACTCTAGCTCGGAATAATTTAAAAGCAGAAAGAGGAAAGAACACCCTCATACCCTCCTCCTCATCTTCTCAAGAACCTTAAGTTTGCTAAAATGGAATATAGGATTTGATAGCCCAGTCCTCCCCACTGCTTTTAGCAATGTATTTATAAGCTCAGCTCTCAAATGTCATTTTTCAAATATGGATCTGCTTAAGCAGCAGAAAACCTCTCTCCCTTTGAAGTAATACAATTGAGCTGTTTGACCTTGTATGTAACACACCCTGCAACGCTCTCACAGAACAACAAGCAGCCACTTCCACAGCCACTATCCCCTGAGGATCACAGGGAGAAACTGATGTGCAAGGCAAGCACAAAGGGAACAACTGTGGCCTTAAACACCACGCCAGCGCCGCTTTGCCCAAATCCAGCTCCTCATTCTACRCTTGCACTGTTGCAGGAGGCAGGCGAGACTGTGTGTGTGCTGTTAGATGGCACAACAGGATTATTTGCTTTCAAAGAAAACCAAAAGATTAAAGTTAATGTACTTACTAATGGCTGGGGCTATTCCACCTACTGATCCTGGTCCAGGGATGTTTCCTGCCACCGCTGCAGCTTGAGCAGCGGCAGCAGCTTGGGCAGTGGCAGCCTGCTGCTGCATCTGACGGTGACACTGGCGTAAATCAAACACCTTCAAAACACAAACATATTGTGCTATGTACATTTACCAATAAAGGACAGAATTCCTCAACCTCCATCCACTATTGCCYGGACTGTTCTGCCCTCCCAAAGCAAATTCCCCGTTCACCCCTCACTTGCGCAAGAGCAAACTTTTCTTGGCTAGTTTTATTTCTAACCAAAATAATTCACCGAAGTGATTCTTACAGATTCTTACCTGATGTAAGCACCACTGACTACACCAAAACACCTCCAGTAGCTAGGCACATGAGTAAAAATGGAAGCCAGCAAGTCCACCTTAACTTTGTCATTGCTTTCCCGAAGCAAAATAGTGAAYTTAAAAGGAACACAAGCAACATATATAGTTGCAGTTACAATAGCTAAGCTTCATGGTGCTGGCATTTTCTGTTTTTGTGGTCAGGGTGGGCACTAATATCAAGAACTCTGTTCTCATATCAGAAAGTTTTCATTAGAAAGCAACCGGTGGCACTTCTTTCACCTTCACTATACAACCTGTCTGCAAAAAATGAAGGGAAATACTGAAGAAGGGAATACAAAAACCCAATCACCACAAATATCATTTCAAACAGTTTATCAAAAATGAYACTGAAATGATTTAATAATATTTTAGGGCTTATTTTAAACTCCAAATACAGTCACAGGTTTGGCAGAGGCCCACCTAGTTAATAATCTTCCCAGAAGTATTTGCTTCCAGGTAGCTCTGACTTCTGGCTCATCACAAGTGTTTTCATGTTGGTAACACTTCGAATGCACACTTTAACACTTTTAAGATGCATTTATGCATACTTCAGTTCCAAATTTTCTTGGTTTGGGGAGAAAGTGAAGAAATGGATAATCCAGGCTCAAGTTTTGTGGTAGCTAGTTTAAAATCATAAAGTTAAAAATACACAAACTGCTACGAAGATTCTTTGTAAGAAAAAGCAAGGTCTTCGGGTTGCTTTCCTAATACCTAGATGATATTGCATTTACAGCTATTAAAAAGAGTGACGCTTTTATGGGCCAACAGAAATATATTTTTTAAAGAAACAACGATCAAAGGTGAAATTACTTGTGTTAGTAGAGAAGATTGAGACCAAAATAAATCCATTTACAAGAAACAAGTCTGTGCTGTTTTCCCCACAATACTTCTGAGAGCATCAGACCAACCTTGATATATGCACTTGGGTAGATCTTGTGCACGGCGTCGCCCGGCGCCCGCCCTGCTTCTCTATCCAGGTAGTARCTCTGGACGAAGACTGCGTGGTCACTTAGGCATCGAACCCACACGTCGCCTTCTCCTTTGCACTCCAGCTGCACTCCTTTCCCTATGTGCAACCTTAAAAAGGAACACAGCTCCCGTGGACTTACTTGTGTTTATGCACTCGCAGTTAGCTCCTTACTAAATAAACCACAGAACAATTCTCCAGCTCACTAGCCCATGATACCACAGTTTATATTCAGAAACACTCTGCTCACAGGAGGAGCTGAAATAAGAATATCTTAATACAGCAAATATAGTATACACCTAAAAAAGTGTGAAATCAAGAACCCACCTGCAAAACCACATAAAATACACAGGAAACACCGAATGCAGAAGCAACAATACACAAGTAGTAACTAAAATAGCTGTAAACATGTTCACTACCACCACAGAGCWGGGATACCAAACACACATTTGGGATGCTCTTCGGAAGTGTAAAATCCCACACGCCTTCTAATATAGGAAGCCACTGAATTACAGGTACAAAGACAGGTTTTAATGCAGAACTGTGTATTTTTTTTTCAGATCACATTACAGAAATCTAGCATTTTGATGCCACGATGCAGCTTTGATGTTCCCACTCCAACGGTTTTGAAGACAGGGAATCACTTTATTCCTTTTCATTTCAAAGAAAAAAGGAAGAAGTTGCAAGATCACTTTGTTTCTCTGTGCCTCAAAGAGCATGCACAGTAAGCAGCAGCAAAAATCCCGCGAGCTTTCCCTAGCAGCCTTCCTTTGCCACTTTGTCAAATTTATATATTGCATTTATTCTCACGTTACTTCATCTGTGGTGCAGCKAGCTAGTGCTCAGCTCGCATACATAATGGCACGAGTTGCTAATTTTATCCTCAAAGGCACCGTTTAGAAAGCAACGAAAGGCAGCGTGCTGCTGCAGAGCACTAAAGGTCTTTGTTGCACAGTTCACATTTTGAATGCATTAAGGTAGTGGCCTGGAAATACATATTCTGCTAYAGCTAATCCAGTTCCACGGTACCTACCACACTTGCTGTTTCAAAAGAGACACCCAGCAGAAAATATTACCAAGCACAAGGGACAACTGAAGCTTTTGGTAACTGTAAAATACCTTGCTCTCTCGATGGCTTCTGTTCTGTGCACGTTGGAAAGCTGGCCCAGGCAGAAACGGTCTCCCCCAGAGGGATCCACATATCCATCAACAGTAACAATCGGACAGCTTGAAGGAACCTTAAATGTTTCTCCAACTTGCACATCCATTTCAAAGTATGCGATTGAACACCAATATTCTGGAGCTGAAGACAATGAACAATTAACAGACTGAAACATGTGTAACAAAAAAATCCTACAAAGCCATTAGAGACGATCAATTAGGCCTTCTGCAGCTGCATTCTCTTTCAGATTGGGAGTGCACGTGCCCATAAGCAAGCGTAGATGGACAAAGACATGACTGGCAGAGAAAATACTGCATGCTACAAAGACCACAGGCTTGCAGGTTTTATTTGAGCACATACCAATGCCATGATCTTGCATATCAACTGTTTTCTCTGCATACAGATAAAAAAATTTCACCRATCTTTGTGCAATTGATACCTCTGGTTGGGTATGATAAGCCATCTACATCCCTGTGCCTTATGGCTATGGTGCTTTTGAACACCTCTAGCATTAAGGAACATACATATGGCTGTCCATAGCTAGGCTGCTAGAAATTAACCCTCAAAGAGATGTTGCTTGAGAGAAAGTAATTACCTCTTAAGTCAGTTTTGTGTCTGCTCTGCAAGGACAATGGGTTTGGAAAGAAGGGTTAAGGGGAAAATCATCTCAAAGATARATACTGCTCTTCTCAGCAAATAGGCACAAGAAAAACAGTATGAAGCAAGGAACAAAATGACAGGTTTAAAAAAGAAAAGAGGGTCTTCTTAGCTCATACTAGCTTATAAAGAAAAACAAGATGGCACTTGGAAGAAGCTGTCACGCAGAGATGGGGACCCTGGTTCCTTGGGGAATGCTACTGAAACCCACACGGCTCAAGCAAGGAAACCTGACAGCACAACGTGATGCTCTGTATGTTTGCTGCTCTGGGGCTAGCTGAGAGCAACTGGCTCTGGGGCTAGCTGAGAGCAACTGGCTCTTCAAATCCTCTGCAACACCTGATGTGAGCACTTTTAAGCATTAGAGTTTCTCCTGTCAGACACAGAAATCCAAACACTTCCAGCACCTTAAGCTACCGAGGATTTCAGAGACTTACAACACCTTTACAGCCCTTTTTCACAACAGGGTAACAGCCCAGCTTGTTGAAGAGGGCAAAGAAAATTATCAGCAGCATGAACTCCATTTAGGGGAAGCTGAAGTGACAGGACCCAAACGCAACAGCCTGGTAAGCAGCCAGAAAGAGTTCTCTCCCTGCCATTCACAAACTCCTGGTCCCAGGATGCTTCCAAACAGGCACAAAAGCACAGGTTTGGTACCAACTAGTGCTTGGATATTGGCATTTGCTACAGAGCCCAGAAATCTTCAGGACTAGACAACAGCTCAGTGTGGGTTTGAGGGCTGTGACTTGATTTATGAACCTAAACTAAGCTCAGTTCACACCGCTTTAGAGGTACAAAGAGCGAAGGTTCAAAATCAGACTCATCACAACRGGGTTCCTTCCTCCTCTCCTCCCCTCAGGAAAACAGACCCCACAAATTTCACAGTACTTGCTATAAACTAGACTCAAAACAGAAAGTTACTARTTTCCAGGATATAAATATATAGCACACCATTTCACTTACCAGGATGATTTGATATGGGAGGCTGGAATGCAAGTTCATTGTGAACTGGCCCTTTAAAAGAAAACAAGCAATTTACTTTACACGAGGAAACAAGGTTTGTGAGAAGATGTCAGAAATTCAGAACGGAAGCCCTAAGTGAACAAATTTTCTAAAGAAAAAAAAAGATACTGAATATGGTCTTGGTACAGGTCCGTTTGTTCCTTCCATTTTTCTAAGTCTTACAGGCAGCACGGAACAAGGAGAGACTTAAACATAATTCTGCAAGTAAGAGCAGCTTCTCCAACAAGATGTCAAAACAGGCACAACGTTGGTAGGTGTCAAAAGATGAGACTTTCTGAAGTGAGAAGAGGCAGCAGCCAAGAAAAGCACTATGTGGTGTTACCATTCAGCTACAAATATTAATTATGGAAAGATACTTGCACTGAAAGACATTTAGAGAGCATCTACAGCACCAGTGCAGTTTTTCAATCCTGGTATTTCTGACAAGTAAGATGAGAAATGAAGTGGCATCCTAATAGAACAGAATCATTAAATTTAATAACCAGATCTAAACCACAATTTTTCTTCATAAAGACAGGATGGAAAGTCATTCTAACATTATCTCACATTATATCGTCCCCTTGACTAGCTTAAGAACAATGACTGCCACATGCAGATTAACTGGTTAAGGACTATATTAGGAAATCCAAAACTATTCCAGCTTTTTGCCATTTCTGAATACCAAAATTGAGAAAAAAAAAAATCTTTTTTTTTCCCCCTCCTCTCTCACTGCTCTCTTAAACACACATACTCTCCTAGGCACTTAAGAGCAGAAATTAGGGTTTTTTTTTCCTTCCTCAATGCCTGTACCATAACAGGAGAGGTTACACTCTTATTTCATAGCCTAGAGACATTTTCAAGCTCGTTTGCCAAATGCAGTCATGAATCAGGCTGTCGCAAGTCCATTCTGCTGACAAGTATTTACTGCGTAAGTTTTTGAAAAGTTCTTCTAAACTGACTTATACACACGGACAAACATGTCCTCCAAAGTTCAGAGTACTCTATCATTACGACAAGATGAGACTTCAAAACTTCTAGAGAATAAAAATAGCAACCTCAAGACTTYGAAGGAAAAAAGATCCAAATAACATATTCTGCCTCAACTTTTGAGCAAATGTTTTTCAGATCCAAGGAAGTACTTATTGCAAAGTTACAGAGGCTTTTAAAATAGAYGTTTTAAAAGGAAACACTATTTTAGTTATGTAAAAAAGAGCTACCATATAGCTAATTTCATTGTAGCTATCTGAATTTTTGGCCTCTTCTTGCTGCTTTAACTGAAAGAAGTCCACTAAGTTTGTATATTAAACTGTGAGAATTTACTAGGCCCAGTAATGGCAGTTTCGTAACAAGAAAGAACAGGCTTTGYGCGTGACAGGGACTAATCACAAGTTCCTACTAGAACAACAAAAGCAAGCAACAACAAAACCATTTTATAATCTACACTCCTTACAGTAATGCCCAGGATGCATAGGCGGATGGTGCTGAAGATGGCCATTCTGGTGGTGAGGTATGGTAGGTGTGTAGGCTGCCGTCCGACTTCCAGTCCAAGTTGTAGTACTGTCTAGAAAAAGAAAGGAAGGAGTTACTGTTTTTTAAGGGAGTTTTGCTTCATCTTATTTCTAATCCTCTATTTCTCCTGAACATTTGGAAAGTGGTTTTTATAAAACTAGGAGTGCACATATGTATATACTCACTGTGATAAGCAGCTGGCTGAGCTGTAAACCCATTCTGCTGAGCTGCTGGCTGGGGCCCTGAAGCAATCTGTAAGAGTCCATCACTATGGCTACCTGTCAATATACTGGGAGGTTGACCTGGTAAAAGAACACACTACCTATTCATGCACGTTCCAAAACTTGAATTAAGAAGAGCTCAGCACTACTGGGTAGGAAAATGCACCCAACTGAGGGCACTGCAGTGCCCAGGTTGGTCTTGGTGCCTTCCCCCCAACACCCCTCCCACCCTCCCCCAAGTGTCTTGATAATCTTCGAGCAATATGGTTTCTACTAGCTAATTTTGACTCTAAGACACCCTTAATATTTTACAAGTATGCAGAGAACTTGCACGCGTCTCATCTTTCAATCTGAAAAGAAAGCAGCGATGCTAAAGGTTTATTCAATAAACAGTTTGACCAGTAAATGCTTATTTTCAAGATGCTCTTGCTACTGCTCCTAAYGAAGGCACTCACTGAAACACATGTTCTTCCAAAACATATTGTTCAGCACTTTCTTTTAACACGTAGTTCTGGAACACAGATGCATATATCATTGAACTCCTTTCTACAAAAGCTGGGGTTTTCTTTTGTTTTCATTTTCTTTTTCTCCTTCTCCCAAGTAAGTGATTCAAGATGTGCTTAATTTTTAAAGTGAAGCTACCAAAATCTCAGAACAGGACAATAGAATTTGAGTTTAAAAGGCTTCAGCTCAGCCATCATACTGAGCTGACAGTTCACAAGCAGATTTGCATTCTCAAACTGGTCTGGCCAACAGGATACTCAAAACTTGTACTAAAACCTAAAATCTAGTCTTTTTCTTGCTCACTTGGCTCAAACAACTACAGAAATGATAAGAGAAAGTTATGGCCTTTGCATAACACTTTTTAAATCAAAAGGATTAAGCCACCTATCCTTTTTCTCCCTCCAGAAACAAATACAAATGACATTTCTCAGCCTGGAAAAACTATTACTAGTTTTAACAAAAAAGTCAGCAGCTAAAATTAAAGAACACAACCTAAATATCATGTCACCATAATTTAAAYTTGATAGCATGAAATTCATTATACTCACACACCTTTGATACTTAAGGGTTGCAGAGCATAACAAATCTCTCCAAACTTTATGGTTTCTCTCTCAGGGCTGCAGGACAGTGCCCAAGTAACATGGGAACACTCAGCTGTCCTGTTAAACTCAAGTGTGAGGTTTGATACTGGTTACCCAGACTCTTCTACRTGCACCAAACACATGCAGAGCAGTCAAAAAACAACACTATACATAAAGCATCTCAAAGGAACTACAAAGATATTAATCAAGGTAGTGACTCTGGTAGCAGAGTGGGCAGTGATAAAAAGCAGCAGGTTAAACCTGGAAGACTCATTCTCCCAGCTTATAAAATTAGAGAGAACTGTCTGTGAACCTCTCAACACTGCCACCCTCAAATAAATCAGTTTGTTGTCTCACTTGCTGCAGTAATAAGATACTGAGGTTCTCCCTTTCCCGCGGCAATTATTTCAATATCAGCCCTGTTACTTTCCGGCAACAGTCAACAGTTGAACACTAGAGTGTTGAACAGCCTAGACCGTTCAAAACAGTCTTGAACCACTCATGGTCATCAGCACTAAAAAAAAAGGGTTTATTACAGAAGGCTATTCAAATTGTAAATCCTCATTTGAATGGTTACAAAATTACCTAATTGTGCTGTCACTACACTGCATCAGAGTAATCTCACAATGCTGCATTTCCCCTGCAAGACCTATTTTCAGCAAGATCAGGGGTTATCTTTAACCTCGCAGCTTTTTACAGTTCAATATTCCAAAAAACATTAAAAAGTTCTCCATCTTACTTGTTGAAGCCACAGGAATGTTGGGAAAGTTAGTGGTGCTGGTAGTGATGGCCTCAGCAGGAGCTAACATAGCTGGGGTGCTGTAAGGCTCTGTAGATGCTCTGTTACTCGGTGGATGCTGGATCGTTTGGACCGAGTGGCCTTCAGCAGACGACAAGGACGGCTGCCCCTCGTAGTCATGAACATATTCATCTTTCACCAACATGCTTGATGGAGCTGTGAAGAAGCAGGCATTTAAATGTGCGAAGGAAAATCTCTGCAAGATTTAACTATAAATTGCACTACTACTTTCAAGCAGTAACAATGCGATTGAAACTACTGGGTGGGGCACTTGACCTATATAAACGTTGCTAAAACACTGAGGAACATCATTTAAATTATAAATAAACACTCAAAACCAGCAGCAGGAAATGTTTAAGCATAACTGGATGGCAAACCAAAGCATTTATTTTACTTACTGCTTTCAAACAAGCAGTTTAGCCCCAAAGTAGTACTTTCCCATCTCATTTTGTTTTCTATTCCGTCAGTGTGTGATTGGACATGGATAAAAAAAAGGAAAAGGGGGAACATGCTTTTTGATAAGTGCCCGAGTATATGTTAATGCAGTAAYAGAACAATTCCTATTATAACAAATCAGAAAACACAGGGCATAAGCCTCCCATTAAAACACGTAATTCACGCATACTGTATATAAAAACCTTTAAACCTTAAAAAACCCCAAAACTTCTAAGTTTTCTTAAAAAAATTAACTTCCATTATAGTTGGCCAAACTCAACAAATTCACATTTAAAGATGATATAGCACCTTTGCCATCTTATCCATTGTAGCCTTTAATTCATAATATTTCACGTACAGCATAAGAAAACTACCACCATCACCACCACAAACATTTATTTCTACATATTCTGTTGAGCACATTACACTTGCAAACTACWTTTAATCCCAAGTTCATTTTTAAAGCAGCCTTAAATATATTAAAATCTGACTATAATTTTCTGTTTCCCACTAGAGAAAAGAAAAAAAAAAAAGCAAAGCATGGCAACGAAAGACACAAAGCTACTCAATTACTGGTCTTTATGCTTTGATACTGTATAAAAGATCATTTTTCAGAAAATACTGGCAACTTTTGCAAATCAGCAGATGAACACCTAAGGTAAAGCTTATGATATTAGCAGTTTGATTTAAGTAGCTTTTGCTTGAACATTTTTTAATAACATACAAGCACRGGTTTACACAGATCCACTTCTCCATGCATTTCCTCTAAAAGAAAGCACTCTAGTTTTGAAATAAAGCAGTTACCAGCTGCATCATTTCAGTGATTCCTATATATGTCTAACTGTCCAATCCAATGTCCAAGTTTTAAACATTTCCCCGGTGATTTTCAGAGCAACTAGTAAGATCAAACTGCTTCATTCAATTGCACGTTAATTGCAGAATTCTCATTTTCAAATCCAACTGTTTACTTGCTAAACCAGTTATTTAATAATAAGCATCTATCATTCCTAAAACAGTTAAAAGGCACCTATGGGTTTTTTTTTTTTTTTTTTTTGTGCTAGCAGCACTCCCCAGTGAGGAGTTTTTGATTTTCATTTGGTGAGATTTACACATTGCAGGTGATGAAAACAAGACATTACCCATGAGTTTATTTACCTTACCTGTACTGCTTAAAATTTTCCAAAACCTGTGAGATAAATGGATTTTCACCTGCTTTTTATCCTCACTCCCCAAAGGATACATAGGTGTAAGTATAGTATTTTAAGAGTCTAATWCAGGTAGGCCCACAGAAATGTAACAGTAAACAGAACTACTTACTTGAACTCTGTAGTGTCAATCCTGAGAGATCTTTATTTTAAAAAAAAAGAGAAAGAGAAGAAAAAGGAGATATTATATAAGCACAAGTGTTTAATAATGTTTGAACATCAAAKTTATAAGCTTACACAAATCACTATTTAAGATTCCACACACTACACTCCTGTATTGCACAGCTCTAGATGCTAAATTATTGTTAGGAAACACATTAACTATTGCAATTGCCTGTGAACTCCATGTAAAGGCTAAAACAAAAGCTACAACCTTCAGATTTGGAACAAAGGTATAAGAATAACTCCATGACGAAGATGGACAAGAGCATATGAGAATAAGCTATAATTAGATCATTAAAAGTTAACGTTTCTATTTCTAATTTAAGCCTGTATTCTCTAAGATCAAAGGAAAACATTTCTACATCTTATTCCTTTACATCAAGAATCTACTTACCGATGCCAGGTGATACTACACGCTCATAATGGTAAGGATTTACACAGACACTGTCACATTTTAAGTCAAAAGCATACTGACAATATTTAACATGCTTGAGTTCATTTTTATGAAGATCTGGCCACCTCCAAAGACGAGCGTAAATCACATGAGGGAATCCCTTGCGACCAGCCACCTAAAAAGTCAGACACAAAAGTTGATTGGGAAAGTAGCATGGATTTCCCTTTATTTAGTAAGGAGCAAAGCTAGGAGAAGAAGAAAAAAAAAAAAAAAAAAAAGCAAAAACAACACAACTTTTCTCCATCATCAAAATATGAAAAATACATTTTACCAAAGTTTTGTAGTCAATAAGTCTAAATTAAGGTTTTGCCATGGTTAAGTCAACACTTTGATTCTTCAAGAAAAATTACTGGATACAAAATGGCAGAAGCGGAATTTATGCTTAATGTAGTATGCACGTTCACCTCCCCCACCATGGATGATGAAGGATCTTTGCTCCAGAAGAAGAGGAACGAGGCACTAAGCTAGACTAAAAGAAATTTGCAAGCAGAAGAATGCCAATTCATTCTAAAACGAAAAAAAATAAAATGCTTCTAGGGTAGACAGAAAGCTAAGCCAGCAAACATGACATCTGTCCTGGCCCAAAGACATCACAACCCCAGCTCTATAGCGCTGATGACCTAGGCTAACGTGACCCCTCCGTGCGGAGCCCTCGCAGGCTCTCAGCAAGGGATCACAGGTCTTGACACTGCTGACCAACACAGAGCTAACAGAAGCTTGCAGTGAAAATACCAGGGTAGACAACTGATTTGGGTACGTGAACCTGCTGTTTACTGCCACACACACGCTCGTTTTGAACAGCTGATTCAAGGCCTTCTGCTCCTTTTGAGGAAAAAAAGAAAAAAGGAAAAAAAAAAAAAAAGAAAAAAAAAATCACTAGTGCAGCCGTGCGGAGCCCTCGCAGGCTCTCAGCAAGGGA
>NW_020454094.1:1018059-1028038 GCF_003342845.1 Nothoprocta perdicaria
AAAAAAAAAAAAAGAAAAAAAAAATCAACTAGTGCAGCAGTCCAGAGCCCCAGCCACAAAAACATGCCTACAGATGGGGATGAGGGGAATGCAGCAGAACAGCTACTCTTCCTCAGTACTCTAGGATCCTGTTTCACTCACTTTGGCTCCAATTCCACTAGGAGGAAAACATCTGATTTTCACTTGTACTAACCTGAAGCCTCCCATCCAGCGTTCTCTGTATTGTAACACACTTGCTAGGATGAGCTCCATTTGTAGTTATAGCTGTAATCAAAGAATCCAATTCATCTTTTTTCTCCTTTAGCTTTTTAACTAAACTTTCAATTGCGCGTTTGGCAAAAGTTTCACTCTCTCCACCTTGGCGATGGCACATCAAGCTGTGAACAATGCTCAGACAAGCATCACTACTTGTTGGCGTGTTAGTAATAGACATATTGTCCATTTGTCACAGCTTTTTCTTTCAGATCAAATGTCAGTTTTGGGGGCTGTTATGATTTTCAAGCTGATGAACAAGAGATGATCCAAGTTAAGTGTTAGATGTACTGTCTCTTGGTAAAACCTAGGAGGAAAAAATATCTACATTAGAATTGTTTTTAACAAATTGCAGATCATGTTTCTAAGGAAGTCTGTGGCTTTCTCTTTCTTTTATTTTCAAGCTAARTGCAGGATATTAAAAGCACATAAAAACTGTATTGCTTGTCCCATGGTACCTAAAACATGCTTAAGACACTGCCTGTACACTTCTTTTGATATTAAAGCTCTTTTTTCCCTAGGAATAATATTTAAATAAAGTTTATTGCATGTACACAGAATATGTACATATAGAAARGTACGGGTTACTAGATGAACAGGCTTTAAATTAAAAAAAAAGGAGAACAGCGACATTGATTTCCTATGTTTGCAACTGGTAGGACAAAACCAAGCAAAAAGACTGACTGAGAATCAAGGGACACTGATTTGAACAAAATTTAAATAAGTGAAAAAGCATAAATGTAGATGAGAATCATGTGTCAGCTGTATTTAATGATCCTGTTAAAGTATTTTGGCTATGTTCTGACTTCAGGCTAGCTCTAGCTTTTCCCTTTGCTAACCAAGAAGCCCAAAAACTTTTTTCTGGCCATTAGCTTAACACACTCTTATATAACGCAGCAGGATACGTACTCCAGAACTGCACCTAGGACATTTCTATTTCCTTGTTTCTGTGAAGCTTCTTTTGGATCGAGACAAATAAAATCATTTCAAAATCGGCATTTCCAAATCGTCTCAGTCAAACAGAGCTGCTTTAATTACACTAGCCACAAGGGTGAGGAAGAAGTTCATCAGAACATATTTTGGCCTTCAAATTCTTTTGCAAAGGAAATACACCTGCTCATTATGTCACTCTTCAGGACTAGCAGACCTCACCCTCTTCAAATTCCCTTGAATTCATAATTTAGGAGAAGAGCTGTGTTGCTTTTGCCAATTCTGAATGAACTAATTGTTGCATTTGATCTCACTTTATCCAGACACTTAGGATAGCAGTTTTGTGCAATTGCAGGTAGTCAGTCAGGTTATATAATTCTAACAACTATTTGGTCTTACTTTCTTAAAACACTCTCAACAGATATATATCACTCATTTTATTTACACTTTCAGTAAACTTAAACATGTTGCTTTAATTGATTTAAATAAAATACACACAATTTCAATACTTAAGAAAAAAAATAGGTGTTGTTTTTTTCCATACATCTGAGGCACAAATTGGGTCAAAGACCTGTTACTACATTGGAATTTGCTATTTGTTAGGAGATACAGTAGCAGCAGCAACTACTTATTGGAAACAAATGCACCACACAAAAACAACAGCAGTTTCAATTTAGAAAGTTAACGCATCACACAAATTACAGTGCAAATGCCTCATTTTCCTCTTTGCAAAAGGAATAATGCAAGACAATTCCAGCACAATTACATAACAAAACACAGTTTTCCCTGTTTAATGTCTTCTCCAATTTCAACTGGAATACAAAGCAGAGTAGAGTACTTGGGAAAAAACAGCGCAAATCTCCTCTTTCCATTTTCAGTAGCTTTCTCCCTTTGTCAAGAAGCCTTCAGACTTAATTTCTCCCCAAGGAGCACAATTCCCTAAAAGTCTGAGTAGCACCGTTCTACCTAGCTATGAAAGTTTCTCCCTCAACACTGGCTCTTTTGCACTCCAGCTCAGTAATCCTCTTCTAAAAGTCAGGCTTAACCTGCCAGTCATTCTCCATGGCAACCAGCGCGCGCAGAAATCTGCAAAAGCTTGCCAGCTTAAACACAAGAGAACATAATTTTCCTTAAATATAAAGCAGCACCCCAGATATGCATATGAGAGTAAGCATAAATAAGTGACTAGATAAAGATATTAGCCAAGAGTTTTAAATAAAGAAACACTTATCAGGCCTGCAGCTCTCTCCTACACCCCTAGAAGTTATGAATGAGGATTTTGTGCACTGGCTTTCAGAGCGCTAAGATGAGGCAAATAAATCCTTATTTAGGTGGAATGATCTTCAGAAACGTTGAGTCATTCCTCAGCTGCCACCGCTTTCAATAGGCGCTTCTGACTGTTCAGCACTTTTGAAAGGCATGCGGCTCGCTCGGCGTTTTGAAGCCGTYAGTGCGGGGCTGCAATCACAGGGAATTCAGGAGCCTTCCTTTCGGAGCCTCCTGTGTAGGAATCCTGCCTCTCGCGAGGCAAGTTCAATTCACAGGACAAGGGGAGCAGCTAGTGGCTTTCAAAGCKGCCTATATGGATAAATGCTGCAATATATTGCTTCGGAAATGCTACACACGCTAGTATATTTGGTGTATAAGCCAAGTTCTTTCACATTCACAAAATTTAGTGTCTCACAAAGTAGCTCTCCAAACCTATCGGTGACTGAGTCACACATTGAAGAGGTGCCTTAACACCTCCTTACTCCTTTACTTCTATACGAACAAGTTAAAACAAGATGCAATCTTCATACATTATATTTTTAGAAGATAGCCTTTGAAGATAAGGTCCTAACATGCCCCCAGATATGGAACAGTATATGTTCTGTAAAACAACACTGTGCTTATTTGCGTGATTTAACATTCAATGCATTTGATGCGAGCGTGAGACTTGAATAAAACTGCTGTAATTTAGCACTCCCCCACCGCAGATGATCCCACACTGCAGCTAAAGGTTAGGATTGCTGCAGAAAAGGTAGGGCAGAACCCAGCGAGCAGAGCCCTTCTTACCTCCCTCCACCCAGAACACTCCCCCAGCTAGAAATGGGTGTGAGGCCTTGGGAGGAAACGGAGCAGTGAGAATAGACAGAGAACACAGAAAAACCAAAGACCCTTTGCAGCCAAGTTTTCATTTCCACCGGACGAGGCCTATCTGCAGTAAGAGATGTAATTTTTTCTCCCTGTTCTTGTAACATGATGGGAATAGAGAAGAAAAAGGGACAAGCTAACACAAGAAGCTATGAAGATAGAGATGTACTTCATGCTATGGCAAGTAATTTGTTTCAAAAAGAAAAACAGGTTTGTTAYAGAAGTAGTGTGCAACGATGACTTTCTGTCACAGTTTAAGAACTGTGACAAGAACAAGATCCTCTGGAGAGGAGATAAATCTGGAAAAGGAGTTAAACTGACAAGTAATTAAGAACACCTTTGATGATCTATTGCAAACACACTCCTATATGGGGGAACTGATAAGTAACCATTAACCAGGGGAACTGATAAGTAACCATTAACCAAAACTCTTCCTTAAAGATTGACGCAAAATTGGACAAACACTAATTCCCCTGTCCATCCTAACACTGCCTTCGTGAAGGGCGATGCATCTTTCTAGCCTAGGCAATGAAATTCAAAACACAAAGCAGCTGGTTAAAATTAAAAACGCAACACCGGTGCCACAYGCCTCACTTTCACGGCTGTGGATAATTCAGGTAACCAAAAATGGTTACCTGAACAATATAAACAGATTCTAGAAACATGTGCATCTGCAAAACTATGCTCTCTTATATAATCAAAAGCAAACAGATCATTGACTTATGTATGTGAAAGTAACACTACTGAGCTTTCATGCTTGGGCTTTTATTTATTATTATTCTATGGGTAGTAGAGCAGAGTAAAAACAACACTGACTCAATCTAATCCACCACTCAATCAAAAACACTACTAAATTCTGCTCACACTAAACAAAATTAAACAAAGCATAAAAAAAAAGCAGGTAGAGATCTCACTCAATGGGATTATCGATGGATTATGGAAAATTATTATTTCACCTTGCTTGCCAGTATCCCTTCAGCTACACCAGCAAAATCATATTATAAATTAGCACAGCTTAAGASCAAGTGCTTAGAAGTGCCAAAAACCACGGGTAACAAAAGCAGTGCAAGGCCCAAATTCCAAATATTTGTAGCAACTCCTCACACAGCACACTAGGTATATGAGACATCATCATTTGGAAGGCCTTACAATTGCTGAGCTGTTTCAACACGAGGAATCTTTTGACACTCTTAATCAAAAAAGYGTGCAGGAACCTATATACATACATACCCACATACACGCAC
Organism: Nothoprocta perdicaria; assembly: GCF_003342845.1. Lineage (NCBI taxonomy): Eukaryota > Metazoa > Chordata > Aves > Tinamiformes > Tinamidae > Nothoprocta > Nothoprocta perdicaria. The sequence continues at coordinate 1,022,619 of NW_020454094.1, forward strand.
CCCAAAGAGAATTCAGAACTCCCTCTGAAGGGAGTTTTATTAGGAGAAAAACAAGTTTTTCTCCTTTTTGCAATTAGGAAAAAAAAAACATATGGACTTGATTTCCTTGCTCTTACTGAGGTCTTGTTACAGTACTAGACAGCTGAAGTCAGAGATCAGCAGAGATGTAAGTGCAAGGGCTGTTAAAAACACAAAGATGCTTCGTCCAAACATCTGTCAACATGCCCAGGCTACTCAGCCAAGCACATTTGAAAACTTATCTGAAAATCCCTTCCTCCAAACAACCTGTTTTAAATCCTCTAGCATGCCTGAAACTTGCTGAGAAGTTACAAAATCAGATTTTTGGAGGGGGAAGAAAAAAAAMCCCTTTATGTGTATTTAAAAAACCTTTCAGGCCCTTTTCTATACATTTAAGAACTTCACACAAACACRTTTTAACATTTGCCAGTCACTAGCCTCACTCCGCCCACAAAACACCATTCACTTTGTCTTTTCAAAGCTCCGCTCAGCCATCAGAAGCCACTCTTGACAATTTGGGCAGAACAACTCACTGTTTACCCACAACAAGAAAAGGAAGAGCAGAGTGTTGCTTACACACACACAAAAAACCAGGCTGCTGCGGAGGAAACTGGAAGTCAGGGACATAACGCGGGCGAACATGATCCAGGCAGGCAGCAACCCGACAGCTTGGGCGCGATGGTTAATCCGGGCCCGGCGCGGATTCGATACTCTGCCCTCCTCATTTACAGTGGGGTTTAAGCCAATCACAGCTGCAGAGGGATCAAATTCACCAAGAAACTCGGTCTAAAAATGTGACAGTCCACATGCTACTGGATAATTACTTTAAGATACGGGCACGGGGCCAAAAGCCCCTCCGTGCTTCTTTCTTCGCATGCTTTTTATTTTTAAGTTTCCACAATAAACTAGGCATTTTCCCAACATGACACAACTTGAGACACTCCAGAGACTTCAGTTCTTCAAGGGCAAATTACACAAGAACCACTGTGATTAGGAGTGAATGAGTCAAAACTTTCAGCATCTTAAGCTTTTGAAACAAAATGTTGGTTTTTGTGTTTAAACAGAAAAATGTCAAGAAATAGAGTACAAGCTTAGTGCAGACAAACTGTTTCCACAGGTGTCAGGACAGCAGAGGTCCTTTGGAAAGATTTTGATAGGGAAAAGGAAACATTTCTGCTGATGAGTCTAGGAAAAAGGCTGCATAAAAAGACAATGTATTGAAGGTCCAAGGAAAAAGGCTGCATAAAAAGACAATGTATTGAAGGTCCAAAAATGCTGGAGAGGAAAGCACATAAACATGACAGGCTGTGGAGGCAGAGGACAGGACAGAACACAGAAGTCAAGAGTGACTAGAGAATGCAAGACGGATTTGCAACGGCATGCAAAGGAAATCTGAAATAAACACTTGGGATAGAAATCCAACCGGTCTGCAGCATTAAAATCGAAGAGAGAAAGAATTTTACATGTGTTTAATATCAGATGACACATTCAAGGCTCTAACKCTTGTCTCTCTGGGAAGACTTTAGGCAGCAGGGCTGAGAGGGGTTAGGGATCTTGTAGTACAAACCACTCAGACAAACGTCATCTGTCACCTTAGGTTTTTGGTTTTGGGCTTTAGAACACTTCAAATATGAACACAGATTTTTAAGCAGCAGTTATGCAAAAATACGGCATGGTGCACAGAAATCGACAACTTGGAGGATTTTTCATACTGATGAATCACTGCAAGTGCAGGTGTCACAAGCATGTAGCGGGATGATAAAGATGACAAACGTCAGGCATCCAAGTGCATCTGATGGTACTCCCCACATGCAACACACCATTTACACTATGAACCGTAAGAAAATTTGGCCATTAGCCATTGTAGTATATTGCTGAACAGTCTAAGCAAGTCAGCAAGTTTGTGGGCAAAATATTGTTCCATGATGCACGATAACTTAAGCAGACATTACTCCTATGGTCAGAGTGGCACTGCTCCTATCAGAGCCCAGACTGCCTGAGTTTTAAAGCACAAAATAAAGACATGGGCATTCATCATTTATATGACTGTGGTAGCAAAAGACAGACTAGAGCCAGATCAGGACCTGTGGTGCTGCGCACTGACAAACACAGTGGAGATGCCCAGCCTGCAAGCTGGGCACTGATATGCTGAAAGAAGCAATTAATGAGAAAAGCATTGCRATGATAAAAAAAAAAAAAAAAACTAGAATTGCAATTATGAAAACAATTGAGGAAAAYATCTAAGAAAAAAATTAAAAAGCACTTTGAAGCTGCCACCGATCCTATGGGATCCAGATTTACCAGCAGTCCCAGGCCCAGATCACCGACGTTTTTATACCATGCAGTAACACGACGCCAGCAAGAGGGCTCATTAGAGTTTACACGCTGACATCGCGCTAAAACATTTCACATGGGTGAAGGACACAAGAAAAATCTTGCATAAGCACTTKCCTCCAAAATTAGACACACACAAAGAAGTCAGAAGCAGCATATACATTTGATATTTTTTAAATATCAAAATATTACAGCTTTGCTGCTTCATAACATGGAAGTTTTAATGATAAACATGATAAAGAAAAAAAATCCATACAGCAAAAATACAAAGGAGAGTTCACAACTTGATGAAGATGTGAATAAATGACCTGACTGCAGGTACTTTACAGCACATCAGACTATTATCCACCTGTCCSAAGGGTGAACTGACTCAAAATGCTTGTGGATATAAAAATAATTTGTATTAAAGAGCGATGGAAATAGTACTAAGAAGGTACTACACCACCTTCCTGTTTTTTTTTTTAAACAGGAATAATTGACATTAGCCAGAATCCTATGTTTTTCCATGTATTTGAATCATCAGTATCAATTCTACTTATCTCRCTATCAGCAGACAAAAGGGAAAAAGAAAAAGTTGCACCATAAAAGGAACTGGAGAAGAGCTTTAATATGAAATAGTTGCTGCTTAGAGTAGTCTTAAAATCATTCCACTATCATTCCACACTAAGAAGCACGAGCAACTATTTGTGGAAGAAACTAATCGGGCGTTTTAGCTGCCCAACTGTAGCTCTCAGCCCGCGACTCCCCCAGCTTCAACCTCTGCACTTCAGCTGCTTTCAAAAGCATTTGACAAACACTATAGGCTGACCCTCTAAATCGAACATCGGAAGCATTTCTGCTGCATTAGGCTCTACTTCCCCYCTCCAACATCTTCAAGATAACAACAGCAAAAAAATCCCCCAAATCTTTTTTTTTAATCTGATTATATTTGGGGGGTGGGGAGGAGACGGTGAAGACACCGGTATAGCTAATAACGTCACGTTGATGCAACTACATAAACACACATTTATAATCCTAGAAAGCCCCAGTCTTCATTTCGGTTTCCCCTCCCTCCCTATTTTTTTTCCCCTCCAGAAAGCACAGAGGTCAGAAACTCCTTTTCTCCACGCGGGCTCCTGCACGCCCGGAGAAGGCGGACCGCGCACGGCCGCTCGCGCCTGGAAAGGGCAGCAGATTCTTCCCGCGGAACACACACAGCTGGACCCGTTTCAGCAGCGCGGATCCCGGCACCGAGACGCATGCTACATCACAGCCCAGCAGCTGCTCGCCACGCCTGACCCATCAAGGGGTCCATTTTCAGAAAAGACACCAGCGGATAAGGAGGGGATGAAAATTTGGGAAGGCGAGATCYGAAAACCCTACCCTTCTTTTCCCTTGCCACACAAGGGCAGGACGAGGCCAAACTGAAGCTTTTTCCTGGGATGCTCTGTGAGCCCCATCTTTTTGCAGACACCTTCCTCCAACAAGGACAAACAGTCATTTGTCAAAACCTCACAAGCAGAGGAAACAATTGTGGCTAAACCAAGCAATAAAAGGCAGAGTCCAGCCTTGCTCGGGCAGCAGCGGTGTGATTTCTCGTTAGCACATAATGTTTCCATACCCTAACAATAGGTGTGTTAGATAACATCTGTTCTTTATTGTAATCTGCACGGGGAAAACGTTCTCTGCATTTGTTCAAGCTTTTTTCTTTTTTAAGGGAAAAAAAAAAAAAAAAAAGAGAAACACCTCTGGGCAAAGCGAGCATGGAAAATTCCAGCCCCAACCAAAACCAGAGTTTTTTCACAAGGTTAAAAACGAAGGAAAACAGTCCTAGAATTGCTGCTGGCCCATAAGCAGGGTACGGGGAAGCTGCTCCTCAACAGTATCCAACAAGCTGCTCCGAGGACCTTTGTCCTCCCCTAGATAAGTTGATGCGTCTCGAAACCTGCGTGCCTATTGTGTCAGTTGTAACCCCATGCATTATGCGGAGGATCGCTTCAATATAGATATATATTAAAAAAAAATAAAATCGGTTTGAGACACTACTGTTTTTCAGGCTTGGACACTTTGAAACAGTCTGGATATCAACATGAAATAAGCAGGCCAGTACAAGTAAAACAAATCAAGAGTCTCACGAAGGCAGAACGAGCAGAAGTGCTTCCAGGAGCAATCTGGCCAAGATAAGGGCCCGAAGGACAAGCCGCCTGCTTATCGTGACACCGGCGGAGCAAAACACGCTTCGCTGTACAGCACAACCACGCTAATTTTAATCAGCTTGCCCGAAACCGTGCTGCTGAACCAGCTCGCAGGCTCTCATCGTTTGGACTAGGGCAGCCTGTTGACAGTGGCACACCGTTCCCGACCACGATAACCGGGCAGGCGGTGGTAAAAGACACCGCGATCCCGGCCCGGCTGTGTGTTTGACAACAACCGCTCTGCAGCGGTGCAGTTGGGCTCTTAAGCAATAACACACCTRAGCCCACAACCAGATTGCCCCATAAATCAAGCAGCCTTCAGCGGCAAATCCTACGAGGCTCGACCAGGCAGCAAGGCACAAACCTCCCCCCCCAACCGCGCAAAAAAAGATAAAAACACGCCTGAAGAAACGGGGGAGGCGGGAAAACACCCAAAGAGGGGTAATCTTTAACTAATCCCCTGCACTTAGCAGCGCCGGGGCCCGGCCGCAGCGGCTGAGCGCGGGGCTCCCTACTCCGGTAAATAACATGGCAGATTTCGAGGAACTAGAGCGCGATGCAGCTCCAACAGCAAAATAACACCGAAAAAAAAAAAAAAAAAACCACAAAAACACCAGCACCCGGCGCGTTTGAAGCCTGGGAGAGGGGGGTGGGGGGAAAAGTTTAGCTGGGGACGGAGCGGCAGGGAAGTAATAAAAAATATATATCAGAAAAAAAAAAGTAATAAAAATATGTAAAATAAAAAGGGGGGATGTTTTGTTTTGGGGAAGCGAGGGAGGCCGCGCAGGGCCCGGGCGGAGGGAGGGAAGGGGCGGGCGGCCTCGGCGGCGGGCGGCAGCCGGGAGCGGATGTTACCTGGGCCGCGGGCGGCGGCGGAGCGGCCGCTCTCCGGGC